>NW_028270143.1:57586426-57895116 GCF_037043375.1 Chiloscyllium plagiosum
ACAACCACAGGATTTCCTGGGTTCCTCAAATTTGTCATTGTAAACAAGATGCAAGTTGAACAAAATGAAGGGAGTGATTGAACTCATGGAAATACTGCAATAAATACTCACTCTAATTATTTTATTGTTTACTAGTAGGAAAAGAATTGTTCACAAAACATTTACTGAAAGTTTACTTTCTACACTTTGGAGATTTTTTGAATCACATCAAGACGCCGTAATCTGCCTTAGAATGGACCTAAGATGAAGTAAAAATGTGACCAACAACAGCAGCAGCAACCTGTTGTGAAGAGATTTGCAAGAGAAACTGAAGTAATTTATAGTTCTTAACTTTTATGTAGAGCAAATTTAAAATAGGAATATTTCTCTGATAACTTCTGTCCACTGAGTTCGACCAAGTCAAATCCCACAATGCCTAGCCTTGGGTTTGTATGATTCATATAACCATCCACAGGGGACAAAACTACCTGAAAATATTGTCTTCTTTCAAATAGCTTGCAGTGTTTAATAAACTTTAGCTATGCTACAAAATACCCTCAGATATTTTGAGGCTCTGACATGCCTCTCTCCAGAGTGTATACTTGCTCACTTATAAAGAACAGAGTTTGTTTCCATTGTAACAAAAAAAGCTAAAATTAGACTATTAACTAATTTTACAACAGATTTTAATAAGCAATATGCTTGAAGTGGATATGTGTGCTGATATGTAAAAAAAATGTCCAGTTTGATATTATTTGCAACTATTCAAGACTGTTGTTCAACCTGTTGAACTATAACTTGGTGTCATGTGATTTCTGATTTTGTCCAACAGCAGCACCTCCACATCAAGAGAATCCAGGGATATCTAGGAATTTTTAAGACCACCTAAGAATGAAATAGCCGTCATCATTTAAAGTCAGGTTTTGCTTTAAAGCTCCAAACGGGAAAAGTTTCTTCTTCCAATTGGAGAAAATATCTTTGCAGGGGTATGGATCTGAATTTGATATTCTTGAGATCCCTCCTGCTTTGCAGATGTGGGTATTAGCCTTCTGCATAGGTTCCTCCCACTTCCATGTTTTGTGGTATCTTTTAACATTGTTCCTTAATTATTGGGTGAAGATTCCTTTGTAAAGCTGTGAACGTTTATCTAGCCAATGTACTTGTGATCTTTTGGACTCATATATATCATTTCCTCTTATTCATTCAATATCAACCTTAAGAGAATCCTTCATCAAAATTTACCAGTAAAAAGATGTTTCTTCGAAATAAACACAAAGGAATGTGTGTGCTGGAAAATGGCAACAGAAATAGCCTGGAGAAACTCAACAGGCATGGCAACATCTGCAGAGACAAAACAGAGTTAACATTTTGAGACCAGTTCTGATGAAGGGTCACTGGATTCAAAACATTAACCCTGTTTTCTCTTGACCAAGGCTGTGAGACCTGCAATGTTTCTCCAGCACTCATTGAAGATGTTTCATTTCTGTCTCTTTGTGAGTGTTGTCTGATCGTGTATTCTAATGGTACTCGTGTGATAAGGATCTTTACCATCTTTTATCAATTGGATTGTTCAAGTATTCTGCTGTACTTAACATCTTTTTTTCTCATGCCTCGGTGTGATGTTTCTATGTCTCTTTTCAGGCTTTCCTTTCAGTTATTAAACTAATGTTTATACCTTTTTGTTATCCATGGAGTGTACTATTTATTGATTAATAACATGTGTGAGTCATCTCCATGAACCCTTCAAGGTTATATCTTAGGTTTAAAGTGGACCTTCCTGGATTTTCCTGCTACCTGCAATGATATTTTTAATGGTTAGCTCCCAAGAAATTCTTTTTTCTTTAAATGTTTTTAGTACCTATATGTTTCTTACCTAACTTGTTGCTCAATAAAACATATATTCCTAACAAGCTTTCAGATTAGCAGAATAATGCACCTTACAAGAGACCCAATGCAGGGTTCACAGTCAGAGGCTGAATTTCCTTGACATATTGGAACAGCAAAGCTTTAGGATGATCAGATTGGTGCAGACATACTGCAGTCTTCTGGGAAAAAAAAATCCTTCTCCTTGTTGGACCTGTTGGCCATATGGTACCAGCAGCTATCATATGATCATTGTCCTCAACACTTGGTGTTCCCAGATTCATCCAGACCTCTGTCCAGATATATCTAGGATATCCCCAATGGATGGGTCAAAAATGCACATTCTGTCTGACTGAATGATTGTTTGCCAAGACTGACATTTATGTGAATGCTGGTTGGAATGTCCATCGGACATGGGAACATGATTGACATCATGCATTTGGGGATTTGGGCACCATCAGACCAGGCGGATTAGTCAATCACAAGCCTGTTCTCTTGCCAGTGAACAGGCAAGAACCATAGCAGGACTTATCCACTGAATAGTGAGGTGCTAGGGAGTATTGCTGAACAAAGAGACCTTGGAGTGCAGGTTCATAGCTCCTTGAAAGTGGAATCACAGGTAGATAGGATAGTGAAGCAGGTGTTTGGTATACTTTCCTTTATTGATCAGAACATTGAGTACAGGAGTTAGGAGGTCATGTTGCGGCTGTACAGGACATTGGTTAGGCCACTGGTGGAATATTGCGTGCAATTCTGGTCTCCTTCCTACCAGAAAGATGTTGTGAAACATGAAAGGGTTCAGAAACGATTTACAGGGATGTTGCCAGGGTTGGAGGATTTGAGCTACAGGGAGAGGCTGAATAGGTTGGGTCTGTTTTCCCTGGAGCGTTGGCGGCTGAGGAGTGACCTTTATGGAGGTTTATGAAATCATGAGGAGCATGGATAGGGTAAATAGACAATGTCCTTTCCCTGGAGTGGGGAGTCCAGGGGATGGGAGTCCAGACTGGGGATTAGCATAGGTTTAGGATGAGAGGGGAAAGATGTAAAAGGGTCCTGCGGGGCCAGAGGGTGGTGTGTGTATGGAATGAGCTGCCAGAGGAAGTGGTGAAGGTTGGTACAATTACAGTATTTAAAAGGCATCTGGATGGGTGTCTGAAGAGGAAGGGTTTAGAGAAATATGGGCCAAATGCTGGCAAATGGAACTAGATTAGATTAGCATATCTGGTCAGCATGGACAAGTTGGACCAAATGGTCTGTTTCTGCGCTGTACTTCTCTATGACTCTATAACTTTCACTGTTCACTATACCACCACATTTGCTGTCATCCGCAAACTTAGGAACCATTTCTCCTACATTCTCATTTAAATCATTTCTATAAGTGATGAACAACAGTGGATCCAGCACTGAGGAATACTATTGGTTTCCCAGTTCTGGGCTCCCTAGTCAGGAAAGACATTTTTTCAGCATCTACTCTGTTAAGCCCCCTTAAGAATTTTCTAACTTTCATTAGGTCACCTCTCATTCTATTCAATCTCGTGTATTGAACAGCCCACTCACTCCAGGAATCAATCTAGTGACTATGTGTTACAAATCCTTTAAGGCGAATATATCCTTTCTTTGGTAAGTTGACCAAAACTGTATTTGGTATGCCAAGATAAAGTTTTACAGAAGGATTTGAGGATTTGAGCTATAGGGAGAGTTTGAATAGGCTAGGGCTGTTTTCCCTGGACTGTCAGAGGCTAAGGGGTGACCTTAAAGAGGTTATAAAATCATGAGGGGCATGGATAGGATAAATAGACAAAGTCTTTTCCCTGGGGTGGCGGAATTAAGAACTAGAGGGCATAGATTTAGGCTGAGAGGGGAAAGATATAAAACTGACCTAAGGGGCAACTTTTTCACGCAGAGAATGGTACGTGTATGGAATGAGCTGCCAGAGGAAGTAGTGGAGGCTGGTACAATTGCAACATTTAAAATGCATCTGGATGGATATATGAATAGAAAGGGTTTGGAGAGATATGGGCCAGGTGCTGGCAAGTAGAACTAGATTTGGTTGGGATATCTGGTCAGCATGGACATGTTGGACTGAAGGGTCTGTTTCCATGCTGTACATCTCTATGACTTTAATACATAGACAACTCGTCCATGCCAACCATAGAACTTTTTCATAGAATCCCTACATTTATTCCTGATGAGTACACCTAACCTACACATGTCTGAACAGTGTGGACAATTTAGTTTGGCCAATTCACCAACTGTGCATCTTTGGACTGTGGGAAGAAACCGGAGCAAACCAAAACAGACACAGTGAGAATGTGCAAACTCCACACTGACAGTTGCCCGAGGCCTGAATTGAACCTTGGTCCATGGCACTGTGAGGCAGCAGTGTTAAACACTGAGTGACAAAGCCACTCAACAGATATCCCATATCTAGTCCCATTTGCCTGCACTTGACCTATATTCCTCTAAACCTTTTCTATTCATATGCCTTTTAAATTTTGTAATTGTACCAGCCTTCACCACTGGCAGCTCATTCCATACACACACCACCCTTTGCATGAAAAGATTGCCCCTTTGGTCCCTTTTAAATTTTCCCCCTCTCACCCTCAACCTACGCTCTCTAGTTCTGGACTCCCCAACCCTAGAACAAAGTCTATTCATTCAGTCTATGTCCCTCGTGGTTTTATAAGCCTCTATAAGGTCACCCTTCAGCTTCCGGCCCTCCAGGGAAAACAGCCCCAACCTATTCAGCCTCTCCCTGTAGCTCAAATTCTCCAATTCTGGCAATATCTTTGTAAATCTTTTCTGAACCCTTTCAAGTTTCACAACATCCTTCTGATAGGAAGGAGACCATAATTGCATGCAATATTCCAAAAGTGACCTAACCAATGTCCTGTACAGTTGCAGGATGACCTCCCAACTCCTATTCTCAATGCTGTGACGAATAAAGGAAAGCATACCAAACACCTTCTTCGCTATCCTATCTACCTGCGACTTCACTTTCAAGGAACTATGAATCTGCACTCCAAGGTCTCTCTGTTCAGCAACACTCCTCATCTGCAAGAATACAGAAGATTCTCATGAAGCCAACCTGATGCTCTTGTGGCTGTCCAACTATCGAGATGTTTCTGAATCTGGAAATAGACTGAAATGATTCCCGCCAGGAGATAGGGACACCCACTTCAAATTTGACAGGTAGTGCCCAGCAACAACCCAACCAATGAAGTCCAACAACACTTCAGTGAAATGCTGTAAAGCCATCAGATATATGATTAAACAAGCCAACTATATGCGTGGTTGGCTAGCGAAATCTGGAGGTGGCCCAGTTCAAAGCAGTGAGGCACTCTCCAATGGCCATGGTGTAGTGCATTCTGTACAACATTGTGCAACAGTGGGAGATGAATCTACAAGGGGAGCAGTATCCAGAGTGTTGACCATCTACGGATGCTTGTGAAGAAGACAATGAAAAATAACCGAGCTATGGCAATGCAGGGAGCTCTGAATACAGCAAGGTAACAGCAAGCCTACTGTTACTGCTATTTCTGCCCATGCCATTGACACAGAGTATTCCTGCAAGTAGCCAACAATCTGTTTCACACCTCTGTGAACCAGAAACTCACAAGGCAATACCAGTCCTTTCCTTCATCAACCACACCTCATAGTCTCCTTCATTGACCCCTGTAGTGACTGTAATGAGGTCAGCCAGATGGACCTCATAGAACATGAGTTCCCTGATTGGGGACATGAATCTGTTCCAGTCAGGGAGCCCTGGCTGACAGATAACCACAAGAATGTCAGAGGTTCTGTTCACTTTGACAGCTGGCTCTGAGGGAGTTTGACAGTGTTAAGTACAGTGCATGTGTAAGTAAAGGATGACTTATTGATGGGATACTGGCCCCTGGAGTTATTTCAGTGGCAATAGAAAAAAATACACTCCTGAATAAATTTGTTTGCAATTGTTGTCTTCAAATTAGGTGAGCATTTCCAGCATCGTGAAGTTATTTGAGAAGCCTGACTCATTTTATCCTGTCATTGAAGACTGGACCCAGTATGTGGAAAAAATGAAGTGTGGCAGATGAAAAGCAACAAGTAATTCTCCTGACAGTGTGTGGACCCGTAGCTTTTTCAGTTATTAGGACCCTACCTTTCCCGAGGCACCAGATGCTACAATCTTTCATGAGGTGACTGTTAAGGAATATATTCCAATCCTCAGCCTCCTCTAATTCTGAGACACAATCGGCTTTTCTCAGCAGTTTGAGAACCAGGGAAATCTGTGCCATTATTTGTGACGAGGTTAAGATGACTTTCAGAGGCATATAACTTTAGTTTAACCCTTAATGAGATGATGAGAAACCATTAGGTATTTGGGATTAACGATGTAACCATGAAAAGGGCCCCCTAGCTGAAGCCCAACTAGACTTCAAACAGACATTACAACTGGCTTTGTCATTAGAAAATGTGGCTACTGGATCATATGAGTTATGGAGTATTCTGATGGAAGTGGATACCCTCCCCAGTCCAACTGAACTCTGGGGACACCACTTAAGTGAAAGTAATTGTATAGTCTCACTCAGGACAAATCCTAAACAGAAGGACTCTATGTTAGCCCATAAGAAAAATGCAAAACAAAGCCAAGCCTTGGCTAAACCATTCACATTTTCTTCAGAATCCAGGCTGACAAGTCATTGTAGTTGCTGCCAATATGCCAACTCAAGTCAGCAAAAGAGTTTGTCTGGCCCTGAACTGAGTAAGAGAACTCATAGGATAGTATTCAGGACAGTGCACACCCTGGAAAGCCCACCTGTATCTGGCTTGGAACCGTTAAATTGCATAGGAACATCCAAATCAAAACCAATCAAAATAAACATAAATGGTCACCAGGTTCAAATGGAGGTTGATACCTGCACAGCTATATCATTGTTTGCAGAACTAATCTTCAAGTTTATTCACTTGGATTCCAACTATCAAGTTTGTATAAAACCTTGGTTAGACTGAGAACCTATAACAGGGAATCTTTACAGACTATGGGTACAACTTTGGATCTGGTCTCCTATGAGGAGCAGCTGGTTAAGTATTGACCAATTGTAGTAACAGGCACAGGCCCAAGCCTGATGGGGTAGACCTGGTTGAGAAAGATTCACCTTGATCGGCTCAGCACTTTTGATTCGGAAATGGCTGCCTCAGTGACATCCTAATTAAATACTCGGAAGTTTTTCAGGCAAGTCTAGGGACTATCAAAGGAGTCAAGGCCACTTTACATGTACAGGAAGGATAGAAAGGGAGGCAAGAGAGGAGGTGGGGGTGGCATTTTTGAAAAGGGATAGTATTACAGCTGTGCTAAGGGAGGATATTCCCGGAAATACATCCAGGGATGTTATTTGGGTGGAACTGAGAAATAAGAAATGGATGATAACCTTATTGGGATTGTATTATAGACCCCCTAATAGTCAGAGGGAAATTGAGAAACAAATTTGTAAGGAGATCTCAGCTATCTGTAAGAATAATAGGGTGGTTATGGTACGGGATTTTAACTTTCCAAACATTGACTGGGACTGCCATTGTGTTAAGGGTTTAGATCGGGCGGCACGGTGGCACAGTGGTTAGCACTGCTGCCTCACAGCGCCAGAGACCCGGGTTCAATTCCCGCCTCAGGCGACTGACTGTGTGGAGTTTGCACGTTGTCCCCGTGTCTGCGTGGGTTTCCTCCGGGTGCTCCGGTTTCCTCCCACAGTCCAAAGATGTGCAGGTAAGGTGAATTGGCCATGCTAAATTGCCCGCAGTATTAGGTTAGGGGTATGGGTGGGTTGCGCTTCGGCAGGTCGGTGTGGACTTGTTGGGCCGAAGGGCCTGTTTCCACACTGTAGTGTAATGTAATGTAATAAATTTGTTAAGTGTGTACAAGACAATTTTCTGACTCAGTATGTGGATGTACCTACTAAAGAAGCTGCAAAACTTGACCTACTCTTGGGAAATAAGGCAGGGCAGGTGACTGAGGTGATAGTGGGTGAGCACTTTGAGGCTAGCGACCATAATTCTATTAGACTTAAAATAATGATGGAAAAAAATAAACCAGATCAAAAAGTTGAAGTTCTAAATTGGAGGAAGGCCAATTTTGACAGTATTAGGCAAGAACTTTCAAAAGCTGATTGGGGACAGGTGTTTGCAGGTAAAGGGACGGCTGGAAAATGGAAATCCTTCAGAAATGAGATAACGAGAATCCAGAGAAAGTATTTTCCTGTCAGGGTGAAAGGAAAGGCTGATAGGTATAGGGAACATGGATGACTAAAGAAATTGAGGGTTTGGTTAAGAAAAAGAAGGAAGTATATGTAAGGTATTTACATAAGGTAAGGATAGATTGAGTGAATCCTTAAAAGAGTATAAAGGAAGTAGGAGTATACTTAAGAAGGAAATCAGGAGGGCAAAAAGGGGACATGAGATAACTTTGACAAATAGAATTAAGGAGAATCCAAAGAGTTTTTACAAATACATTAAGGAAAAAAGGGTAACCAGGGAGAGAATAGGCGCCCTCAAAGATCAGCAAGGCAGCCTTTGTGTGGAGCCGCAGAAAATGGGGGAGATATTACATGAGTATTTTGCATCAGTATTTACTGTGGAAAAGGATATGGAAGATATAGACTGTAGGGAAATAGATAGTGACATCTTGCAATATGTCCATATTACAGAGGAGGAAGTGCTGAATGTCTTGAAACGGGTAAAGGTGGATAAATCCCCAGAACTTGATCAGCTGTACCCTCGAACTCTGTGGGAAGCTAGAGAAGTGATTGTGGGGCCTCTTGCTGAGATATTTGTATCATTGATAGTCACAGGTGAGGTGCCGGAAGACTGGAGGTTGGCTAATGTGGTGCCACTGTTTAAGAAGGGTGGTAAGGAGAAGCCAGGGAACTATAGACCAGTGAGTCTGACGTCGGTGCTGGGCAAGTTGTCAGACGGAATCCTGAGAGACAGGATGTACATGTATTTAGAAAGACAAGGACTGATTAGGGATAGTCAACATGGCTTTGTGCATGGGAAATCATGTCTCACAAACTTGATTGAGTTTTTTGAGGAAGTAACAAAGAGGATTGATAGGGGAAGAGTGGTAAATGTGATCTCTATGGATTTCAGTAAGGCATTCTACAAGGTTTCCCATGGGAGACTGATTAGCAAGGTTAGATCTCACGGAACACAGGGAGAACGGTGGCACGGTGGCACAGTGGTTAGCACTGCTGCCTCACAGCGCCAGAGACCCGGGTTCAATTCCCGCCTCAGGTGACTGACTGTGTGGAGTTTGCACATTCTCCCCGTGTCTGCGTGGGTTTCCTCCGGGTGCTCCGGTTTCCTCCCACAGTCCAAAGATGTGCAGGTCAGGTGAATTGGCCATGCTAAATTGCCCATAGTGTTAGGTAAGGGGTAGATGTAGGAGTATGGGTGGGTTGCGCTTCGGCGGGTCGGTGTGGACTTGTTGGGCCGAAGGGCCTGTTTCCACACTGTAAGTAATCTAATCTAATCTAATCTAATCTAACTAACCATTTGGATACAGAACTGACTCAAAGGTAGAAGACAGAGGTTGGTGGTGGAGAGTTGTTTTTCAGACTGGAGGCCTGTGACCAGTGGAGTGCCACAAGGATCGGTGCTGGGCCCTCTACCTTTGGTCATTTACATAAATGATTTGGATGCGAGCATAAGAGGTACAGTTAGTAAGTTTGCAGACGACACCAAAATTGGAGGTGTTAGTGGACAGCAAAGAAGGTTACCTCAGATTACAACAGGATCTGGACCAGATGGGCCAATGAGCTGAGAACTTGCAAAAAAGAGCTTAATTTCGATAAATGTGTGGTGCTGCATTTTGGGAAAGCAAATCTTAGCAGGACTTATACATTTAATGGTAAGGTCCTAGGGAGTGTTGCTGAACAAAGAGACCTTGGAGTGCAGGTTCATAGCTCCTTGAAAGTGGAATCACAGGTAGATAGGATAGTGAAGGCGGCGTTTGGTATATTTTCCTTTATTGGTCAGAGTATTGAGTACAGGAGTTGGGAGGTCATGTTGCGGCTGTACAGGACACTGGCTAGACCACTGTTGGAATATTGCGTGCAATTCTGGTCTCCTTCCTACCGGAAAGATGTTGTGAAACTTGAAAGGGTTCAGAAATGATTTATAAGGATGTTGCCAGGGTTGGAGGACTTGAGCTATAGGGAGAGACTGAACAGGCTGGGGCTTATTTTCCAGGAGCGTTGGAGGCTGAGGGGTGACCTTATAGAGGTTACAAAATTATGAGGGGCATGGATAGGATAAATAGGCAAAGTCTTTTCCCTGGGGTCAGGGAGTCCAGAACTAGAGGCCATAGGTTATGTGTGAGAGGGGAAAGATATAAAGGAGACCTAAGGGGCAACTTTTTCATGTGGAGGGTGGTACGTGTATGGAATGAGCTGCCAGAGGAAGTGGTGGAGGCTGGTACAATTGCAATCCGAGTCATTTGGATAGGTATATGAATAGGAAGGGTTTGGAGGGATATGGGCCGGGTGCTGGCAGGTAGGACTAGATTGGGTTGGGATATCTGGTCGGCATGGACGGTTTGGACTGAAGGGTTTGTTTCCGTGCTGTACATCTCCGTGACTCTATGACTTTATGACCAGGAAGCAATTCCATGATTCTGCAAGGCCTGTCCAGTGCTATTTGCCTCCTGGGCAGAAATCAGGAAGCTGGAAAGCAAAGGAATCATCAAACCAGTTCAGTTTGTGGAATGGGCAGCACCGATGGCGAAGCCTGAATTTTCAGTTGGCTTCTGTGTGGATTTTAAACAAACAGTAAACAGCTTCTTGCAGCGGGATAAAAACCCAAATCCAATCTCTCACATAAAGGACCTATATGCAAAGCTGGCGGGGGGGTTGGGGTGGGGATGGGGTTGAGGGTGGGGGAGGGGTGGGGGGTCGATGATAATATAATAACAGGGAAGACTGATAAATAACACTTAAAGAAGTTGGACATAGTCCTTAGACATTTCTCCAAGACAGTCATACACCTTAGGCACCCCAAGTGACCTAATAGGGCAACAGAGTTGACAAATCCATGTCAGACCTGTTAGTAGATAAAGTGAGGGCAATCAAAGGTGCACTGGCTCCTACATCTGTACCAGAGCTTCGGCTTTTCCTTTGATTGATGAATTATTATGAAAAGTTCAGACGTGACCTGACATCTATCCTGGTACCCTTACATTTGCTTTTGATAATCTTGGAAAAGGTTGCGTAGCCAAGAGGTAGACTTTAGGGAAGTGAAGAAGCACCTACTGTCGTCTAAGGTGTTGGCCCACTATGATCCCAAGCAAGATCTGGTGCTGATATGCAATGCCTCCCCCGACAGTATCAGAGTAGTGTTGGCTCACAGATGGCCCAATGGAGAAAAATGAGGTAAAACTGCAAATCCTCTTGCAAGGATACCTGCCTTGAAGAAGTTTTCCTCCTCTCTCTACAAGAATCTCAGGGAAACCCTCTCCCACTGCAACTCCCAGGTCATTTCCTCTGCCCTGAAACTCTTCAACCATGTTGTGAAACAAACTCGGTACCCTCATTTCCCCTTCCCCCACCTCATCCTAGTTTCAAACTTCCAGCTCAGCACTGTCCCCATGACTTGTCCGGACTTGTCCGACCTGCCTAGCTCCTTTTCCACCTATCTACTCCACCCTCTCCTGCCTGACCTATCACCTTCATCTCCTCCCACACTCACCCATTGTACTCTATGCTACTCTCTCCCCACCCCCACCCTCCTCTAGCTTATCTCTCCACGCTTCAGGCTCACTGCCTTTATTCCTGGTGAAGAGCCATTTCAAAGCTCCCTGGATGCTGCCTGAACTGCTGTGCTCTTCCAGCACCACTAATCCAGACAATGGAGAAGAATGCCCAACTGCGTTTGTGTTTTGGAGTTTGGCTGATGTAGAGTGCAAATACATCCAGATAGTGAAGGAAAGCTTGGAGGTCATCTTTGGTGTGAGAAAGATCTACCTTTAAGAACGTGAATTTGTAATAGTAACAGACTGCTAGGGATACTCAAAGAGGAAATTGCCATACTGCCCATAGTTTCTGGGTGAATTCAGAAGTGACATCTCATTCTAAGTGTGCACAATTACAAGTTGAAACACCTTTCGAGAGTCCAAGTAGCAAACATGGATTCCTTGAGCAGCCTCTTGCTGGCAGATCCCCCACCAGGGGAGCCGCCACTGGGAGAGTCTGTTCTGGTTTTAAACTTGCTGCACATCATTTTGGTCACCGCTAACAATATCAGACTGTGGACGCAAAAAAGATTTAGTCCTGGCACTCACAGTGGTTGGATGTGCATGGAGTTTATTCGGCTAACACAAGGATGGTGATAGAAATGCTGCACGTATTGCAATTTCTCAGAATGCTGGAGCTGTTGGTCACAGACAACAGGCCATTATTTACCTGCAGGAAATTTGAGTATTTCCTAAAATCAAATGTTATTCAGCATAAAAGGACAGCTTCATACCCATCCATCGTCCAATGGTCTGACAGAAAGGTCAGTCCAAACTTTGAAGGCAGGCTTAAAGAAACAACTGACCATTTCACTCAAAACCAAACTGTCATAGCTCCTATTTCTTGATTGGACATCCCTCATGCACTCTGCAGAGTTGCTAATGGGGAGAAGACTCTACAAGAGGTTAAATCTGTTCTTCCAGGATCTGGGATGATGGTGAAATGGCACCAGGAATGCCAATGCCAGATGCAATCTCCTCTAAGGAAGAGAGACAGTTTACTTCAGGGAATGAAATTTGGTGCCAAAACCCTGGAAGTGGCCCGACATAGGCAAAAGTCACAGTCAACATGAGGTCAGACCCATGATGTACAAAGTTTCAGTAGGTGAGGTGGTCCACATGAAAGCTGCAAATTCATGAACAGGGCAGGAGCAAAACATACCTGGCCCCTCAGAGTAGACAGAAAGGCTGTTGAAACCTGTGGGTTCTCCCCTTCCATCTCGCGGTGAAGAAACCTCGGAGCCTGAGATGGACATGGTGAATGTCACAGACTTGATGCCTTTACCACCTGAAGAAGAGGATGAGTTTCTTCCGAGATGTTCTGGGCACAAGACCGTCAGTCCAGTACACGCCACCCGTACCTGAGGCTGAGTCGGAGAAATGGGACCCAGTGGGAAAGTGCCCCAGGAGATGCTACAGGAGAAGGAACAGGCCTACGGGACTTAGGAGGGGAGGGATTTAGTGATTGTAATGAGGTCAATCGGTGGACCTCATAGAAAATGAATTCCCTGCTTGGGAACTCAATAATCTGCTCCAATCAGGGAGCCCTGGCTGACAGATATAAACAAGACTGTCAAATGTTCTGTTCACTCAGAGCTGGCTTTGAGGAAGCTGGACCAGTTTCAAATAAAGTACACATGTAAGTAAAGCTGATTGGATACCAGCCTTTAGGGAGTTATTTCAACACCAACTCCAATTACTTGGGCAAAGGGATGATAGGAGAAAGTGAGGACTGCAGATGCTGGCGATCAGAGCTGAAAATGTATTGCTGGAAAAGCACAGCAGGTCAGGCAGCATCCAAGGAGCAGGAGAATCGACGTTTCGGGCATGAGCCCTTCTTCAGGAATGAGGAAAGTTCCTCATAGGGATGATATCCAGTTTACTTCTCCAGGTACAGTACAATTCGTGACTGCTGCTCTCCTGGGTGTTGCTGACACTGAGAGCTCCCAGCTTATCAATTCGCCAACTGACACTCATCCATTAAAGGCTTGAGAACCCTAATTATAGGTCATTAGTTCATTAGCTGTCTGATGGCCTCCGTCACCCCAGTAAGACCCAGGCCCTTGTCATAATGCCATGCAACATCACCCAACATAGATTTGAGGCGAATTCCTCCATTTGCTGAAATTGTAATTGTTTTGCTTGAAAACTTCATCACTACATTGCAAATTCACTGCTGCTGCTTAGTAATATTCTTTTTTCTTGCTAGTCTCCAGGGTGCGTTCCGTATCCATTAACCAGAACTTGAAGAAAGAGGTGCCCTCCAATGCAGACTCTCTGCTGTTCTCTCAGTCTGCACCATCTGCTCTTACTCATTTATGAAGTCTGAGTCACCAGGTGAAAACCCAAGTATCCATCTAACTGGTCCCATCAAGCTACTATTATATAGGAGTTGATGCAAGGCAAGGATGAGTCAGATGATGATCCACCTCCAGAAGGAACTGGCTCGTCTGAGGATTCATCGTCTACAAAATGCGTAAGCTATCACTGCAAGCATGAAGGTTTCTTCCTCCTATAGCTACAGAAGCGTATCTCCAGTTACTCACAGCCCAACAAATGCATCAAGCGAGTAGTCATTCAAGTGGGCGCATCCTTCAAGCATTCTGAATCCATTGTCATATCCTGTCTTCACTTGCTTCCAACTCCAAAGGCTACTTTGGATTGGCGCTCGTATTTAAAGGAGATGAAAGGGTCTCATACGGATTTACATCATGCTGGCTGACATGAATTCCCAATTGAAAAATCATAAAGAATTGGCAGTTTTAGAAACCCACTATCAGTTGTGCTGCATCTGCTTACATATTTCCCTCTTGGGAATGGACTCCCCATTTCCAACAAGGTTTCTTCTTGACTTTTGGAGCTTAATATCGTTGCAATAAAATCAATATGACTAATGAACAAAATCCAAAGCCTTAGCTGGAGCACTGAGTTCAAAAGTTCAACAATTGTGTTTCAGAGGAATTTATATTTGAGGCCTTGGACAGATCTGAGAACTTAATTTTAACTAAAAGTTAGCTTCTCCAATTTGAGGCGCTACTTATTGACTTCAGTGAATCCTGTTGATATTGCTTGTTGGTATTGTAATGGCTTTCATAGAATCATCAGTTGGCTTAAGTTCAGAAGCAGGCCATTCAGCCCATCATTTCTCCATTGATTGCCTGAATAAAGCAATTCATCACATGCCACTACCAACATTTTCTCTGCGGTCCGATGTATCTCCTTCCCAGATAATAATCCCTCTTAAATGTCTCAACTGAAACTGTCTGCACCACAATCTGAGGTAGTACATTCCAGATCCAAATCACTCTCTGCATGAAAAATTTTCTCCACGTGTCACCATTGATTCTTTTGCCAATTAGAAAATTGCCAATTTGCCAATTATCAGACTTTTGAATGGACCTCTTCGATGATAATATTGATCTCTGTTAGCCTAATGCACTTGTACAGTACGATCTGCCTGTAAGGCAAGTAAGACAACACTTTTCACTATACCTCAGTACACATGACAGTAATAAACCAAATCAAATTAAACTACCTTAAGGCTGTGCCCTATGGTTCTCAATTCTTCCACCAATTGGAACAGTTTCTCCATACTTACTTTGTCTCTCATAATTTGGAAAATCTTTATCAACTCTCCTCTCAACTTTCTCTTGTTCAAGGAGAATAGTACCAACTTCTCCTGTGTATGTCCATAACTGAAATTCCTCCTCTGTGGAATGATTCTTGAGAAGTTTTTGCGCACTCTCTAATTTGCATTTTTCTCTTAAAGTATAGCACCCAGAATGTCATTCATTACTGCAGCTGAAAGCAAACAATTGTTTTCTACAAGTTTTAGATAACTTCCTTGCATTTGTGCTCAATGCCCTTATCAATAAAGTTTAGGATACTGTGTACTTTATTAACCTTGCTCTCAACCTTTCCTGCTACTTTCATTGATTTACACACAGGGGCACCCTGAATTCTCCCATCTGTATTATCTTTAGAATTATACCTTTCTCATATAAACCTCACTGTGGTCTTTCTAACTATTTACTTCACATTTCACATTTTTATCTGCCACGTTCCAATCCATTCTACCAACCTGTCTATGTCCTTTCGAAATTTTATACTATCTGTTCCACTTTTCACAGTACCTCTAAACTTGTTTAACATCTACACTTGTAGAAATTGGGGCCTGCACATAACAGTGTAGGCAATAAATACATATCAGGAAGAGTCCTAACAATGAGACTCTATCATGGGTACTGCATGATCAACCTTCCTCCAGTCTAACAAAAAACATTCTCTGTTTCCTGTTACTTAATCAAATTTGAATTCATGTTGCTTCCGTCATATTTATTCCATAAGCTTACATTTTACTCATAGGTCTGCGATGCAGCAGATTATCAAATAGCATTTGATGTACATCACATCAATAGCATCACACTCATTAATCCCCACTCCATAATGACATTGTTGTGGCTGAGATTAGATTACCTACAGTGTGGAAACAGGCCCTTCGGCCCAACAAGTCCACACCGACCCTTCGAAGAGTAATCCACCCAGGCCCATTTCCTTCTTGACTAATGCACCTAACTCTATGGGCAATTTAGCATGGCCAATTCACCTGACCTGCACATCTTTGGACTGCGGGAGGAAACCAGAACGCCCAGAGGAAACCCACACAGAGCGAATGTGCAAACTCCACACAGACAGTCGCGCAAGGCTGGAATCAAACCTGGGACCCTGGTGCTGTGAGGCAACAGGGCTAACCACTGAGCCACCATGCCACCCAGATGGGAGGAGTGCATGTTCGTCCATTAGTTTCATAGGTGACAATATAAAAGTAATTGTTTTCCCCAGTTCTCCATATGGCTCATTGTATGAGAATATCAAATAAAAAGATCTATCAAATTGGTTTCTTTAAAAATACAACATTACTGATTTATTATAAAACAAAACCTATTCAGTAAATATGCAAAACCAACTAATGCACTCAATTTTTAATACAAAATGCAAATGTTTATCCCTCTAAGTAACCCAAAATGTAAGGATATAAAAATTGGATTTCATCTACAGAGATTCACTTTGTAAGAAACATTTTTTGCCAGTGATTGCTAGTTATTGAAGGGAAAAAGGAGAAAGTGTGGACTGTTCAGATGAATGCAATTCTGGCACACATATACGAGACATGTGCGTTTGTCTGTGAGATCTTGGCAGATGAAGCTTGCTGAAGATATACAGTATTGGTTAGTTTTCCAAACACTGTTTCAAGAGGACAATTAGATTTAAAATCAGATTCACTTTAAATGTGCTTCAAAACAGGATAGAGCTGAGCTGAATAATCAATTCCTCAGCAGACATGTCCCCCAAATAACATTGCAAGCAAAACACTGTTCAACAAGGTACTCACTTTCATACAGTCATAAAGCGCAGTGAGGTGACCTCAGTCAGGTTTGCCAATTAGGTAAAAACATGTAGTTTCCAAGAAATGCCTCATTAAAAAAAAGTTTCAACATGTTCCTTCATTGGCGTTTTAATAATTCTAGGTATTTCCACAGAACTTGAAATAAACCAGATTTTCCAGAATCCGTCAAAATAAATTAACATCATCAAATATTTCGAGCAAGCTAATTTGCCCTGAACAAATCTCTTCTGGCTTTTTTTAAAAGTAACCTATGTTTGTTCCAATCATCAATAATTTTACGCTGAATTCGCATTTTTAAACACTTCCCCACCATTAAGGTTAAACTGATTGGCTGAGAGTTGCTGGGCTTATCTTTGTACTACTTTTTGGAACATGGATATAATATTTACAATTTGTCAATACCTTGACATCTCCTCAGATTCTAAGGAAGCCTGGGAAAATTATTACTAGTGCCACCTCAATTTTCTCTCTCATCTCTTTCGATGCCATTGGGCATGTCTCATCTGATCTTGGTATATAACCAAGATTAAGTCCAGACAGCTTGTTCAAAACTTTCTCCTTATCACTTTAAATCCTTTTATATCTAAACTACTCCCTTTCATTTTATCCTATGCTGGAAGATTAACATGCAAAGTATACATACATCTCAATCACTTTTGGTACAAGTATGGTGATAATGGTGATGGTAAGATTTAAGAGTATCTGATAGGTACTGTTATCAATGTTTCAGTAACTAATCTGCATTCATAACTGCTACTTTGGATGGACTGAGCTAATATAATTGCAGCTTTATATCATAGTTCAATTGCAATAGTAATAATACTTTGTTCCTTTTATAGTCGTCAGGTTTCTGTATGACAAGGTGCCCGGCACATAGTTTTACCACACATATCACGTTCAATTTCTTGTATACTATGAATGAGAGATTACACATCTTTTGCTACATTCCATTGAAAAGTATCATTTCCTCATTATTTGAATGTACCAATTTATTTAGTATGTTTCATGGGTAATATGGTTTGTCATGTGTATCAGCAGCATTATCATACCTAATTTGCATAATTAACTTTTTTAGTCAGAACTGTAGTAATGGGAGGAGTGTTTTTCTCTTATTCATATATGGTCTGTTGGTGGTACTGGCTTGGCCAGCATTCATCGTTCACTTTGAATTGTCCTGGAAAAGCTGGTAGTCAGCTGCTTTCTTATACATGTAGTGTGGGTACACACATTGTGCTATTAGTAAGGGAGTTCCAGTCCAGTGATGTTGAAGGAATGGCACAATAGTTCTATCAAGATGGTGAGTAGCTTAAAGGATGACTTGTAGGTACCAACGGTCCCATTTACCTGCTGACTTTGTCCTTTGAGATGGTAGAGGTCCTATACTTGAAAGTTGCTGTTTAAGGAGCCTTGGTGAGTTGCTGCACTGCATCTTGTGGATGGTTTGCAAAGCTGACAATGTACATCAGTGGTTGGGGAATGGTGGATATTGAGGGTGTTAGATGGGTGCCAGTCAAGCAAACTGCTTACTCATGGATAGTAGAATGGGGAATATACTGAACCATTAGGATACAGATTGTAGTTAAATACAAATCTGCAACTGTAAATGGCCCAAGCCACTCATAGATGGTCAGATTTAAGCTATTAGATCAATTCTATTTAGTGCATTTCCACACAACATGATGGAAGAGCTCCTCAATGTGAAGGCAGGACATCACTTCCACAAGGACCATAAATTGGTCACTTCGACCAATATTATAAAAATGTATGAATCTGGAGTAAAAGACCATTCCACCCCTCAAGTCTCTGTCACCATCCAATAAGAGCAAAGCTGATCTGATTGTAACAAAAAAAAACACATTCCAGCCTACCCTGATCATTTTTCAACCCATTGTTTAAAAATAATCTTTCTACCTCTGTCTTAAAAATATTCAAGGAATCTGCTTCCACCATGTTTTCTGGGAAAGAGTTCCAACTTCTGTCAGCCTGCTGATAGGGAAAAAAAAACACTTCATCTATGTTTTAAATGGGAAGCCTCTGGTTTTTAATCTATGACCCTTAATTCTATATTCTCCAATGAGAAAAACAGTACTCTCCAAATCCATAATATCAAGATTCCTTAGGATGTTATACGTTTCAATCAAGTCACTTCTGATTCTTTTAAACTCCAGTAGATACAAGCCTGGCCTGTCCAACCTTTTCTGATAAAAGAACTTGCCTGTTCCACATATTACTCCAGTAAATTTTCTCTGAACTGCCTCCAACACACACACACTGGGTGTCCCTAATTTATGAATGTCCGACTTATGAACACTCGTACTAACAAACATAATCTCATATCGGGGTGAAATTTTAAACACCCACCATACAAGCATTTCCTGTACTTACAAATAGATTCCTTCTGTATTCCTGCATTGTGTTTTGGCTTGTGTGCAAATCAACTTGCGAACAGACTCCAGAACAGAGCCCACTCATACCCAGGGACCACCTGTACATGATTTTTATGTAAGCTGAGCAGTACTATGCATAATATGGTCTCACAAATGCCATGTATAATGAAGCATAGCCTCATTACTTTTGAATTCAATTTTCCCTATGGTAAATGATAACATTCAATTAACTTCTCACATTACCTGCTGTACCTGCAGACTAAACCTCTGTGATTCATGCAGTAGGACATGGATCCCTCTGTATCTCAAACCTCTGTAATCTATCTCTATTCAGGTAATGTTTTCTTTTTTAATTTTCTTGCCAAAATGGACAGCTTCATATTTTTAACTGCACCATCCCTGATTTTAAAAAAAATTAATTCAAGGGAAATGGACACCATCAGCCGGGCCAACATTTTTGCCCATCTCTAGTTACCCTTGAGAAGGTGGTGATGAACTGCCTTCTTGAAACCCAGCAGTCTATTTGAGATTGGTGCACCCAAAATGCCAATAGGAATGAAATTCCAGGATTTTGACCCAGCAACCCTGAAAGAATTGTGATACGTTTCCAAGCCAGAATGCTGAGGGGCTTGAAGGTGACTCAAGAGAATTTTGGAAAATTACATGATGTATCAACAATCTTATTAGCCACGTTTTCCTTTAGTTTCATACTACTTTCAACACTTCTTGTTTGACGGATGATGGGTCCGTCCCTTAGTTATTGGAATTATCTAATCCTTACATTCTGTAATATCCCCTTAAATATCAACCATTGTCACAGTGCTGGGAGCACTGAGCATAAAAATAGATGGATATGATATCAGGTATTGCAAGGTCAGACCTGCAACAGGTGCCAGCAGCTGCTGATGGTAAACATAATACTTGTGCTTCAAGCAAATGACCATGTCTAAAAGTCAAAAGGGAGCAGTTCTTAGTGGAGTCAAAGGGAATTGCCGTCATTCAGGGGTTACGGTCACACTCAGTCAAGCATCTCATCTGATTGCAGTCCAGAGGTTAGGCCATGGTCAGTCAGGCACTTCCCATCAGCATCAAGGGATCCACACTTTTGTTACTGAAGGGCTGGGCAGCTCAAGTACAACCAGTCCAGGAATCACACTTAGGTCATTTGGGAGACAATAGTCTTTGTGACAGTGGGCGACACGGTGGCATAGTGGTTAGCACTGCTGCCTCACAGTGCCAGAGACCCAGGTTCAATTCCTGCCTCAGGCGACTGACTCTGTGGAGTTTGCACATTCTCCCCGTGTCTACATGGGTTTCCTCCGGGTACTCTGGTTCCCTCCCACAGTCCAAAGATGTGCAGGACAGGTGAATTGGTTATGCTAAATTGCCCGTAGTGTTAGGTGAAGGGGTAAATGTAGGGGTGGGTTGTGCTTTGGCGGGTCGGTGTGGACTTGTTGGGCCAAAGGGCCTGTTTCCACACTGTAAGTAATCTTTGAGATGTTTTGTGCGCAGTGAGCGGGTTTCCTGCCAAGTTAATCTGAGGCTGGGTCAGTCCTGGAGGTTGGTTCAATAATGATCAGGAGACTTATCTGGAATGGTCAATGGAGTCTGGGAAAAGTGGGAAACTCAAGTCTGGGGATGGGGTTCTTTGGACTTGGTCACTGAGGAAATAGTAACAGTGATGGGGCAAAAGGATGAATTGTGGGATGAATGGCCTACTCCTGTTCCTATGTTCCTGTATTTCTAACTGTAGAAGGGTGTGATCTCATCGGAGGGAATTAGGAGCTCTTGGAGATGGTGTTCTTTCAGGTCAAACTCACTTTGACCTCTCGTGGGGAATGTGCATGACCAACAAGGTACTTGGAATTTGCAAAGCTAGGTAGGGACACTAACAGCTAAATGCAGGGACTCAACAGAGATGGCCTTTGAAGCTATAGGGATGGCAACAGAAAAGGGAAGATGAAAAATGGGGAAATCATCTTATGTTTCAGGTGGAGCCTTGAACTCACTCACAAGAACACAAATTTAGAAGCTTGCTACCTCAAATCAAAAGGCGGCAGTTTTACAACAAAACAGAATGGTTTACAATGTATGCAGAGTGGGCAGTAAATTTCTGCTTTTACCTTTAGGGGTGGAATGAGAGTTCTGGTATTTCAGTTGCTGTCCCAGACAATTGCAATAAATATAAATAGTGATTCAGTAATCCCACTCGTTTGGTTTTAATTTGTGCTTAATTGACAGATCATTCATTATTCATGAATGTACAATAAGAATTATGATCTCACTTGATCATTTCTTTTACATTGTGTGGCCTGATTGTCTCCTTGTTACCTTAGGAGAAATTGAGGACTGCAGATGCTGGAGATCAGTCAAAACGTGTGGCACTGGAAAAGCACAGCCGGTCAGGCAGCAAGTCGACGTTTTGAGCATAAGCTTCTCATCAGGAATGTGGGGGGTGCCCAAGAGGACTGAGAGGTAAATGAGAGGGGGGTGGACCTGGGGGTGAAGGTAGCTAAGAATGCAATAGATAGATGAAGGTGGTGCAGAGGGTGGAGCGAATCGGTGGGAATGAAAATTGACAGGTAGGAAGTTCAAGAGGATAGTACCGAGTTGGAGGGTTTTGCAGAACATTTCAGAAAACATCTCTGAGAAGTATGCACTAAACAACCCCACCACCCTGTGGCCGACCACTTCAACTCCCCTTCCCACTCTGCCAAGGACATGCAAGTCCTGGGCCTCCTCCACTGCCAAATCCCAGCCACCAATGACTGGAGGAAGAACACCTCATCTTCCGCCATGGGATCTTCCAACCACATGGAATCAATGACGATTTCACCAGCTTCCTCATCTCCCCTCCCCTCATCTTATTCCAGATCCAACCCTCCAACTCGGCATCGCCCTCTTGAACTGTCCTACTTGTCAACCTTCCTTCCCAATCATCCGCTCCACCACGACCTATCATTATCACCCCTCACCTTCATATCTACCTACCATATTTCTAGCTACTTTACCCTCAGGCCCACCCCCCTCCTGTTTATCTCTCTTAGCCCCCTTGCACCACCCAACATTCCTGGTGAAGGGCTTATGCTCGAAACATCAACTCTCCTGCTCCTTGGATGCTGCCTGACTGGCTCTGCTTTACCAGCGCCACACTCCTGGTTACCTTAGCTCAGCAAATGTAAACCATCAAAAATATTATATAAAATGACATGAAAGTAGCACCTGAACTTCTCATCTCAGAAATACATTCCATAGCTAGGACTGGATGGTAACATTTCCGAGTTGCCATATTCTCACATTGAACTGTAAGCATTCAAGGACATGTTCTAAGATGTGCAAGGGTGCCTTGTCTTTGGGGAGGTGGGGTGGGGTATGGCTTTTATGTTGAGTTACAACCAAAATTCCATCTCGATAACATGACATCAGAAGTTTGATCATGCACTGCACATTTGGATAAGATGATATACCTCAGTCTTCGATACAGAATCATGATACTGACTTCCTTGGGAAAACTCCATGCCACACTGCAGGGTGACATAACATGAGGCTTACTGGTGATGGATGTGAGGTTTCAGAGTTCTTTTGATAAAATTGCAGTGTCTTTCTGTCCTTCCACATGATGATCTGCCCATACATCTGACATGGATTTTGTCCTAGCTGGAAGCCTTGTGTCATTGCTTCAAATCTGAGTACTGCCAAGACTGTTGGAAGCATTGGTCTATCGTTTGACTTAGAGCAAACATTATTCGCTCTGATTATTACAATTTTACATTCGGAAAAACATAATAATTGTGTTTATTGGGATTTGTGGAGTTACCATGAGGATTTCTGTTTGCAACATTTTATAATTTGAAAATGCAAGGAGTCAAGTTAAATTTATCGGTTAAGTATGGAAATAGTTGTTGAGACAGTAACAGTTTAGTTATTTGTTCATTCCCTGGGAAATGTCAGGTCTGACGAAGGAGCTGCATTCTGAAAGCTTGTGATTTTAAATAAACAAATTGTACTATAACCTGGTGTCATGTGACTTCTGACCTTGTCCATCTCAGTCCAACATGGGCATGTCCACATCAATTGTTCAAGTTATGAATAATTAAGTTGCTGAAATAGATTGAGTAACGGAAACATCCTTTGACCAAAATTTCCAGATTGGTTGTGCAACCCATTAAGAGTTGGTGAGCAGTGTGGAGGCAAAATAAAATATGAACCAAATATGTCACTTGCCAAATTGCTTGGCTAGTAGTACAAAGGACCTAAACAAAGAATGATCTGGCTTTTCATCTCAGGCAATGGTGATTCATTCAAACCAGTATATGCCCAGGTTTAACGCCCATTCTATGCTGGACTCAGCTTATACTGACCATTCACAACTTCATCACCTCAGGGGATCTCCTACCCATAGCTTCCAACCTCATAGTCTGGGAACCCCACACCGCCCAATTCTACCTCCTACCGAAAATCCACAAGCCTGACTCATCGTCTCAACCTGCTCCTACCCCACCAAATTCATCTCCACCTACCTTGATACTGTCCTATCTCTCCAGTCCAGGAACCCCCCACATATGTTCAGGACACCATCCATGCCCTCCACTTCCTCCAAGTCTTTATTTTCCCCAGCCCCCAACAACTCATATTCACCATGGACATCCAGTCCCTATACACTTTTATCTGCCATGACGAAGACCTCTAAGCCCTCTGTTTCTTCCTACTGATACTCTCATTCATTTGGCTGAACTTGTCCTCACCCTCAATAATTTCTCCTTTGTATCCTCCCACTTCCTCCAGACGAAAGGGGTAGCCATGGGCACTCACATGGTCCCTCCCCTTCCTGGACTTCTCCAACTCTATCAATGGTGACCAACTCAACACGAACATCTTCTACAAATCCACCGACTCCCACAGCTACCTGGATTACACTTCCTCCCAACCTGCCTCCTGTAAGAATCCTATCTCAATCCTTATTCTCAATTCCTCCACCTCCGCTGCATTTGCTCCCAAGAGGACCAGTTCCACCACAGAACACACCATCTAGCCTCCTTCTTAAAAGACCACAATTTCCCCTCCTATGTGGTTGATTATGCCCTCCAGCACATCTCATCCACTTCCTCCCACTTCCGCCCTTGAACCCCACCCTTCCAACCGCAACAAAGATAGAACCCTCCGGTCCTCACCCTTCATCCCACCAACCTCCGTATACATCATATCATCCTCCACCATTTCCGCCACCTACAAACAGACCCTACCACCAGAGATATATTTCCCGCCCCACCCCTATCCGCTTTCCGTAAAGACTATTCCCTCTGCAACTCTCTTGTCAGGTCCACGTCCCTTACCAACCCACACTCACCTGGCACCTTCCCCTGTTACCGCAGGAATTGCAAAACCTGCACCCACACCACCCCCTCTCACCTCCGTCCAAGGCCTCAAAAGAGCCTTCCACATCGATCAGTGTTTTGCTTGTACTTCCATACATAATTTACTGTATCCGTTGCTCCTGATGCGGTCTCCTCTACATTGGGGAGGCCTACTTGCAGAGCGCTTCAGAGAACATCTCCAGGACACCCGCACCAACCAACCCCACTGCCCCGTGGCCAAACACTTCAACTCCCCCTCCCACTCCGCCAAAGACATTCAGGTCCTGAGCCTCCTCCATCATCACACTCTAACCACCCGACACCTGGAGGAAGAATGCCTCATCTTTCAGCTTAGGACCCTCCAACCCCTTGGGTATCAATGTGGACTTCACCGTTTCCTCATTTCTCCTCTCCCCACCTTATCCCAGTTACAACTTCCAACTTGACATCGCCCTCATGACCTCTCCTACCTGTCCATCTTCCTTCACCTATTCGCTCCACCTTCCTCCCTAACCTGGCACCATTAACCCCACCTCCATCTACCTATCTCTCTCTCAGCTACCTTTCCCCAACTCCACCCCCTCCCATTTATCTCTCTTCCCCCTCAGCTCACTAGTCTGATTCCCGATGAAGGGATCTTGCCCGAAACATCGATTCTCCTGCTCTTCGGATGCTGCCTGGCCGGCTGTGCTTTTTCCAGCACCATACTCTCTGATCTCCAGCATCTACAATCCTCACTTTCTCTCAGCTTGTACTATGATAGGGGATGATACCACTGGCCTCAGTGCCCCAGCTGCCTAGATTCTATAGTGGAGTACTTCCTCCCTAAATCCTTCCATTCTCTCACACCTCCTCTTTTAAGAATCAATCAAAACCTATCTTTGATCAAACTTCTTGACCAAATTCCTAATCTCCTTCTTTGGTTCAACACCAATGGTTTATTTATTCCTCTTTGAAATATTTTGAGATTTTTTTTCCTAAATTGAAGGTTCTATTGGAATTCAAGTTATTCACAATGACAATGGAACTAATGAAATATGATCATGGAGGGGAAAATGACTATGCTACAATTTTTCAAATAATGCTTGCTCATTGTTTCTCTCAGGTTGGGCTTGTACATGAAGATGAACTATAATTAAAAACAGTTTGAGCAGATTTGGTTGGATGAGCCTTTTCTCTTGCAAGTTAGACAACATAAAAACGAACAACCAGAGTTATTTCAGGCCATGATCATAAGTTATATGGAACTGTGCCTGGAAATTCTCCTGTAATGTTGACCCCAGTGAAATACACAATTTATGGAGAACAACACCTAATTAGTATGAGGTTAGTGCCGACTGCACTGCTCAGGCATATTCTGTTTGCCCACTCCCACTGAAATGTTTAGCACCTGCTGGCATCTAGGAATTGGTAGCCTCTCCCTACTAACTCCCAACTCTCCCTCTCCTGAAAGATGATCATGAAACTACTGCATTAGCTTTTTAATGGGGCCCATAACATTAGTCATAAAATAATTAAGCGTCCATCTCCCCATGTTTGAAACTAGAGAGAGAGACACCTGAATGACATTTTATTGTTTCAGACTGAACACCAAGTTTTTTTTTCTAACTTTGCCGTTCCCATTCTGGAGGAATTGAAATGCTCAAGGGTAATACAACAACTGTTTCTGTCCTTGATATTCCACCACACTTTACTCTGCAGTACATTTTACTAATATTTATAAAGGAGCCTTAACACTGGTATTAAAATCTTTAGACTTGAAGGTCACAGATCACTTGCAAATAGGCGAACAACAAAACTGTACATACTGGCAGTCCCTGGTGTCTTCCTATGAGGATAATGTCAAGTCCATGTTATCAGTGGCAAGCCTAAGTTGAAATAAATTGACCAGTATAGTTCCCATTAAACCAAGCCTGTGTTTGCACATGCAGAGCTTTTTCTGTACTTTTTGGTTTCATTTTAATTTAGCATGTGGTAAAGAGGCAGTAGAGTGAGTGGGTGGAAGAAAACCACTTTGCAGAAGTCTAGGGTGGTGACTGGAGAGCAGCAGCAGCAACAGAAACAAATGTGACTCTTTTATATGTGTGTAATTTGGCTCATTAAGCTGTCCCACAGTTCAGTTCCAAGAAAAGAAGATAGCTGATTGTCGATAGCAGATGCTGACTGTGGCTTACAGCTCCAGCGCATAGAATACATGTGATTAACAATTTTTCACTAGCACCTCACAGTGCTTGGCTGTACATACAGCTTGAAATCTCCAATGTGATATACCCATGAAAGAAAGAGCACAAGGCCACCTGGGGAAAGAAAATCTGTTAACTGAAAGGGAAACAGTTAAAACTTCTCTGAAGTATAACTCATATAGGTTTCCACCAATCTTTTGCACTTTCTCAATAGTGATTTATTTTGCAAACACACTACTAACATACCTGTTTCTTATCAACCAAAATCATCAACACAGGAAACAGTCTAGTCTGTAACTATTGTGTATTAGGTATCACAGGCATAAAGGAAGCAAATATGTGGAGTAGTACTGCCACACAAGCTAATTTCAAGTTACTGCTGGATTGAAACTTACATCTTCAAACAAATCCCCATTCAGAATAATTGCTGCCAACTTTATGAGTACATGTGTAGAATTGATGAGAATTGATTTTTGCTTTGTATCAATAATAAAATCACTATGTAAATTTAGAATCAGGGCCAACCTGATGCTGAAGTGCAGAGATACTCCCTGCAGAGTATAACCTCTCATCACTTCAGTTTGTCACCACATAAAATGTAAATGCTGTGCAATTGCAGCATCAAACTCACTAAGATTCCTTCAGCAGAAATGTTCAAGCCTGCAATCTCTACCACCTAAAATTACAAGGTATATGGAAACACCACAAGTTCCCCTCCAGCATCCTGACTTGAAACTATATTTCTGGGTCAAAATCCTGGAATTCTCTCCCTTGTAGCATTGTTTACTGTACCTACACCAACCACATAAACTGCAATGGTCCAGCAAGGCAGCTCACCACTACCTTCCCAATAATAATTTGGGATCGATAACAAATATTGACCTCGCCAGAAATGCCTATATTCTGTAAAAGATTAAGAAAGAAACCCAAAGACCTAAAATGTTTAAAGGCCATTTGGAGCTTTAAGCATTACTAGTCTTAATTTAAGTGCTTAGAGAAGATAAATTTTATTGTTTTGAAAATTACATTATACATTTTGTCCACTTACAAACAGTATTCACATAAACCAACAGAGAGAGCAAATCTGGAATAATATAAAAAGGAATGCAAACTTTACAGCCTGTGCAGTTCTTATTCTGAATGTTTCTCATGGAATATTCCTCTATTTTCCCAAGAACTTTCTGATATAAATGAGGATGATGAAGAACAGGAAACATTGCTTTCAGGTGTGAAACCTTTATAGGTTCTGGACTATTTTCTGCAAATAGCACATCTTTTCGATTTAAGCTGTGTTTGCAATATGCGGAAGATACACTTCAGCTCAGGGTTAGCAAGAGATAAGCCTGCAGTGTCATAGAATGCAATCCCAGATCCCAATGCACTGTCTCTGTGTTGCTGATCAATTTAATGTTATCTATGCCAAATCTTTATATTTTGATGTGCATTTAAAACCATCAGTTGTACTCCCACATTGGTAAAAGTAGCTGCAATGATTCAAAAGCTTGGTGGCAGGTTCACAAAAGGCAAAAAAAGGAGCTAACTTCTCCACTTTGGACATGAAAAGCTGAATGATGTTTATGAGACATTTTACCTGTTAATCATCAACTGACAACCTATTTTACATCCCTTAAAGCTGTATTACACTAAAAAATTGTCTTCTGATCCACTAAGAAACAAATGAAACCATTAACCAATATTGCATAGTTGAGGCAAATTCGCTCAACTGTGATTTCAGTAATGTTGAAAATGTCAAATGGATATCAAAATATAAATAATCAAAGATTATCTCTCCTGTTAACTGTGCCAGAAAGCACTCAAGACAGGCTGAAAGCTGCCAGAGCTGGTGGAATTAGTAAGATCACTGTCACTTAAGGAGATCAGATCTACTGAAGTTGAAACTACCAACAGTAATTACCACATTCTCAGTTCAACTTGTGAGCACTGATATGACAGGAAACAACCTACAAAGCAACAAAAGCAGTCTCACAAAAAGTCGTAACTTCTTCCAAAGAATATTTCCACAGCGACGGTGCATACCCATATCAAGCAATTGGTCCTGCTACCGAAAACAGTGTAAAGCTTGTGGAAAACCTAACCATTTTGTTTGTGTTTGCTATTCGTCAGAAAAATAAGCTATTAAAATAAATGCCAACAGAAAAGTGCAATGTATTGGTTTTACACGCAAATGCCAGGGAATGACCATTTCTAAGAAGAGACTATCTAGCCACCACCCATTAAATTCACTGGCATTACCATCACTGAACCCCCCTACATCAACATCTTGGGGGGTTTTCATTGACCGAAAACTGAACTGAACTCACCACATGGACACGGTGGCAACAAGATCAGATTTGAGGCTAGGAATACCACGTTGAATAACTCACCTCCTGACCATCAAAAGGCTGTCCACCATCTACAAGGCATAAGTCAGAAAAGTGGCCAAATACTCCCCTAGTGCCTGAGTGTGTGCTGCTCCAACAACTCTCAAGAAGTTTGACACTATCCAGGCCAAAGCAGCCCACTTGATTGGCACCATATCCACAAACATCCATTCCCTAGTAGAAGCAGTGTATACTAACTATGCACTGCTGATGCTCACCAAAGATCCTCAGACAGCACCTTCCAAACCCACGATCACTTCCATCTAGAAGAACAAGGGCAGCAGGTTCACGGGAACACTACCACAAGCAAGTTCCCCTCCAAGCTACTCACCATCCTGACTTGGAAATATATCATTGTTTCTTCACTGTCACCCAGTCAAAATCCTGGAATTTCCTCCCTAAGGGTATTGAGGGTCAACCTACCAGCACATGGCCTGCAGCAGTTCAAAAAGACAGTTCATCACCAACTTCTTAAGGGCAACTAGGGACGGGCAATCAATACTGGCCAGCCAGGGATGTCCATGTCCCATAAATGAATAAACAAAAATGTGTGCCCCAACTAAAGTGTGAGAAAGTTAAACCAATGTCAAGGCACATAAAATTCCCAGACAACAGCATCACCCCACTGAAGATTCTCAGGATCTTTGAAACTCAAGTCTCCAGCAATTTCTGCTTTAGTTTGATGTACAAGTCTTGTTCAAAGACACCAGAATGTATGCTATATTCTATTCATAATTGGAGAACGTGAAATGCTAAAAAGCTTTCTCAATGCAATACATCTCTATATGCTGGCAGTCACATGGACAATCCCCATGAACTATATAACAATGCAGCATCAAGTTGTATAATGGCCATTTAAATGATATCAGCAAACTGCAAGGTACATATAGACCCTAATGTATACTCAGACACTCATCATCAACAGCCACAAATACCACTTCATGTTAAAATGCTGACAGAGAAGGAACTTCAGCATCTCCTTCACCTGCACATTATTGACAGAGTTGGGGACAAACCTACCTATTGAGTCTCAATTATACAGGTTTTCAAGAAACTTTAGCGTGAGAACCATATTAGGCACAATGCTGATATGCAGGCACCAAACCCAAGCCAATGCAATAAGAAAGACACTTTAAATTAACAATTGATATTGTAGGGAAGTGAATGTGCAAAACACTTCACTACACTTGATCTCAATCCAGGCCATTATCAAATTGAACCTGCCAATTGTATCACTGTGCACTTACAGTGGCCTTTTTTTGATAGGCCACAGATCACTCATGATCTCATTGAATAGTGGAACTGGCTTGAAGGGCTGAATGACCTACTCCTACAACCTCTTCCGTCAGGCAGAACATACAGAAGCCTGAACACATGCACCAGTAGGTTCAGGAACAGCTTCTTCCCAGCTGTTATTAGACTGATGAATGGACTCTGTAGCCTTAAACAATGCTGATCTCGCCTAGCGCATGCCCTGTGCAATGTAACCTGCATGCCTCCGTCTCAGTCTTTTTGATGTGTATATCCTTGCTTACTATGATCTGCCTATACTGCTCGCAAACAAAGGTTCACTGTACTTCGGTGCACGTGATAATAAATCAATCAATCAATCCTGTTCCTATGTTGCTGTGTTACAAAGGCTCAGTTTGGAAGTCAATTCAGGAAGAGGTATTTCAGTGTTGAACATTCTGTACTTCAAGGACTTGAATACATACAGAACATCAGTGAGTACACTATCATCTCTGATCATACTGAAAGTGAATTTGAGACATGTCTATATTCATAACTACAACATTTTAAGTAACGTGACCTCATCATAAACAAAGACAAGTTCTTGGGTCAATGAAAGCAGAGTAGAATTCTTTGGTTATGTGTTCAGCTGTGAACCTGAAGAATGGAATGTTTGCAAATGTTTCTAAGTCTGTAAATGTGCAGGAAGTCCCAAGTCTGCTAAGACTCATGACATACTGTAATCAATTCAAACTGGCCTCAATATGTATTCTGTCAATTCCTTCCCCCCCCCCCCCCCCCCCCCCCCCCCACCCCCAACATGATCTGACAACAGAGACCACCAGGTGACAGTGGAATAGATCAGGTACGGTAGAACACCGGAACAAACAATAGTTGTCAGCAAGTTGGACAAATGTCCATTTCAACATTGAGAGATCTACCAGATGGCCACGGATGGAAGGCTGATTAGCTTAGGTGCAGTTCCTGTGTGAAAGGACATTGCAGGGAACCACATCTATCATTGTGATGGTAAACAAATCAAATAGAGAGAGGAATGATTTCAATCCCATGGATATCTGACACTTCCCATCTTTAGTTGTATGGGAGCAAATTTGTTGTAATAACCTATCTTAGACCATGAATGAGTTTGCTCAAAGCACACAAAGCAAAGTGCCCATTCAACAGAGTAAAACAAGGAAGTGCAGATGCTAGAGAGCTGAAACAAAGTAAAACAGAAATTGCTGGAGAAACTCTTCAGGTCTGGCAGCATCTCTAGTTTCTCTTCATGGATGCTACCAGATGTGCTGAGTTTCTCAAGCACTTCCTGTTTTGGTTCACTCAAATAGAGTGTTGGATATTCAAGCTACAAGAGTACAAGTTCTATGTAAGTATCAGTCGAGCTATCCATTAACATCAGACCATCATGACTTCTATTGCCAACAGTCAGTCTTAAAAGTGGTGAGGAAACACGATCCTTTAACTCTATAGATCTAAATGTATTGCTAAAGTCACTAGAATTAGCTAACATCAAAGCAAGATGAGGTTTTATAGCTATGTATAATGGCTGTCGAATCACAAAACTAGTAAGATTGATCAAAACAATTGAATCATTGAATCATTGAATTGTACAGTACAGAAGAGGTCCTTCTGCCCATCGAGTTTGCACTGCTAACAGCTACTAAATCTACACTCATACCACTTTCCAGCTCTTTGCCCATAGCCTTGAATGTTCTGACGTTTCAAGTGCTCATCCACATCCCTTTTATATCTACAAACCATTTACAAATGAAATCATTTACGCAACCAAAGTATCCAGAATATTCAGAATGAGCTCACTGATACAACATCTGATCTTGTTACATGAAAAGCATTTGTCATACAACATTCACTGATGGCACAAGCTAAATAGCGTTGCCCTGTCAAGCAAAATGATGTCAAATCTCCATCATCCTCTCAAGGTGTGTGAATTACCTTTAGCACCATGGGTTGAAGTTTGTAATGATTTTGGCAATTTGCTCCTCTGGTGAACACATGCTTGCTGTCACTGATGACTACAGCAGTATCCATCATTAAAATAGATACGTCCAACTACAATAAGACCACTTCACCACAGCTTGACCAAGTTTTTGTATTGTTTTGAATCTCTCAGAAGATGAGAAATGACAATGGACCCCATTCAACAGTAATGAGTTCAGTAAATTGTAAACTACCCGGATTTGATTCATTGAAAAGTCACATCCTGTTCTCCAAGGACAAATGGAGAGATTTATGCATGCCTTGAAAAACATGATACATACAATATACAACTAGTACAAGTGCTGGGCGGCACGGTGGCCCAGTGGTTAGCACTGCTGCCTCACAGCGCCTGTAGACCCGGGTTCAATTCCCGACTCAGGCGACTGACTGTGTGGAGTTTGCACATTCTCCCCGTGTCTGCGTGGGTTTCCTCCGGGTGCTCCGGTTTCCTCCCACAGTCCAAAGATGTGCGGGTCAGGTGAATTGGCCATGCTAAATTGTCCGTAGTGTTAGGTTAAAGGGGTAATGTAGGGGTATGGGTGGGTTGCGCTTCGGCGGGTCGGTGTGGACTTGTTGGGCCGAAGGGCCTGTTTCCACACTGTAAGTAATCTAATCTAATCAAGTCATGGAAGGAACAGCTGTATCATGTTCTTTACAATTCTCTCTCAGGTAACTACTGCAAAGTTACCAGCTACACTCATCCTTGTGTATCCTGTGCACACACCCGTTGCTGAGCATTACATGGAGCGAATGCTGAGCCCATACGTAAACAAGATCAAGAGCAGAAGGATCAAATGAGTAAAAAGCAGAGCAAAGCATGACATTTTGAACGACATCACAAAAGCCAGGTGATAAGGCAAATGTGAAATGTGATCATGAAGTTGGAAAACAAACAACATCCTACAACATCCAAACATTTATTGTGATCAGACCAAAAGGATCAATGAGCAAACTCACCATGAGTCACAAATCAACATCAAAACCCATCTTTCTTCATAATACTGAAGCCGTCATTTGCAAGCATTGAATCCCATTCCAACATCCACATCTCAGATGAAGACCATGAGTTAAATAAGATTACAGCTGATCTCAGATGATATCCTACTTGGGCCTCAGAAAACATTCACCATAACTAAATGATTATATCACAAAGTGAACCGTTTTCAGATGGCGAATAAAGCATTCCCCATTTTTGTGTATGATGGCATGCTTTGTTTAATTAATACAAACCTTTACATACGTAACAGTGTTAGTAATGAAGTTGAATGTTAATTTTATGTAGTAAATTTAACATTTACATATTGGAAACAAACTATTGAAATGTCTCAAGCCTCTCATTTTCTCAGAACAGGAGGGATGCAGTAGATTAAAGATTGTTCAGATTCTGGTTCATCCAGTCCAATAGCCACAAACGGTTGGATTTCAGCTCTCCTAGCTTTTGCTCGGATATCTATCAAGTCACCTCTTCCCAAGATTGCAAGAAACTACAGAGAGTTGTGAATATAGGCCGTCCATCATGTAAACCAGCCTTCCATCCATTGACTCCTTCTACACTTCCTGCTGCTGTGGGAAATCAACCTATATAATCAAAGACCCCTCCCACCCCGGTCACACCCTCATCCATCCTCTTCCATTGGGCAGGAGATATAAAAGTCTGAATGTATGTATGAGTCGATTCAAAAACAGTTTCTTCTATTCTGTTAACAGATTTTTGAACTTACCCCTCAAATGTTAAGTCTCATCTCTCTCTCTCTGCACCTTCTCTGTGGCTGTAATACTGTATTCTGCACTCTATTCTGCTACTGTGAAGCAGTTTGTATGGTACAAACTGTCTATATAGCATGCCTATATAGCATGCAAAACAACACCTTACACTTTATCTCCATATATGTGAAAACAATAAATCAATCAAGCAACCTCACTGTTCTAGAAAAGCACTGGCTTTGAAAGTGGGTGTGTTGTTTACTATACTAGCGTAACACGACAAGAAAAAATCCATTCTGGAGTTTTTAAAAATTATGGTGAGGAATTATTTAATTGCCACTTCCAATTCCTGCATTAGTCTCTGGTTTCAAATCCAATGTTTATCCCCATATTTCTGACATGGTCAAGTGACTCTCCTATTTTAGTACTCCCTGTTTAATTGTTAACATGATTTTGAATTTAGAAAGGATGCATTTGCCAATTCGGTATGTGTACTTAATTGATTCTGGGCTGTGATTTTTACAGAATTCATTTTACACCTTTGTTCAAGAGTGGAGGAATACAGAAAGCAGGAACTTAAAAGCCTATTTAGCCTGGCATTTGTCATAGAGTCATACAGCGTGGAAACAGACCCTTCGGTCCAAACAGTCTATACTGACTATGTTCCCAAACTAAACTGGTCCCACCTGCCTGCACTTGGTCCATATCCCTTCCAAGCATTTACTATTCTTGCACTTATCCAAATGTCTTTTAAACGTTGTAACTGTACACACATTCACCATTTCCTCTGGAAGTTGATTCCACATACGAACCACTCCCTGTGTAAACAAATTGCCCCTCATTTCCTTTTTAAGTCTTTCTCCTCTCACCTTAAAAATATGTTTCCTAGTTTTGAAATTCCCCACCCCAGGGAAAAGACCCGAATCATTCACCATGTCTATGCTCCTCATGATTTTATAAATCTCAATAAAGCAACCCCTCAACCTCCTACATTCCAGTGAAAAAAGTCCCAGCCTTTCCAGTCTACTTTTATATATCAAACCCTCCATTCCCAGCAACTCCATCATAGGGAAATGAAAGCAAGGTACTTTGATAATTATAGTGAGACCAGACAGACTCAACATAAATTTGTGAAAGGCAAATTGTGTTTAAGTATTTCATTAGTTTTTTTTTAGGAAGGAACATGGGAGGTGGATAAGAAGAAACCTATAGACATGACATAGTTGAGTTTTTCAAAAATGTCGAATTAAAGATTAATACAATGACAAGAGCACATGGTGTGGAGAAACAACATACTAGCATGGACAAAGGATTACTTAGCTAATAGGAAACAAGAGATTAGGGATAAAAGGGGCTTTTTCAAATTGGCAAGCTGTAAATAGAATAGTACCACAGGGATCAGTGCAGGGCCTAAACTAGTTACAATCAATAACAATAAATTAGACGAAGAGGCCAAGTGTGTTTAATATAGATTTGCCAATCGTACCAAGATAAATAGAAGACTAAGTTATCATTAGGAGGTAGTTAATCTACAAAGGGATATAATTAGATTAAGTGAATGGGAAAAAAATGGCAGATGGAGTATAATGTGGGAACTTGATCTCTTTGTAATAACTAATAGAAAAGCTGTATGCTTTTTAAATGGAGAAAGACTGCAGATCTCTGTACTCCAGAGAGATCTGGGTGTCTTGGTACATGAATGACAAAAGGATTAGCACACAGAAGAGGAAGTGATCAAGAAGGAAAATGGAATGTTGGTGCTTATTCCAAGGGGAATGAAATATGCAGCTGTACAGGCCTTTGGTGAGACCACACCTGGAGCATTTTGAGGAAGGTGATCAAATAACCTGCTTCTGCTCCTTTATTTATGTTGTTGTGTTCACATAGGATTTCTTCAGCTCCACAAAAGGAAGGCTCTCTGGTGTGGCTGCAAATAGCCAAAGGCCTTGGTCCTCGGTTGACAGTTTGAGGTTGTAGCTACTGCCATCTCCTCCTTCTAGAAATGCCTTTGTGGAAACTGAAGGCTTCTTTTCAATGTTCTCTGCCTGTTTGTAGGAGCATACACACAACTAAACTCAGCAAACAAGGTGTTGTCTTTCTGTGTGGAATGTTCTGCCCCAGAAGGCAGTGGATGCCCAGTCTCTGGAATTATTTTAAGAAAAAGTTGGATAGAGCTCTCAAGGATAGTGGAATCAAAGGTTATGGAGATAAGGCAGGAACAGGATACTGATTAAGGATGATCACCCATGATCATATTGAATGGTGGTGCAGGCTAGAAGGGCAGAATGGCCTACTCCTGCACCTATTGTTGATTGTCTATTGTCTATGAAGAAAGAGGGGGAGGTGGGGGGAAAAGGCAGTTTCTTCCTTTCACAGTTGTGAATGGTCTTCTGCTAAAACATGTTAGATTAGATTACTTACAGTGTGGAAACAGGCCCTTCGGCCCAACAAGTCCACACCGACCCGCACCCACCCAGACCCCTTCTCCTACATTTGTCCCTGCACCTAACACTACGGGCAATTTAGCATGGCCAATTCACCTAACCTACATCTTTGGACTGTGGGAGGAAACCGGAGCACCCAGAGGAAACCCACGCAGAAACGGGAAGAATGTGCAAACTCCACACAGTCAGTCGCCTGAGGCGGGAATTGAACCCGGGTCTCTGGTGCTGTGAGGCAACAGTGCTAACCACTGTGCCACCGTGCCACCATGTCTATGGTAAACACACACATAGCTCACTGGTCACATGACATCTCTAACTAACATCAGAAGTTCAAAGGTTCATTGTATATTCCAAAAGGTAACTTTAATTAGCTCACATTTGGCTGAGGCAAACATTTTTTTTAATCCATGTGATGAACTTCTGACTGGTTCATTATTCTATGGTTACTGTGCATATCTCCATTTTAATAAGGCAAGAAGGAATTAATTTGCATATTTCCAGGAAATCATTGTCTCTGATGATGTCTTCAAAGTCCCTGAGTTTCCATCCCAGTAGAGTCAAATGTGGATTACGTCGGAATGCAAACTGTGGGAGCCATGTTTAGTGTCATTCAGTCAAAAATGGGCTTTGTTTAAAATGTCCATTGCTAGCTGAGAAATTTTTAAAAATTAACATGAGCCTGCCTTGTTAACACTGTTTGTTCCAAAGAGCTTCACAGAATCCTGAATGACAGGATTCAAGCAGGAGCCAGGCAGCTCAAACTGATTGGAAAGTGAATTATATTCTCCTGTCTTCTGTAGCTACAGTGTAAGTGAATGTTCATTGCTCAGCTGGTCTTGAGGTTAGCCTTACATCACTCAGAGTGGATACAGTCAACAATTACTGCTCAATTGAGATAAATTCATAAATAAATGGGTGCTCTTGGTAGATATACTCTGCGACTATCATTTTTTTCTCTCATACAGGAACTGTATCCCAGATTTTAAAAGTCTGAGGCACCTGATCGTGCCATTGTATTTAATGTTAATATAGGTTTGATCAGAGTGACCAACACTTCTCAAATTAAATAGGGAACATTTGGACTACGGGATTGGAAAGTGCCATGTGGCTGTGAGTTGGGGCAGAGGTGGAAGAGGATGTTGTGAAATTAAGCAGGGGAAAGATGACCATAAGGTCAGGAGAGGTGGGAAAGTGAGTTTTGAATCTTACCAATGTTTCTTGGAATTTGGGGGGGCATTTGAAAACTTTATCTGGAATTTGGAATTCAGGAATATCAATTTTATTGTCTACTATGTATTTAAGAGTTAATTTCATAATCTTCCAGTGGCAGAGGGAAAGCCACCCTTGTGGAGGTTATAGACTGGATTTGAGTGATGACACTGTGTCCTGATTCTTTAAACCATGGCGACCCTGAACATGACTCTTCACTGAGAGTGCAGGATTGTAGCACTTCCCAATGTCATGGTCTTGCAAATATTTATTCAGAAAACATTTGGTTAGACCTTAACAACACATGAGTTACATTGAAACATATGAATAATACAGGTCACTGATTCACACATAATTGCAAAAACTATCCCATGTATATTTCTGAAACAACTTGGGAGGCACGGTGGCTCAGTGGTTAGCACTGCTGCATCACAGCACCAGGGATCTGGTTTGATTCCAGCTTTGGGCGACTATCTGTATGGCTATTGCATGTTCTCTGTGTCTGTGTGGGTTTCCTCAGGGTGTTCAGTTTCTTCCCACAGTCCAAAGATGTGCAGGTCAGGTGAATTGGTCATGTTTAATTACCCATAGTGTTAGGTACATTAGTCAGGGGTAAGTGTAGGGGAATGGGTCAGGGTGGGTTGCTCTTTGGAGGATCATTGTGGACTTGTTGGGCCGAAGGGCCTGTTTCGCTACTGTAGGGGAATCTAATCTAAACATGGAATGGGAAGCACAAGCTGATTTTTTTTTTCATTCTGCCATATGAAATAAGAATGTTGGAAGCTAACATTAGTCATTTGATTTGTCTTTCCACAATTCTAGTTTTACTTCTTTTCTGATTTTTTTTAGATTAGATTCCCTATAGTATGGAAACAAGCCCTTTAGCCCAACAAGTCCACACCAACCCTTTCTCCTACCCTATATTTACTCTGACTAATGCACCTATGGGCAATTTAGCATGGCTAATTCACCTGACCTGCACATCTTTGGATTGTGGAAGGAAACCGATGCAGACAGGAGGAGAATGTGCAAACTCGACGTAGACAGTTGCTTGAGGCCAGAATTGAACCCTGGTCCCTGGCGCTGTGAGACAATAGTGCTAACCACTGAGCTACTGTGCCACCCATCTGTTTTCTGTTTACTTCCACTCTCTCCTTTCTGTATGTTTGGTCAGTGTACAGCAATGTGGAAAGTGGAACTTTCTCAAGATCAATTTACCATTTTCACAATTCAACAAGTCAAGTTTTAAAAATAAAACTGTTTCGTTGAATTGGAAATCATGGAAGAGTGAATCTGAGGTTACAACGGTCTGAGAGGATGCTAGAACAAAGTGTGACCCCCAGCTCACGAACAATGCAATAAAAACACTTACCTTGTGAGTCTAGCCTTTTGGCCTTTATCTGCTGGAATTCCTATGATTCAGGAACTCTACCGTCCATGAGTTAAAAATAAAAATGCTGTAAAACTGAGAAAAGCTGATTCCTCAAGATAATTCAATATCCAGCCACCTGCTGTAAGTGCATTGGTCACCGGCCCCACAACACACCTCGAGTGATACCACAAGTCAATAGACTGGGTGCTGCTTTAAGAACTGAACATTATTTCACTTGAAATGTGCCTTTCTGAGTTAATTCTAAAGACTACTTGTTAATGAAATGCCCCCCCCCCCCCCCCCGTCCCCGTCCCCCCGCTGCCAAACCATGAAGAATACTCAATTTCCTAACATAACTGCCTCCCCAGACCTCATAGCCATTTTATAAAGTTGTTGCTTCAAACTTTTAGGAAAGGATCGATGGAAAGTGTTGGCAGTCCAAGCCATTATCCCAGAGTAGAACCCCACACTTGCTGCTGGGTCAGACAGTATGCCTGGTCTCACTGTACATATCTATTGGGTAACCACAGGACATTGAATTTTCAAATTTGCAATGGAAACTTGAAAAGAAATGAAGCAAGTTGAGAAGGAAGCCTTTGGTACAACGTTATCAGAGGAGAAAAATAAGGAAAACAAGGATCAAGGTCTTGAAATATTTAACAGGATCAGATTAGCCTCAGTTTTATTCTCAAAGGTTCTTGTGGCCTGTTCCTGCTCCAGTTCCTTCTGTTCTTATACCCTTATGTAAACTGCCATCAGGAAAAGGGAAAACCACACCACAAATGTTGCTATATCATTGTGGACGGCTTTGTTCAAGGTCAGTGGTGAGCACCATTGCTTCACTGCTGACTGCAATGTATGTGTTTAAGTATTTCATTCTCATTCTGTGTTTGCCTGCATAACATCTCTTAGATGTCTATAAATCCTGACTTACTTGCTAGGAGGATCAGTCAAATGAAACTGGACTAGCTTTTTGTTATCTCTTCTATTTTAAAATACTAATTGCCTTTCACCCCTCAGTCAATTTTCATCAGAATGTTATCATTATTCTACGAATTAGTCCCCTATTTAATAAACTACAGGATGTTTTTTGTCACAGGAAAAATGATGAGGGTCAAGTTGAAGGGGACCAGGGGCAAGTCAGGTGAAAATCCTTGCAATATGGCAGAGTATGAAAGTTAGAATAAACTACCTTCAAGTGAATGAGCACTATGCCAGCAAGGAATACATATACCTCAAGAAGGCAGGCAGACATGCTGTCTCTAACACAGATGATCAATGGACCTGAAGGCTGAAGGAGCCTGTGGCTCTAAAAGTAACCTCAGCCTTAAACTTCCACACAAGCATTTCCTTCTAAGGATCCACTTTGGAATGTGCAAGATCTCCTCATGGTTGCTCATTACAACATCCAGGCAGTCAATAGGATCACAAGAACTTACCAAAAGTAGGCTGTTCAGCTCACTGATCCTGCTCTGCCTTTCAATGAGATTGGTGTGATTTGATTGTGTTTTTAACAGCATTTTACTTCCTGTCTACAATAATCCTTGACTCTCTTGTCAATCAAAAATCAGTCCAATTCAGCCTTGAATATATTCAATGCCACAACCTCCAAAGCTCTCTGGGGAAGAGAATTCAAAAAAACTAGTGACCCTTCTTCTTCATTTCCATCTTAAATGGGAGATGCCTTAAGTTTAAACTTTGGCCTTAGTTCTAGATTCCCCCATGAGAGGAAACATCGTCTCTGCATCTACCTTGTCAAAGCTTCCTTACAATCTTACATATTTCAATAAGGGGGGTCACCCCTCATTCAATGAGCCCAACTTGCTCAATCTCTCCACATAAAACACTGAACCTTCTTTGAAATAGTTCCAATGCAAGAGTATCCTTCCCTAGTTCTGAGGTCAATATTCCAGGTAGGGTTTCACAATGTCCTACATTGTTCCATACTTTCAGATTCCATTCCCTTTGCAAGAAAGGTTAACATTCCATTTGCTTTCCCAATTACTTAAGGTAGCTGCATGGTAATTTTTTAATGAATACTCTGTTCAGTTGAGCTGGAGCATGTATGCCCTTTGGAACTGATCTAAACAGCCAGGCAATCTGTGGGCTCAGGATCATTGTAAGCTTCCCATTGACATAGGATATGATCGACTGTGCCCTTGTAGCAATTAAGGCTTGTCTGGTACTATATGAATCATCAGTTGGTGAGTTCTTCAGGTGTTTGCTTGGTTCCAGGCAATTTCTCATGATGCTGACGTACTACACCTCTTCCCAATGCCACAGCACTCTGAGGTCACAGGTGCAGGAATGAATCCCAACAGGCAAATGATATTTGATCAAGATCTGTCTAACGATGCCAGTATAGAACCCTCAAATGCCAACCAAGAAGTGGGATAATGAATGTCTTGGGTAAGCATAGGTAACAATTCAGCAAATGGTTGGCTTGATGAAAATATTATTCTATTGCCCGGACAGTTTCCTGGATAACTGTCGTCTGCATTGAACAGCACACGTACATGTCATCTGATGTGGAAAAAGGGGAGGAGGGAATAGCACAGACAAATCAGTAGTTCAAGGCGCCTGTACCAAATAGGAGAACAGAGGAAGCCTTGTGAAAAGGCCCAGGAATTCCCCACTCAGACCTGAATCCAGCACAAATGAATCCTTTGGCAAGCCATCTGCATCAGACCCAAATGTATGCAATCTACAGATCTCCTCGCATTAACTAGTCAGCAGTTTTGGTCGACAAAATTCCATTCATGGCAACCCAATCACAAAGAAGGCAATACTTTGCTTTCACTCATACAAACTTGCAAATGATTTTATAGGTAGTTACACAGTGAACCTGGAGATATTTTAATACTATACAACACAAAGAAATAGATAACATAAATGTATAATACCACTATTTAATTACACACTACCAAACAATACCATATAAATGTTAACAACTCATGCAACTCTGGTGTAATTGTATGTTCTTTCTCATGGATTTATGAATGCTGGAACATGGTGTGGAGTTATTTAGCTGAAGTGGGGTTAGCTCCTGAGTGCACTGCACTGTGGCATAAAATGACCTTGCTGGTGATCCTCTTGTTGCCTGATGCCCCCGCTTGCTGGAATTCCTCCTCTGTGGCCACAGCTACTGAAGCTGATGGACTTACTGACAAAAGGCTGAATGTTCGCTCAGCTTCACAGTGCCCCAACAGGAGACCCTAGGAGTGACAGGCTGGTGCTCTTCCATTCTGTCATTGCAAACTGGCATCCCCCTGACCACCAGAGTGGGAGGGTCACACATCTTGTCACCTTCTTGTCTGAGCACCTCTGTATGGAGTTCAAGACTAGAGAAATGGTATGAAGCTCTGAGTGTATATCTGGCAGCTAATCCATGGTCTGCTGAATCGAGCTCTCCTTGTTGGGAGGGGGATACATACATTTGCCCCCCCTGAGACAAAACAGACTTCTCCATTATCCTCACAGGTCTGGACAGTGCTTCTAGCAGTTGTGACAGACCTAAGATCATAAGAAATAGGAATAAGGATAGGCTGTTCAGCCCCTTGAGCCTGTTCTGTCATTCAATAAGGCCCTTATTGTTCACTTTCCTGCCCTTTCCCCATGAACCTCGATTCTCCACACTTATCAAGAATCCATCATCTCAGCTGTAAATATATGTAAGGACTCTGCCTCCACAACTCCTTGTAGACAAGCAGGAACCAGGCAGCATGAAGAGGTGGAGAAGTCAATATTTCAGACCTTCTTCAGGACTAGAGGTGGGGATAAGGGAGCTGCAGATAAAGGGGGGAGGGGGAAGGTTTTTGGTGGGGAGAAGGATGGAATAGTGAGGTTGTGATAGGTGAATACAGGTGGTGGCTATGACCTAGTTGGTCGATGGGAGGAATGAATCCGGTTCTTAGCTGGAAGGAAGGGTTGATCAGAGGAATGGAAGGGAGGGGGTGGGGCTGGAAAGGGATTTGGGGGATGAGCAGGAAGGTTATTTGAAATTGGAGAACTCAGCATTGAGTCCTCTGGGCTGTATCCTGCCCAGGCAGAAGATAAGATGTTGTTCCTTCAATTTGCAGTCAGATTCACTGTGGCAATGAGGATGCTGAGGATGGACATGCCGGAGAGGGAGTGGAAAGAGGAAATGAAATGGGCAGTGACCGAGAGGTGGGGTCTCCCTTACAGACATGGCTGAGATGCTCAGTGAAATGTTCCCTAACTTTACATTTGGTGTCCGTGATGTAGAGAAGGTCACACCTGGAGCACCGGATACAGTAAACTAGGTTGAAGGAGAGGCAGATTCACCTGAGGCTATACATGGACAGGTTGTGCTCAGTGGAGAATTGACTTCATTCTCAGTCATCATTCCTTTGACATTTAATAGGGCCTCCTGGTGATCTCAGAGCATTTGTGTAACACTGGCACAAAGAGGTCGCTACCTGTAGCCCACATGTTGCACAGCCAAATGATGCGCCTGCATGTCTTATGATTCTTACTCCATTTGCCTACACCCTCTCCCCTCTGAAATCCAATCATGATTACCCACAGAAGACCCATAGCATTCTGTTATACTCACTCTGACAAAAAGATTGTTGACTCTATTTCTACATTGGACCTACATGATCTGTGGCCACTAGACTCTATTGAAATCTCCGACCAACCTGTCTTGGACTAGAAGGAGAGTTTTCTGACCCTATTGGCAAGGAAGACAACTCCCCACTTTCCAGGGCAAACTGGAAGAGATCTTGCAGAGAGACATCACTGGACTGTGGGACCATCCTGTATTTGGTCTGAGCCAGTTAGCCATGGCTTACGTCAAACTGTAAACTGATTAAGACAGACATAGATTAGATTAGATTACTTACAGTGTGGAAACAGGCCCTTCAGCCCAACAAGTCCACACCGACCCGCCGAAGCGCAACCCACCAATACCCCTACATTTACCCCTTACCTAACACTACAGGCAACTTAGCATGGCCAATTCACCTGACCTGCACATCTTTGGACTGTGGGAGGAAACCAGAGCACCCGGAGGAAACCCACACAGACACAGGGAGAAGGTGCAAACTCCACACAGTCAGTCGCCTGAGGCGGGAATTGAACCCGGGTCTCTGGCGCTGTGAGGCAGCAGTGCTAACCACTGTGCCACCGTGCCACCCACTAAGGGGGCATGGAGTGGGGTGGTGGGATGTGTGGAGAATGAGGCTTGGGCTTCTGAAAAGATAGAGCAGACCTGGTCAGGTTTGTGATTTTTCTACTGCTTTTTATACCTTCATGGAATCCCTACAGAGCAAATAGAGGCCAGTCAGTCCATCGGGTCTGCACCAAACCTCCAAAGAGCACCCAAATCCAACCTCCCATCCTATCCCTCTAGCCCCTGCATTAAATAGGGCCAACCCACCTAACCTGCACATCGTTGGACTGTGGGAGGAAACCAGAGCACCCGGAGGAAACCCATACAGACACGAAGAGAACGTGCAAATTCCGACAGTTGCCTGAGGCTGAATCAAACCCAGGCAGCAGTGCTAACCATTGAGCCACCATGCCTCTCCTTGTTGGTAAGTAGGCACTGCAGACAGGTTAAAAATCATGGCCGGATCTCTGACTTCCATCATATTGCACCAGACTTAGTATCTTCTTTTCTGTTCCCATTTGTCTGGGTCCCGTGCCTCTGACGTGGTAATCAACTGGCTGCTGCATAACAGCACCCACTTCTCAGTCTGGCATCCAGACTCAGGTTAGGATCCCTAAATTACACCCAATATCTTAACACACAATGCCATCTTGGTAAATGAGTCAGTCAGCAATAGAAGTGGCTGCCTGGAGACCTGTCACTTAAAGTACCTGCTGGCTCTTAGTGAACACTCTGAGTAACACTCTTTCCTCATTGGAAGTAAGTACATGGTGAGGTAGAAGAGGTAGTCGTCATTTGAAGGGGCACTCACAATTTCCGGGTGATTGCTTGGGAGCTGTGAAGAGGATCTCTGAACCACATCAGGAGAACATTCCAGAAAATTTCTCAAGATTTTCCCAAAACTTGAGCAACATTTATTCTGGAAGTTCTCTTAGTGTTAAGGATTTCATCAGATAAGAAAAGGTCTGTCGTTTCATTTTACAGGTGCTACCAGGAGAAAGAGAATGTGTGGACATGAGGCCCACCTTGGCTCAGAGAGGAAAAGGAACATGGCATGACATCAGGCAAGATAGCAATAGTTGCTGCAGGCGAGAGGGAAGAGGTTGAGGATGGAAAGGAAACCTTCTTCCCTTTTGCAAGTATCTGTTCTCTCAGGCTGCTCTTCCTCCAGTCTTCCTTCACCAACCTCTCCAATACAGCACCTGAGAACTTGCATTTCCTCTCCTTTGATCATTGAGCGATGCACTGTGCATTAACCAGAGCATTCAGACACAGAGTGGATGTAGGTGCAATGATCTTATAAAAATGTGTCTAATCAGCAGCCGAGTACTAAAGCTGCATATTTCTGATTAAATCCTGAGAAAGTTGAAGCCATAACCATAATAAGTTTGTTGAAAGAATGTGTGTTAAATCAAGTCTCTTAAATAGATGGTTTTTAATGGTGCAGCACCCATATGCACTGTTTCCACACTTTGACGAAAGTAACCCTCATAATTCTTGCAGACCTGTGTTGTAAATTTCAGACTGTAGATTTTATCACCACTTCTGGTGATTTTCACTTCCTTCCCTTCTTCTGCAGGCTTGTTTCCCTGCTGTTATTTATATCCATCATTTTCAACAATAATATGGCATCACAGTCACCTTCATCATTTGAATTGGTGATTTTTACAGATTTGACCCACTGGGTGCAGAACATAGAATAGGCACAGGGAATCTAAAGGTCAGAGCTCCCCCCGCATACTGTGAAGAGTTACTATCTGCGACAGGAAGACCTCCATGAGCCAGCCTTTTCCCATCAGACGGGAGTGTGGGTTCTCCCTGAGAGAGATGTCTTGAAGCTCACTTGCAATATTTACTACGTACACTGATATAATATTACAGACTTACCATAAGAAAATAAGGCATAGGAGCAGAAGTAGACCAGTCAGGCCACTGAGCCTGCTGTGCCACTCACTGAGCTTATGGCAATTCGATGATTCTCAATTCCAACTTTCTGCCTGCACCACTTGATTCCCTCATTGTTTAAAAACCTGTTAATCTCAACATTGAATATACTGAATGACACAGACTTCATAACCCACTGGGAATTCCATTAATTCACTACCTTCTGAGGCAGAAAATTCTTCATCATCTCTGTGTTAAAATGGTTTAACACTGCTTATTTTGAGGTTATGTCCTCTGGTCGTACAGTCCATCTCAAGGAAAAAAAAGCTTCTCAACATCTCACCCTGTCAAATCCTCTAAGAATCTTGGATGTTTCAATAAGATCATCTCTCATTCTTCTAAACTCTGATAAGTACAGGCCCAACCTAGTCAACCTCTCTTCATAAGACAGTCCGTCCTTCCAGTCAGCCTAGTGAACCTTCACTTCACTGTCCCCAATGCCAGTATTCCTTAAATGAGGGGCTCAAAACTATTCACAGTATTCCAGCTGTTGTTTGACTAGTGTCTGATCTTGTTTTCGCAAAACCTCCTCTACCTTTGTACTCCATTCTCTTTGAGATAACTTCCATTTGCCTTCCCTAATACTCACTGAACTAAGACACTAGGTTTTTTTTTACATTATCTTGGCTTGGTTTTTAGCTCAGGAATAATTGTTCTTAAAAAAATATTTCTTTGTTTAATCGAAGGAAATCTGTCTAAGTCAATTCTTCAAATCTTCAACGTGTAAAGAGAGGGACAACTTCAGATTTAGCAAAGCACAAACTCTCTCTCTAATCTAAAGAAGGAAATGATGAGCAGGAGAATGGAAAGTAATTTCACCGTTCTGCATCTGGTCAGAGCACCTTCTGAAATCAATACTAATATTAAAATAGGCTTTGGATGCTCACCCTCTCCAGTCAGAAAATTCTGTAGCTGCTCAGTGATACCCTTGACCCTGGCACCCCGGCATGCTGAAAATGCCATTAGGACTGTGGGAATACCTGTCTATTTCCCTAACTATTAAATTCCTATCCCTGTTTCTTTCCTGACCTTCCTATTCCCAAACCACCACCCATCTCCACCAACAGCACCCCCTACATTAGAGCCATGTACATTGTCTGTACCCCCTTGAGGAAGATATGAATAGGAGTAGACTGTTCAGTCCATCTAGTCAGTTCTGTCATCTACCTTGATGCCACTTTCTTGCATTATCTTGTCTCCCTTGAAGTCATTGGCTTCCAGCAATCTGTCAATTTCTGTCTTGAACATGCTCATTGGTTAAACTTCCACAGACCTCTGGGCTGGGGAATCCCAACGATTCACCACTGTCTGAGTGAAGATACTTGTCCTCACCTCAGTCTTAAATGACCTCCCCTTATCTGGAGACAATGTCCCCTCATTTTAAGCTACTAGCCAGGGGAAACATTTTGTCTGTTTGGGAAATAATTTCAATTCTGTCACTTGCTGATAGGGAATTCTGATTCACACTACACAGGAGTGCATTTCTGCTATTCCTTCACACAAGCAGTGCTTGTTCTTGACAGAAAATATGGCAAAATTTCCGACTGATAACATCTTTCCTTCCAACCTACTTCTGTGTTTCTTTTTTCAGTTTTAGCCTAGCTCTGACTTCTTCCACAGTGACAGGAGCCTGAAGCAGCTGAAGAATGATTTGCAGCAGTAGAACTGTTAGAATTGATTTGGTACTTCCTTGTCTTTCGTTGTTTAGCTGTTTCCTCTTTCAGAAGAAAGTGGTGAAAGTGTAGGCAAAAATATTCCAATGGCTGGATAGACATTAGAGCAGCACAGACTGGAATTGTGTGTCAGGACCACTTGGAATTCCAGGCAGAGCATGGAAATCTGGAACTTTCTGAAAAATCCCTCACATCAGACAAATTGGAGGCTTCTGCTTGTGCTAAGAGTCACCTAGTAAAGGTAGATGCTTAAAAACCTTGTCTACCTCCTGGATAACTCATAAGCTGATGTCCTGACATGCCGCGAACAGCACCTCAACTGCACCCAGAAATTTGTAAAACACCACCCTGAGCAGAATCCACACCCTAAAGAAAAGTGCCACCCACCAGGGTCCAACACACAGCCCCGCAGAACAAACTTGCGACTCCACTGACACCTAATACCTTCTCACGCACCAAATACAACACCCTCTCCACCACCCCCAACACCCTATTACCCCCCTACAGCCTGTCACCCCAACACCCCCCTCGCCCACCTACAGTCCTTCAACCCCAACACTCCCTCACCCACCTGCAGTCCCTCACCCCCAAACTACACCCTCACCCATAAGGATCCCCTCACCCCCCACAGCCCCTCACCCCAATACTCCCTCATCCACCCACAGTCCTTCAACCCCAACACCCTCTCACCCACCTGCGGTCCCTCACCCCAAACTACACCCTCACCCATAAGCACCCCCTCACCCCCCTACAGCCCTTCACCCCCAATCCCCTCATCCACCCACAGTCCCTCACCCTCAAACTACACCCTCACCCATAAGCACCCCATCACCCCCCTACAGCCCCTCACCCCCAATACTCCCTCACCCATCCACAGTCCTTCAACCCCAACACCACCTCACCCATCCACAGTCCCCACCCTACAGCCCCTCACCCCCAATACTCCCTCACCCACCCACAGTCCCTCAACCCCAACACCTCCTTACCCACCTACAGCCCCTCATCCCCAAACTACACCTCATTCCCAAGCACCCTCTCACCACTCTACAGCCCCTAACCCCCAAAGACCCCCCTCACCAAGCAAAATAAACTCTCATTCCCAAACTCCCCCTTCACCCAATGCCCCTCACCTCCAACTCCCCTGCACCGACCAACACCCCTGCACCCAGCTATTCCCCCTCATCCTCAATTCCCCTCACTCTCCAACACCTCCTCAATCCCTAACCCCTTCCCCCCCATCAACCCTAACAACACCTCCCACACCAGCCACCACACCCATTACATTGTCACAGTGACTCCCTCCTTGTAGACCACTAGCAACACTGACATTCCCTCCTGCAAACACTTGTCAAAGCGTCAGGTCATGCTGCTGGATATTTTTAAAATATTCAACACAGCATGCTGAGGCAAAAGAGAGCTTGGATTGGTTTCTTCACCTACCCCCAACCCCTCCCCACCCACTCCCAGCACTATCCTGCACCATGGAGCTGTTGATTTGAGCCACCCTTAAATGCAAAGCTCAGTATTAAGTGGAATGGCAATCTGACTGCGATTGCCTCTTTTCAGAATGTCCTGGCCATTATTATAAATACAAAATGGCTGGTTTAGGTTTTTTATCCAGTTCTAACATCAATTGAGTACCCTTTCTCCCCTTCCTCACACAACCTAATGCAATGCAAATCGTCTGGGAGTCCGCCATATAATCATAACCAAAACTGAACCATGAGAAATGGGTTGGCTGCCATTCAGCAATTACACTGACAGCCAGGAAAGCATATTCCATTGCTACTTCAGTGATAAATATGCTGCTGAGAGATTTCTACCCAGTCATCCTGACAGGAGACACAGCCTCACCTTTACTTTGTATCTTCAAAACAATTGCCAAATTGCTGCTTTGTCATATTTTAACTTTGATGAGGGTGAACTGGAATGAGGCAGGCACTAAACATATAGTAATGAATTCTCCAGCTATATAACAGACAGTCCCTCCATCAGTCCCCATGTTGTGGGTCTCCTGATACTGAGTTTCATTGCTGCATGAATTTGCTTTTCATTCATCAGGAAAAATTGCCAACTATCAGTCACCCATTTCTCACCTGAAGACATGGCAGATGACAATTTAAAATCAGAGTGGGATAGGATAGCCTTTGACCATCCCATTGAGGCCTGAAATATTTTCCCACTGTGTCTGCAAATAGGCAAAGAATTCGACCCTTTACAACAAGAGAAAGGGTGGGCTGCTTACACGTGAAAATCTGTGTTCCAGTTGTAGGGCCTCAAATAGGATTTTCACATGCAAGTGGGTGAAATATACAGTGTGTACATTAAACATGGCAATGCAAGGAACTGAGCAGGGTACCCAACAGTTCTAAAAGTGCCCTGCTGGGGAGCCCCACCCATGTAATATGATAATTTCATTGGCAGGTTTAAAAGAAGCACTCTTGCCTTTTATACTGGACTGTCCCAGGTACAGAAAGAACAAAAACAATAACTTCCCCACCCCCATTCACCCATTGTACTCTTTGCTACCTTCCCCCAGCCTCCCCTCTGACCGATCACCTTCATCCTCACCCCCAATCTTCCTTCTCCTCAGCAGCGTCCCCACCCCCAACTTATCTCTCCACCCTGGAGGCTTCCTGCCTCTATTCCTGATGAAGGGCTTTTGCCCGAAACATCGATTTTCCTGCTCCTCGGATGCTGCTTGACCTGCTGTGCTTTTCCAGCACCACTCTGAGCTAAACTCTGGTTTCCAGCATCTGCAGTCCTCACTTTTGCCAATGACTTCTCCTGCCATTCTGGCCACATTCTCCCTCCAACAGAAACCCAGTTAATTGTTGCTCGAACTTGCTGTGTGCCATTCATTGCTACATTTGCTCACATAACAATGATCGTAAATTAAAGCAAAATATTGCCTTGGAAATTTGTTGTGGTGCTATGTTAATGCATTTATTCTGCCTGAACAAGGTACTTCAACAGAATTTCATAAAGAAAACACACCATAATACCTGAGAATTACATTTGTTTATGTTGTCTTTTGAGATGTGAAATTAAATTAATGCTTAACTCTTCTGATCTCTGATCATTATATTTTCACTTGAACAGAAGAGATTAAAACATCAAGGCCAGGTTAAAAGTATTCTTTCAATGTTGGCTTTGCAAGCTATAAGAAAAATGATTATTTGTAGTTCCCACCAATGCACTCAACTGCCAATGAAATAACACTGAATGTTCAACTAGAGACCATGTGAATAGCTAGTAATAAAAATCAATCCTGGTATATAATCGACACATTAAATAAACATACAGAATAACCTCGATTATCTGAATGGGATGGACAGGGAGTATTTTGTTTGAATAACTGATTGTTAGATAACTGATTGTTCAGAAAGCGGACAATGTTTTTAGAGGAACTTAAGATATTATTTGGATAATCCGAAATTTGGACAATTGATGTTTGGATAATCAAGGTTGTTCTGTAAATCTAAAAAGCAAAGATTGTTCATCCAAGCTTGTGAAATAAAAGGCTGATATATCTTATCCATATCTATAAACACTAACCTCTCACCTGGGCATGGTTGTAGCTGTTCAGTTTCATTTAAGAAACACTAAAATAAAACAAAGAACTGAAGATGTTGGAGATCTGAAACTAAGACAGAAATTGCTAGCAAAAACTCAACAAGTTTGGCAGCATCTGTGGGAAGGAATCACGGTTAACATTTTGAGCCCAGTGACGCTTCATCAAAACATAATACACTTCAGTGTAAGAAGTCCAGTAAATAAAGCTGAGAGGCCAGGCAACCATGTAAACCTACTGCATCTTATCACAGCTATTAGGAGAAAGTGAGGACTGCAGATGCTGGAGATCAGAGCTGAAAATGTGTTGCTGGAAAAGCGCAGCAGGTCAGGCAGCATCCAAGGAGCAGGAGAATCGACATTTCGGGCGTGAGCCCTTCTTCAGGAATGAGGAAAGTGTGCCAAGCAGGCTAAGATAAAAGGTAGGGAGGAGGGACTTGGGACTCCACCAAGGACATGCAGGTCCTTAGACTCCTCCATCGCCAGACCATAGCAACACGACAGTTGGAGGAAGAGTGCCTCATCTTCCGCCTAGGAACCCTCCAACCATAAGGGATGAACTCAGATTTCTCCAGTTTCCTCACTTCCCCTCCCCCCACCTTGTCTCAGTCCCAACCCTCGAACTCAGCACCACCTTTCTAACCTGCAATCTTCTTCCTCACCTCTCCGCCGCCACCCCCACTCCGGCCTATTACCCTCACCTTAACCTCCTTCCACCTATCGCATTTCCAATGCCCCTCCCCAAGTCCCTCCTCCCTACCTTTTATCTTAGCCTACTTGGCACACTTTCCTCATTCCTGAAGAAAGGCTCATGCCCGAAACATCGATTCTCCTGCTCCTTGGATGCTGCCTGACCTGCTGCGCTATCACAGCTATTAATCAATCATGGTTTGAAGAATAAAAGCACTACATTCGGTTATGAGGTTTAAAGATGAGTTACCAAGAAAAGGGAAATGAGAAGAGATAGGGAGGAGAATAAAAAGGAAGAGAGGTGGCAATATTGGTTAAAGAAACAATTTGGTGCTCTGACGAGAGATGATGTGTTAAAATATTCTCAAATGATGAAGGTATATTACATGATTTATTTATTTATTAAAGAGATATAGTCAGAAGTGTTGTCACCACAATAAAGTGCCATTTTAGGTACAAAAAAAATACAAAGAAATAACAAAATCGAGTTGATTTTCTGTGCAAGACCTGCCAAGTCCATGATTCAGGTTACCGAAATCAGCAGTCTCCACTCCAGGCACCGTTACTGCAGTAGCTGAAAACCCACCGAGTTCCCACATCCATGCCGTGGGCTTACCCAAAGCCAGGAGACCTCATCTGGGCACCACCGCAGCCAACAATCTGCTGAGCACCTCCATCAAGCACCACTGCAGCACCAAAATTAGAGGTGTAATGGACAGCAAAGAAGGATACCTTAGATTACAATGGGATCTTGAACAGATGGGCCAGTGAGCCGATGGGTGGCAGATGGAGATTAATTTAGATAAATATGAGGTGCTGCGTTTTGGAAAAGCAAATCAGGGCAGGACTTATACACTTAACAAAGTCATAGAGTCATAGAGATGTACAGCATGGAAACAGACCCTTCGGTCCAACCCCTCAATGCCGACCAGATATCCTAACTCAATCTCGTCCCACCTGCCAGCACCCCGCCCATATCCCTCCAAACAATTCCTATTCATATACCCATCCAAATGCCTCTTAAATGTTGCAATTGTACCAGCCTCCACCACATCCTCTGGCAGCTCATTCCATACACGTACCACCCTCTGCGTGAAAATATTGCCCCTTAGGTCTCTTTTATATCTTCCCCCTCTCACCCTAAACCTATGCCCTCTAGTTCTGGACTCCCCGACCCCAGGGAAAAGACTTTGCTTATTTATCCTATCTATGTCCCTCATAATTTTGTAAACCTCTATAAGGTCACCCCTCAGCCTCCGACACTCCAGGGAAAACAGTCCCAGCCTGTTTAGCCTCTCCCTGTAGCTCAGATCCTCCAACCCTGGCAACATCCTTGTAGATCTTTTCTGAACCCTTTCAAGTTTAACAACATCTTTCCGACAGGTAAGGTCCTGGGGAATGTTGCTGAACAAAGAGACCTTGGAGCAGAGATTCATAGTTCCTCAAAAATGGAGTCGCAGGTAGATAGGATAGTGAAGAAGGTGTTTGGTATGCTTTCCTTTATTGGTCAGAGCATTGAGTATAGTGGTTGGGAGGTCATGTTGCGGCTGTACAGGACATTAGTTGGGCAACTTTTGGAATATTGTGTGCAGTTCTGGTCTCTCAGCTATAAGAAGGATGTTGTGAAACGTGAAAGGGTTAGAAAAGATTTACAAGGACATTGTCAGAGTTAGAGGGTTTAAGCTATTGGGAGAGACTGAATACACTGGGGCTGGAGGCTGAGGGGAGACCTTACAGAGGTTTATAAAATCATGAGGGGCATGGATAGAATAAAAAGACAAGGTCTTTTCCCTGGGGTGGGGGAGTCCAAAACTAGAGGACATAGGTTTAGGGTGAGCGGAGAAAAATTTAAAAGGGACCTAAGAGGCAACATTTTCACACAGAGGGTTGTGCACGTATGGAGTGAGTTGCCTGAGGAAGTGGTGGAGACTGGTACAATGATAACATTTAAAAGGCATCTGGATGGGTATATGAATAGGAAGGATTTAGAGGGATATGGGCCAAATGCTGGCAAATGGGACTAGATTAATTTAGGATATCTGGTTGGCATGGACATGTTGGACCGAAGGGTCTGTTTCCATGATGTACATCTAGATTAGATTACTTACAGTGTGGAAACGGGCCCTTCAGCTCAACAAGTTCACACCGACCCGCCGAAGAGCAACCCACCCAGACCCATTCCCCTATATTTACCCCTTCACCTAACACTACGGGCAGTTTAGCATGGCCAATTCACCTAACCTGCACATTTTTGGACTGTGGGAGGAAAGCGGAGCACCTGGGGGAAACCCACACAGACACGGGGACAATGTACAAACTCCACACGGCCTGAGGTGGGAATTGAACCCAGGTCTCTGGCGCCTGTGAGGCAGAGGCAGTGAACCAGTGCTAATCTCTATGACTCTATGACTATAGTCCCCAAAACCATGCTTTGGCCCTTCCACAGTCTCACTCTGGCACCAAGCATCTCTTCAACTGACAGCCCTTGAATTTCCCAAGACCCCAGTTTCCAGGCCGACCAAAGTCAGCAGCCTTTGCTCTGAGGACCGCTGCTGACCACCCTTCCACATCGCTCCAACTTCCCCATGACATCAGAAGATGAAGAAAATGAAATACATAGAAAAAGATGGAAAAGGGTGTATGAGAGAGAGTGAGAGAGAGAGCGAGAGAGAGAGACAAGGCTGTGGCCGACCTGGAGGTACGGGCTCAGGAACCATAACGCTGCCTGCCATGCTGGTGCCGCCATCTTGCAAATGAGGTCAAATTGATGAATTGAATAGTACAAACAAGGACTCTTGTGGAACAGTGGTAACATCCCTACCTCTAGGTCAGGAGGCCTGGATTAAATATACAGCTGCTCCAGAGGTGCTTAATAACATACCTGCACAGGTTGATTCAAAAGTCTAGGCAAGCTAATATGTGAAAAAATTCTGGAAGTTCAAAAATATTTGTGAATAATTGCAGGGAATTTCAGCTGTTATTATGTTAATTGTATAGAATCAGTATAAAAGGGCACAGAGTTTTTGAAATGTATTCAGGTGTTCTTTTTAGCTAGAATATCAAAGGTCCAACAGAGGAAGGGTTGGTTCCATAGGTTTAGGGATGAAGCTGGGATGGTGGAAGGAATATAAATGGGTAATCAGAAGTCAGTTAGATTTATCACAGTTAAGGAAAGGAATTTAAAGAACCAAGAAGTCTCATTTAGAGGAGGGCTATTTTTTACTAATCTGATCAGAGATTTTGCAGAAATGGACTAGCTGGACTTGAAGGTGAATCTGTGTCAGAGCTTTGAGAGGAATTTAAGGAGGACACAGTGAATATGTTCTCACAAACAAAAACGGTGGGACTCCCAAAACTAGCCACCCCCCACACATGTCAAGGAGGATACAAAGTACAATAAGGCAAATATATCGGGTTTATATCGGGTAGCTAGAGCTCAGTACTGTCCTGTTTTCAGAGGAGTATAGAATAAAGTGTTGGGATGAAATTAAAAAGGAAATTTGGAAAGCAAGAAGGAAGAAGGTATGATAAAATATGTTGGGGTGGCTCGGTGGCTAGCCCTGCTGCCTGACAGTGTCGGGTACCTGGATTGGATTCCAGCCTTGGGCGACAGTCTGTGTGGAGTTTGCACATTCTCCCCATGTCTGCGTGGGTTTCCTCCAGGTGCTCCGGTTTCCGCCCAGAGACCAAAGATTGCAGGTTAGGGTGGATTGGACACACCAAATTGCCTATAATGTCAAGGGATGTGTGGGTTAACCTTGGGAAATGCAGGTTTGTAGGGTAGGGGGAGGTAAGTCTGGGTGTGATGTTCTTCGGCGATTCGTGTGGACTTGCTGTGCTGACTGACCAGTAGCCATATTCTAGCGTTTCTATGGATTATACAAAAGTGTTTATAGTGACACTAAAAGCAAGGGCAATCTTCCAGCCCTGCCAAACCTGCTAACTTTAAGCAAGAGATTTTAATTCCCAGTAACCATTGAACTCTCAGTAATTTAATGATCATATGACAAGATTTTAAGTTTTAAACCTTTAACTGTACAAAACAAGCTGAAATAAACGTTAACATGTGGATAAGCAGTGGATGACTCATGCTGTAAAGTACAGAATAGATTATTAATGTCTTAATCTCAAATAACAATCCCATAATGCATATATGCATTACATCATGCTCTGCACAGAGCTACAGTCTTTATAGGAAACAGTCTGCATTCACACTCAGATTTCAATGGGTTCATTTTGTTGAATCATAATGTTCCACGACTGTTGAAAATCCTCATCCTCTGAAGTTCTAAACAAACTTGAAATAGGAAGGTCCACTCTCTGATTTCTTCTCCTGCTAATCTTGCAGCATTTTTAAGTTGTTGCAAGTTCCATCAGTAATCAGTGGTCAGTGTTTCACAGCATCCTGCCTGATAGCCAATTGCAGGACACCCTTATCCCCCCACAGATGACAACAACTCTAATATGTGTCTCTTTCTCTCTCTTTCTCTGTTTCCAAGGCATTTTCAATCCTACATCCTGGGAGTCTGTAAGTTAACACAAGGTAACATTCAAAGGCTCTGCCTGGTGCCAGAGTTAAATACTAGAGGAGGAACTTAGAGTGAGAGGAGAAGGATCCAGTTGTGGTCCACATGGAAACCAATGACATCGGTAGGACCAAAAAGGAGGTTCTGCTTGGAGTACGAGCAATCAGAGACAAATGTAAAAACAGAGTCACATAGTTAACCATCTTGAAGTTACTACTTGGGCCATAAGAAAATTGGCAAATGGGGTAAATAAAATCAGAGGGAGTATTTCTCAAAGTCTGATGTAAGTTTCAATTAGTGGAGCACTAGCATCAGCACTGTAAAAGAGGCATCTCTACTGTCCTGTATTATGATGTAGTAGCATTCACACAAAAGGCACTATATCTGCAGCATGTGGTCGGCCATGTCTCAAAGTCTTAATGGAATACTCAGTGAAGTCCAAGTGGGCAATCATCCCGCAACGGGGGGTTTAGTGTAGTGACTCAAGTTCAGCCTTCCCCACAGTCCAGGGCTCTGAGCCACGGGCAGGCATTTGGTCAAAGAAGCATTGCAAAGGAGTTCAGTGCTTCTGTGTTCCAGGGCATGGGTCACTGTCAAGCCTTTGTCTACGTCAGGGTGAGGCATAGACCTGTGTAGCCACCAGTCTGTGGTCTGGGCAAGGCTGGCTGGTCAGGCTGCTCAGGGAGTGTTGATAGACTTTGCTTCAGCTCTCTCCTCTGTAGTTTAGGTGTGGAGTAGTGTTAGGGGAGAGATAGGCAGGTTTATCCCTTGGGAGTGGATGTGGCGAAATGTGAAACCTGCCTGTGGGGTTGATGGATGGACACATATTTCAGGGCTTACTGCCACATTCAGGATGAGGACCACTCACTGCCACCTTCCATCATGAAGTAAATGGAAGGTGCACAATGTGGAGAAAATTGCAATGATGACACTCGGAACGGACAGGGTAAGAGGGGCAAGCAGCTGCAGCAAGCACCGGTCATTAAGCTTCTATAGGAGAAGACTTTTGGCCAGAAACCCAAGAGCTGGTCACATCACAGGCATATTAGGTGCCTATTCTCTCATCATCCTGTGTGTGGTACCTCCCTGGTACAGCCAGGGAACTTACTGGAGAGCTACATTCCTGAGCACAGAAACAGCTGAACAGTCAGGGGTGGTGAATAGTGCTAAGGTATCAGACTGACCCAATGCCATGTACATTGCTCCCCTGTTCCAACATAATGTACTTGGAGCTCAGTGCACATCTCCATGCAGTGCACCTCAAAAAGTGTAAATAATGTTCTGGACCCTACACAGAGATACATATAACTCAACTATTTACAAAACAGTCTTAACCATGCTACCAACATAGTCTCGAAACATTTGCTTCTACTTCTCCTTCCCACTATGTTTGCTTGTTCCCTGCCAGAAACAAGTTGATCCTCATCAGCCTGAGTTTCCAAGAGTCAGAGCAAGGAAGGCCAGGTAGAGGTGGAGGACCAGTTAACTCTTCAGTGTCCAGAGTGGAAAGTGCAGCGAGACCTTTGCATGGCCCCTCCTCCAGCTGAGTGCCTCTGGGCACTGCCCTGACTCCTTGTAAGGAAGGAATATCTGAATTGGGGGGTGGGGGGGGGGGGGGGGGGAGTGCTCTCTCATCTGGCCTTTGATCCTGAGGATCAGTGGCTGGGGCAATGGAGTGCAGTAGTGTACATTCCTCCATTAGCCCCTGAGGGTGCTGAGCTTTGTTCTCCACAGCAGACACCACCCTGTCCATGGAGGCAGACATAGAGTTGCATGATTCACTACTCTGCTGCAGTTTTGAGGCATTGCCAGTCAATGTGTCCCACAGGCCAGTTTGCTGCTCCTGATCCATCCTGTGCATGTGGGGATAGTTGCTCAGGGACCATGGGATCTTCAACTCAGAGGGACTGCACAACTATCTGGTCTCCAGCAGTTGTCCGAGTGTGAGCAGCCTGGCTGTTTCTCCATTCCCCATTTGCGGAACAGTTCCTGGACAGTGTTCGCCCACCCCTGTGGCCCTTTTGGGTGCTTGGGTATCCAGGTGCTAACAAAAGTATCAGAGTATTGGAGCTGAGGGAGAGCAGGAAGCAGCCTTTCCAATGCTTCATCTAATTAATCAACACTGTCTGCCTCAGAGATTGAGATGTGTCTTCAGGAGGAATGAGCAATTCTCTGAAATTGAACTCAGAAAACTAGCTGTACTTGTAAGACAAAACAGGCATGAGGCATCAAGGCTATTGGTTCAAACTGGTGGTTGATGCCTGAAACTGACCAACTAGTTAATGTCAGCACTGCAGTACAACCATAAGGGGTACTTACTCAGTTGGTGGGACACGGCTCTCTCTCCACCTGTGAATGTAAAGATTCTGCCCTCATAGAGGGTGAGGACATGGATACCAGGCACTCATTCACCCAAATGGTCTCATCCTGTTCTGTTATGGGATGCCTTTTTTATGGCAGTAAAAGTGGCAAATAAATAGGATGCAAGTGGATGACATGGTTATTAGTGCTGGTGAACATGGGGAAAGCTGTTAAGGTAGTTTAAGAGAGTGAGAAGGCAGTGTAGTGGGAGATAATCAGAGTGAGTGAGGGAAGATTTTGAATGGAACAGAGGGGTTATCAGAACACGAATCTTGGTAAGATATGGATATGTGGTAAACGTAGAGAGTGAGTATGAGATTGCAGACAGCAGTGTACGGCACTTACCCTTGTAAAGATGGGAATACCTTGACCCTCTTCTGGCACTGCAGCCAAGTTCTCCACAGCCTTGAGTTAGCATTAAACTGAGTGCAGTTTTTTATTAGGTTGGCATGTCTGGTGGTGCGGATACCTTTGACAGTCTTCCAAGAGAGTACACCTGCTTGTTGCACCCTTGACCAGGATCTGCAGGCCTCTGTTGGAGAAGGCTAGGCAAACTTCCCTTCCTCAGCCATCTCTCCTCTGTCTCCAGAATCTAACAGGGCAGTTCCAGATATTAGCACAATCCAAGATGTACAGTGGGCTTTCAAAGATGTCACAGCTGCAAGAGATGTTGTTATTATGGTGGATAGCTGCTGAGTGATGTAAGGAAAGTGTCTTTGAACTTCATATTTTTTAAATGAGGACTGAAATAAGAAAACGCTGCTTTAAAACTAGTCTTTGCATTTGTGAGGTTTGTAAAGTAACCTAATACCCATTACAAACAACTACTTGAACAAGAATAATTGGAGTTTAAGTTGTAGATGAATTAGAGCTGAAGGGTTATGCGGATGAAATCAAAAGTTGGTCGATAGTGACAGAGATCTATTGTCTGACAACAACTGTGTGACTGGTTCTCAGATAACTGAACAGCTTGGAGCTGTTTATTCTCCACTCTGCAGGCACCCTGCCTCTATTCCTAATGAAGGGCTTTTAGAACATAGAACATAGAAGAATACAGCGCAGTACAGGCCCTTTGGCCCTCGATGTTGCGCCGATCCAAGCCCACCTAACCTCTACTAACCCACTATCCTCCATATACCTATCCAATGCCCGCTTAAATGCCCATAAAGAGGGAGAGTCCACCACTGCTGCTGGCAGGGCATTCCATGAACTTACGACTCGCTGAGTGAAGAACCTACCCCTAACTTCAGTCCTATATCTACCCCCCCTTAATTTAAAGCTATGCCCCCTTGTAATACCCGACTCCATACGCGGGAAAAGGTTCACGCTGTCAACCCTATCTAACCCCCTAATCATCTTGTACACCTCAATCAAGTCACCCCTAAACCTTCTTTTCTCTAATGAAAACAGCCCCAAGTGTCTCAGTCTATCCTCATACGATCTTCCTTCCATACCAGGCAACATCCTGGTAAACCTCCTCTGCACCCGTTCCAGTGCCTCCACATCCTTCCTATAGTATGGCGACCAAAACTGCACACAATATTCCAGATGCGGCCGCACCAGAGTTTTATACAACTGCATCATGACCTCAGGACTCCGGAACTCAATTCCTCTACCAATAAAAGCCAGTACGCCATATGCCTTCCTCACCGCACTATTTACCTGGGTGGCAACTTTCAGAGATCTGTGTACATGGACACCAAGATCCCTCTGCTCATCCACACTACCAAGTATCCGACCATTAGCCCAGTACCCCATCTTTTTGTTATTCTTCCCAAAGTGAATCACCTCACATTTAGCTACATTGAATTCCATTTGCCACCTTTCTGCCCAGCTCTGCAGCTTCTCTATATCCTGCTGTAACCTGCCACATCCTTCCTCACTGTCAAGAGGACAGTGTTTGTCCTATGTTTGTCCGAAACATAGATTTTCCTGCTCCTCGGATGCTGCCTAACCTGCGTGCTTTTCCAGCATGACTCTAATCTAGACTCTGGTTTCCAGCATCTGCAATCATTGTTTTTACCTCATTGATTTTAACCCTACTGCGAATCCTCTTGCAAGGATGCCTGCCTTGAAGAAGTTTTCCTCCTCTCTCTACAAGAATCTCAATGAGTCTCTCTCTCTCTCACTGCAACCCCCAGGTCAATTCCTCTGCCCTGAAGCTCTTCAGCCCCGCCCTCATGACCTGTCCTACCTGCCTATCTTCCTTCCCACCTATCCACTCCACCCTCCTCTCTGACCTATCACCTCCATCTCCACCCCCCACTCACCTATTGTACTCTATGCTACTTTCTCCCCAACCCCACCCCCTCTCATTTATCTCTCCACTCTGCAGGCACCCTGCCTCTATTCCTGATTAAGGGCTTTTGCCCGAAACGTAGATTTTTCTGCTCCTCGGATGCTGCCTGAACTGCTGTGCTTTTCCAGCACCACTCTAATCTAGCTTGGAGCTGGGAACAAGTTACAGAGAGAGTGAAGTGTTCAGCTCAGTAACAGTCCTTCTGTTCTCTGAGTCAAAACTCACTCTAATCCTGAAGAAAATTATACTTTTCCACACCAGTTATCATAATCTGCGACTTTTAATTGATTAGTCAGAGACATTTTTTGACTGAACCAGCCAGCTGGTGCCTGCTACCAACCAATGGAAATGACCAAACAACGATAATTGAAGCAATGTGCTGGTTAGCAAAAGTGTTATCTCAACACTAAAACCTGGAACAAAGAGTACTGAACTGTCTTTCAAGATTTCCCTTCAATTTATCTTTATTATTTTTCTGCCTTTATTTGTGTAAGGAGAAATTTAGAAGAGGTTAGTATTTTCATTAATAGTATTATATGCTAACAATTTATAATTGTTTACTTGTAGCTAGAAATGAATTGCTTATCACAAATTGTGATTTTCTTTCAGTACAGAAACCTGGTCTGTGCTTTCTATCAATCTGGATCTGATGGCCTTATAAATTGCGAAATCTCCAAAAATAGCAGAGCTTGACTTCCAGCATGCTGCCCCAGTGAAGAGTTACCAGTGATGAGTTCTTCCAGGAAAGATATGTGGTAAGGTAGAGAGTAAAGCAGATGAAGAGATGTCTTCAGGGGTAGGGTTGGCAATTATTGTGGCACTTTTGGTAAGATTCGCTCCAAAAAACTCAACACCGTTCACATTTATCCAAAAGTAAGATTCAACCCAAAGATTCAAAACAAATGGGTCATTTTCAGGTTGGCAAATTATAACTAGTGACATTTTACAGGGGTCTGTGCTGGGACCTCCATTATTTAAGGTTCTTTTTAATGACATGATTGAATTGAATTGTAGCTAAATTTGCTGATTGTGCAAAAATAGGTGGGGGACCAAGTTTTGAGAGGGATACAATAACTTTGCAAAAGGATATAGGTAAATTAACTGAGTGGGCAAAAATATAGCAGATTCAGTATAATGTGGAAAATTCTGAAGTTGTCCCCTTTAGCAAGAAGGAGAGAAAAGCAGAATACTATTTAAATAAAGAGAGATTGCTAAATAGTGTAGCACGGTGTATTTGCATTGTCTTTTTACACAAATCTTGAATAGTTAGCACGTGAGTACAGCAAACAATTAGGAAGCAATTAGAATATTGGCCTTCAACATAAAGGAGATAGGGTACAAATGTAGGGAAATCTTGCTATAACTGTATAAAGTCTTGGTACTTAGTACAGTTTTATCCCCTTTAAGGAGGGATACATTTCCATTGGAAGCTGTTCATAAAAGATTCACAAGGCTGATTCTGGGGAAGGAGGTTTTGTCCTATGAGGAGTGTTTGAACAACCTAGACCTAGACTTACTGGGGTTGACCACAATCAGAGGTGATCTTTAAGATTCTGAGGGGATTTCACAGGGTAGTTGTTGAGAATATGTTATTTGGAAATATAGACCCAAGGTCATAGTTTCAAAATAAACTGTCTACATTTAAGGAAGTGAAAAAAATATAATTTCTTCTTTCAGAGGGTTATTATTCCTTGAAATGATTTTTTCTAATGAACAGTGGAGGCTGAGAAAATGAATATATTCAAGGTTGAGTTAGACAGGTTTTTTTTGTATACATGAAAGTACACATGGAAGTCTGGTGCTACTGCACTTGGAATATTTTGCATACAATTCTGGTCACCGCATTGTAGGAAGGATGTGGAAGCTTTGGAAAGGGTTCAGAGGAGATTTACTAGGATGCTGCCTGGTATGGGGGAAGGCCTAATGGGGAAAGGTTGAGGGACTTGACGCTGTTTTCGTTAGAGAAAAGAAGGTTGAGAGGTGACTTAATTGAGACATATAAGATAATTAGAGGGTTAGATAGGGTGGACAGTGAGAGCCATTTTCCTTGGATGGTGATACCTAGCATGAGGAGTGATAGATATAGGACAAATGTCAGAGGTGGTTTCTTTACTCAGAGAGTAGTACGGGCACAGAATGCACTGCCTGCAACAGTAGTAGACTCACCAACTTTAAGGGCATTTAAATGGTCATTGGATAAACATATGGATGAAAATGGAATAGTGTAGGATAGATTGACTTCGGATTGGTGCAACATTGAGGGCTGAAGGGTCTGTTCTGTGCTATAACATTCTATGTTCTATGTTCTATGTTCTAAGCCATTTGCAATAGGGAGCAGCCAGGAAAGTGTTACAATTAGATCAGCCATGACTTTATTAATTGGCAGAACAGGCTCAAGGCACTGAAAGCTCCTCTCATGTCATTCTGCTATAACACACATTTCATCACTGCAAATTTGCAATAATGTGACTAACGAATTGTGGACATTGTTTGGATAGTGCAAACTTTCTACTGAGCGGGTACAGTGATTTTCTATGAACAATCTTCTACTGCATGATTTTCGATAGCAGTTTTCCATAATGCAATTTTCTATAGTGCAATTTTGCAGAGGAATGTAACAGTTGCATTAGCAGTTCTTATGATCTTACACATGGGCATTATGCCTCATGTATGGTTCAGAAGCACCCTTGTACTCCTACACTCGTTCACTCACCTGCAATGACAGTCCTACTTAGCCATCAGTAATTGTTCACAAGCCCATCTTCTCATTCCTGGTGAAGAGCTAATGCTCAAAATGTCAATTCTCCTGCTCCTGGGATGGTGCCTGACTATCACACTCTTAGCCCTTCTCCTCTGTCAGGAAATGTGGGGCTGTGAGGCTTCCAATGGTTTTGCCCTCACTTTATTATCATAGGCCTGCAAGCAAAAGCTAAAACTGTTAGTGTCAACACAGAGACTAATAGAACACCCATACTGGGTAAACTGTTATATTAGTATATGTCTGAGTATTACTATTGTGGTTAAGTTAGAATACTGTTCCAAAGATTTTTCCAATGATATTCTAGTAGACTTTGGTGAAGGCTGAACTAAATCTTGATCTATATTTGGGTTACCTTAATGCTTACGTATTTTAGCCATTACTAATGAGATGTAGGTAAGACATGTGACTCATCACAAGTTCACAATTAACTTTATATACAGTCCAACCCAAACAGCTCCAAGTGTTCAGTTCCCTCCCCAGTGGCTGTGTCATATATCAGGGTGGACAGAGTTTCAACTTAGCTCATGTTAGCGTTTTCATATCCATAATCATATGTCTCTCCCAAGCTTTTGATCTCATAGTTAATCCATTAGACAACAGCCTAAACAAACATGTTACATTTACACACTACTTTCCTTTATTTTTATTCATTCATAGGATGAGGGTATCACTGGCCAGGCCAGCATTTATTGCCCATCCTTAATTGCCCAGAGGGCAATTAAGAGTCAATCTTATTGTTGTGGGTCTGGAGTCACATGTAGGCCAGACCAGATAAGAATGGCAGTTTCCTTCTCTGAAGGACATTAGTGAACTAGATGGTTTTTCAGACAATTGACAATGGATTCACAGTTATCATTAGAGTCTTACTTCCAGATTTTACTGAGTTGAAATTACACCATCTGCCATGGCCAGATTCGAACCTGAGTCACCAGAACATTATCTGGGCCTCTGGATTATCAGTCCAGCGATAATACGACTAGGCCATTGCCTCTTCCCAAGTCTCTTGATTCATAAATTCAAGCGAACTATTAATTTGTTAATTCTCTTGGGAGATAAAACCATAAGTCCATAAGACGTAGGAGCAGAAATTAGGTCATTCAGCCCATCAAGTCTGCTGTGCAATTCAATCTTGGCTGATAAGTTTCTCAACCTCATTCTCCCACTTTATCCCTCTAAACCTTGATCCCGTTGACACTCAAGAACCTGTCTATCTCAGTCTTAAATGTACTCAGATGGTTAAAAGGAGGCAACAATTGCCCTGAAGCCATTGGAGGAACAAGTTTCTTCACAATGCAGGACTATTTTGGACCTGGCATGTTTGGCTAATGAGCATGATAACCAGATAGCTAGCCTCCAAGCTAATGTTAGTATATTATCTGCTGCAGCTGAGTCTCTCACTATGAAAGGTGAAAACTTGGAGGCTCACTCCAGGTGGTGTAATATTCAACTTGTGAGTTTACCCAAAGGATTAGAGGGTCCATGCCCCACAAAATTTATGGCCCAACATTTACAGGATTTGTTCAGACTTGAAACTAAACCCATGTTGGATAGGGCTCATCGCACACTGCATGCTAAACCAAAGGAAGGTGGGTTATCTCACCCGATGGACTTCAGGGTGAACCAGTTTCAAGTGAGAAATCACATTCCACGCCATGCTGCAGATGCTTCTCTCTTTGTAGATAATGGAAAGAGAGTATCCATTTTTCCAGACTTCACCTCAACTGTTGCTAAGCAGGTGTGACTTTTGCCAAGGTAAAGAAGGAGCGACACTCATGTCCTAATGTTAAATTTGGCCTTCATTATCCTGCGATATTACGTATCATCTTGCCAAGCGGCCTAAGTCATAGGTTTGATGACCTGGGTCGGGCGATGGACTTTGTGAATAAAAAGCTTAAAAAGATTGTGGTTCCAGAACCGGATTGACGGTTGGGCCTAATTATGCTGATTAAACATTTGCTTTACACTACCATGGACAAAGACTACATTTCCCACTGTGGAGATGAAGATGGATGGTATGCTGTGTTTACGGATTGGATTTGATTTTCTTCTTATATTTGGCTTCATTCTTCAAGAAGTACATGCTTCCTTACTCAAGACTTCATTTTTGTCATTTTTGGTACCAAAGAATGCAGAGTTTAATTGTTTAACTATATATATTTTTTTCATTACATTTAATTTTTTATTCATTTTTGCTCCGTAGTTTTTGTACAGTTAATTTTTATATTGCCCAAGGTTGTCATGTAGTTTGCTTGAGCAACAAAAGGTGAGAGTGTTTTTTACTATGGGGGGCAGAGAACACACACCCTTCTAGAGGGTGGTTCTGCTGGGAGGGGGAGGGATTGGTGGGCAGGTATTCCATTTGGGAAGATACTGCTATTGGGGATAGTGGAGTTTGTTTTGTTCTGATGGGGATATGGAGGGGGGGGGGGGCGGCACATACCTCACTTTTACAAGGTTTATATTTGTTTATCTAATATTTCACATTTGGGATTTTACGTGTGTTTATTACATATGACACATTTAATACTTCAACACCCTTGGTTGGTGGGGACATTAAATATGCCTGCCATTAAATGCAGTAGGTTTTACATTATTTACACCATTTTAATGTTCATATAATCTGTTTACGAGAAACCCACTTGAAAAATATAAACAGTCCAAAGTTGAGTGGTACGTGTATGGAATGTGGTGGAGGCTGGTACAATTATGCGGAAAGTCAGGAGGCATGGGATAGTGGGAAATTTGGACAGTTGGATAGAGAACTGGCTAACCAGTCGAAGTCAGAGAGTGGTGGTAGATGGTAAATATTCAGCCTGGAGCCCAGTTACAAGTGGAGTTCCGCAGGGATCAGTTCTGGGTCCTCTGCTGTTTGTAATTTTTATTAATGACTTGGAAGAGGGAGTCGAAGGGTGGGTCAGTAAATTTGCAGACGATACGAAAATTGGTGGAGTGTTGATAGTGAGGAGGGCTGTTGTCGGCTGCAAAGGGACTTATATATGATGCAGAGCTGGGCTGAGGAGTGATAGATGGAGTTCAACCCTGCCAAGTGTGAGGTTGTCCATTTTGGAAAGACAAATAAGAATGCGGAATATAGGGTTAACGGTAGGGTTCTTAGTAAGGTGGAGGAGCAGAGGGATCTTGGGGTCTATGTTCATAGCTCTTTGAAAGTTGCCACTCAGGTGGATAGAGCTTGTAAGAAGGCCTATGGTGTATTAGTGTTCATTAGCAGAGGGATTGAATTCAAGAGTTGTGAGGTGATGTTGCAGCTGTACAGGACCTTGGTAAGGCCACATTTGGAGTACTGTGTGCAGTTCTGGTCGCCTCACTTTAGGAAAGATGTGGAAGCTTTGGAGAGGCTGCAGAGGAGATTTACCAGGATGTTGCCTGGAATGGAGAATAGGTCGTACGAGGATAGGTTGAGAGTGCTAGGCCTTTTCTCATTGGAACGGCGAAGGATGAGGGGTGACTTGATAGAGGTTTATAAGATGATTAGGGGAATAGATAGACAGTCAGAGACTTTTTCCGCAGGTACAACAGAGTGTTACAAGGGGACATAAATTTAAGGTGAAGGGTGAAAGGTATAGGGGGGATGTCAGGGGTGGGTTCTTTACTCAGAGAGTGGTGGGGGCATGGAATGCGCTGCCTGTGGGAGTGGCAGAGTCAGAATCATTGGTGACCTTTAAGCGGCAATTGGATATGTACATGGATGGGTGCTTAAGCTAGGACAAATGTTCGGCACAACATCGTGGGCCGAAGGGCCTGTTCTGTGCTGTATTGTTCTATGTTCTATGTTCTAATTGCAGCATTTAAGAGGCATTTGGATGGGTATGCGAATCGGAAGGGTTTGGAGGGATATGGGCCGGGTGCTGGCAGGTGGGACTAGATTGGGTTGGGATATCTGGTCGGCATGGATAGGTTGGACCGAAGGATCTGTTTCCATGCTGTACATCTCTATGACTCTAAGGTTGAATTGGACAAATGTATTTTTCCTCTTTTTCTAGCAGATGTAAAGTAGTTGCTATTCTTTTTCATAAATCTACTCCTTTCGTCTATGTTAAAACTATCTCTGATTTTACTGGCAGATTTGTTATTATTATTGGATGGATTTTTGACATTGATGTAATCTTGGCTAATGTTTATGCCTCCAACTGGGATGATGAGGCTTTCTTCAGACAGTGCCTTTCAATGTTACCAGATTTATCTTCACGCCAGTTAATCTTGGGAGGAGATTTTAACTGTTGATTGAATCCTTACTTAGACAGTTCTTCCTCTGTTCCAGTCCAAATCTGCTAAATAATTAAGAATTTTATGGAGGAGTTTAATGTTGTTGATCCCTGGTAGTTCTTTAATCCCTCTAAGAAGGAATTTTTTTTTTTGCACGTCCACCACACGTTTACACGTGTTGATTTCTTTTTTGGTAGATGACAGACTGCTCACATCTATTTCTGGTTGCAAATATGATTCAATTGTTTTATCAGACCTTGGATCTGTCTCTTTGAGTGTTCACTTTCAGAAGTTTCTTAATACATGCCCACCTTGGCATCTCAATACACACTTACTCTGAGAGGAATATTTTGTTAATTTTGTCTCTCAGTGAATAGATTGTTTTAAATAATTTAATAAAACCCTAGACATTACAGCCTCCTTGCTGTGGGAAACCCTGAAGGTATTCATCAGGTGTGAAATAATTTCTTATGCGGCACATAAGAATAGACTTAGGAAAGAGAAATTGGCATGGTTAGCACAATGTCTATCTCAATTAGATTATCTTTATGCAATCTCTAAGTCTTCAGAAGTATATAAAGAACGCATAGGCCGAGAATGATGTTGTAATGTCACAATACAGCACTGAGCTTTTAATTCACTCTAGGTCTAAATTTTATGAACAAGGAGATAGAATTAGTAGACTGTTGGTTCATGAGTTGCACCAAGTGTCCTCATCTCAATTAATCCCACAAATTCAGATTAATTCAGGTGTCACGTCAGACCCATTAGAAATCAATAAAACTTTTAAGGAATCTTACGTATCACTTTTTTCATGTGAATGTTCTTCTGCTACAGCAGACTTTGAGACCTTTTTTGATAAGATTGACATTCCTACTATTGATCAAAATATGGCAAAGGAATTGGAACAATCAACCACAGCAATAGAACTTGAGGCTGCAGCTAGATCACCACAAAGTGGTTAAAGTCCTGGAGCCGATGATTTTCCAGCCGAGTTTTAGATTAGATTAGATTTCATTACATTACATTACATTACACTGCGGAAACAGGCCCTTCGGCCCAACAAGTCCACACCGACCCGCCGAAGCGCAACCCACCCATACCCCTACATTTGCCCCTTACTTAACACTACGGGCAATTTAGCATGGCCAATTCACCTGACCTGCCCATCTTTGGATTGTGGGAGGAAACCGGAGCACCCGGAGGAAACCCACGCAGACACGGGGAGAACGTGCAAACTCCACACAGTCAGTCGCCTGAGGCGGGAATTGAACCCGGGTCTCTGGCGCTGCGAGGCAGCAGTGCTAGCCACTGTGCCACCGTGCCGCCCACTAATCAAACTTTTATAAAAAGCTGGCTCCGCTTTAGGTAGATGTGTTTGTTGAAGCGTTTAATTCTGGCTCTCTTCCTCAAACTTTAACTCAAGCATCAATTTCTTTGCATTTAAAGAAAGGCAAAGATTCCTTTGTGGTTCATATTGTCCGATCAGTCTGTGAAATGTTGACTTTAAATTATTGCAAAGCTATTGGCCCGATGTTTGATTAGATTAGATTCCCTACAATGTGGAAACAGGCCCTTCAGCCCAACAAGTCCACAGCGACCCTCCAAAGAGTAATCCACACAGACACATTTCCCTTTGACTAACATACCTAATACTATGGGCAATTTAGCATGGCCAATTCACTTGACCTGCAGATCTTTGGGCTGTGGGAGGAAACCAGACCACCCGGAGGAAACCCACACAGACACGGGGAGAATGTATAAATTCCACACAGACAGTCGCCCAAGGTTGGAATCAAACCTGGGTCCCTGGCTGTGAGGCAGCAGTGCTAACCACTGAGCCACCATGCTGGAAACCATCCTTCCATTTATCATATCCTTGGATCAAAGTGGATTTATTCGCAACAGGCACTCTTTTTTTAGTCTTCGGCGGGTATTTAATGTTGTTTACAATTTTTCCCCATCCACTCTCCCTCAGGTTTTGGTACCTTTAACTGCTGAAAAAGTCTTTGAGAGGGTGAATTATCTCTTTTTTTAAGTTTGGATGAAATTAGCTTTGGGGAAAAATTTATTTCTTGGATCAAACTACTCTATGCATCATTGCAGGCTTCTGTTAGGACTAATAACATGAATCTGAATTATTTCTACCTTTATCATTCCACTAGACAAGGTTATCCCTTGAGCCCACTGCTGTTTGCCATTGTAATTGAACCTCTGTCTATTGCTCAATGGACTCATCCTGATTTCTCTGGCATTATTAGAAGTGGTGTGGAGTTGAAGACTGCCCTCTATGCAGATGACCCTTTGCTATTTGTCTCAAACTTATCTCTCTCCATTCCCACCACACGTTCAATCTTAGAATCTTGCAGTAAGATTTCTGGGTATAAGTTGAATTTTAACAAAAGTGAGATATTTGCTCTCAATAATCCTGCCGGGAAATTCCCACTAGATAATTTACCATTTAAAATTGCCAACTCTGATTTTGTTTATCTTGGTGTACACACAGCAGATACACTAGGCAATTTGTACAGGAAAAAAGTTGAACCGTTACTGGTACAAATTAAGCGAGACTTTGAACAATGGTCTCTCCTTAATTTGGCAGCTGCTGCTAGAATTAATTCCAATAAAATTCCATGATATTCTTATTTATTTCAATGTATACTATTTTTCTCCATCTTTCCTTTTTCTGTAAAGTAGATTGTCTTATTCTTGAATTTATTTGGAAATCTCCTAGGTTACAAAAACAGCTGTTACAGAGGCCAAAGATACGAAATGAAATAGTGCTGCTGAATATTTCGGTTTTTTTTTTGGGCAGCAAACATTAGAAATTTGAACCATAGGCTCCAATATGAGAACTTTGATGATCTCCCAATTTGCTTGACTATTGAGGCAAATTCGACCCATCTGGTAACATTGAAGACCTTATTGCATTCACTTCTCCTTTCTTCAACCACTATTTACACAAATGATGTAATTGTTTTATCTTCAAATTTGGTTTCAGTTTAAATGCCACTTTGGCTTTCAGTTATTTTCTATAGGCACCACTGGCAGTAAATCATAATTTTCCCCTATCTTTAGTGGATAGTTCCTTTTCTGGTTGGGCTAAGTTAGCAATAAAAACTATGAAAGATTTATATGTTGATGGCGTTTTTGCATTTTTTCAACAATTAGTTGCCAAGTTTTCACTTCCTAAAAGCCACTTCTTTAGATACCTCCAAGTTCACAGTTTTGTCCGTAGCTCATTTCAGGTTTTCCCCACTCTTCCTAATGATTCTGATTTTAACATCTTTCTGGAACCACTTTCTTCATTAAAGGGGGCTATGTCAGCTATTTATTCAAACATTCATAAAGTATGCTCAGATTCTCTTGATTCTATTAAAGCTGTCTGGGAGGCAGATCTGGAAGAGGTAATTCTAGGTGATGTGTGGGATGAGATTTTACAAAGGGTGCACAGATCTTCTCTCTGTGCAAAACTTATTTTATTCAATGCAAAAGTCTACACAGCGTCCACTACATCAAAGATTCACTTGCAAAAGTATTTGAGGAGGTGTCTCCGTCGTGCAATCAGTGTCAACAAACCTAGCAAATTGTATGCACATGTTCTGGCTTTGCCCTTCTTTGAGTCGTTATTGGACTGATATCTTTGACACCTTATCTAAGGTATCCAGCGAAAATCTTACAGGAAGCTGGGTGTAGAGACAACCCACTTGTTAGCTCTGAAAGTGTTTAGAAATCAGTAAGAATAAAGCACTAGAAATAATCACAGCTGTGCCAACCGAACAAGAAACTTGAAAATGGAAACACGTTGATACCTCACTGAGTTCTGAACACCTGAAAGGTTATCATTGATTGTAAAAGGGTTGAATCTTTATTTTATATTCATCATAAGACTGTTTTAAGCAATTCTTGCATAGTGTAATATAGTTAATGTTTTGTCCTTTTGTGTGCAATAAAAGGTTGTGATCTTCAGTTCAAAGTGCAAACAGAAAGAATGCCCTCAGTTCCTTCATTGAGATCATTAATATATAAAAGTGACAAGTTGTGGTCCCAACACTGACCCTTGCAGAACACCACTTGTCACTGGCTGCTATCCTGAGAAGGACCCTTTTATCCTCACTCTCTGCTTTCTGCCAGACAGCCAAGCTTCTATCCATGCTAGCACCTTGCCTCGAATGCTGTGGGAACTTATCTTACTCAGTAGTCTCCTATGTGGCAACTTGTCAAAGGCCTTCTTGACGTCCAGATGGATAACACCCATTGATTCTCCTTGGCCTAACTTACTTGTTACTTCCTCAAAGAATTCTAGCAGATTTGTCAGGCATGACCTCCCCTTGATGAAACCATGTTGATTCTGCCTTATTTTACAATACACTTCCAAGTATTCAGAAATCTCATCCTTCACAATGGATTCCAAGATCATACCCACGACTGAGGTTAAGCTAATTGCTCTCTTTTTAAACAGAGGTGTCAAGTTAGCGATTTTTCACTCCTCTGATATCCTCCCTGATTCTAGTGATTCATGAAAGATCACCACTAATGCCTCCACTAACTCTTGGATGTAGTCCACCTGGTCCACTTGATTTTTCCACTTTCAGGCATTTAGTATTTTCTAGCACTTTCTCCTTGGTAATGGCCACATACTCAGCTCTGCCCCCTCACTCATTCCCTCTAATTTTTGGGATATTACTCGTGTCTTCCACTGTGAAGACTGATGTGAAGTAATTATTGAGTTCCTCAGGCATTTCCTTGTTCTCCACTAGTATCTCTCTGGTGTCATTTGATAGCAGCCTAATGTCCACTTTTTCCTCTCTTTTGCTCTTTATATATCTAAAGAAACTCTTACAGTCATCCTTTATATTACTGACTAGCTTACTCTCATAGTTAATCTTCTCACTCCTTATTTCTTTTCTTGTTGCCCTCAATTGGTTTTTGTGAGCTTCCCAGTCCTCTAGTTTCCCACTGCTCTTTGCCACATTAAGATTTGTAGGTCATTGGCTTGAGTATCAATGATATTGATGCTGATCAATATCTTGACCATTGCTGTCATGACATTCCTCACTGGGTTTGTTCTAACAAAGCATATATGAATGAAGGTCATACAATTCAAAAAAATCTTCCAGTTATTCTGTATGCCTTCTCAGTTCTAAACGCAATGTACAGTTGTTGCTGGTCCTCCCCAAAGGTTTGATGACCATACCACTCCCATTGAGGTCCACGTATCCAGTGTTCTTACTCAAGGTTTGGCAGCCATCATGAATAGTGGCATCTCTTGCAGTGAGAAATCTGCTGCTGTCAATAAGACTACTCCTTGTTACAAACCCTTTTGTGCCTTTTGGACTCGACTGTGGAATTAACCTCTTTGATAGGATGGGAATGTTAGTCTGCAGTTTTCTGCCCTTGTAATTATGATGGTGATAAACCATAATGGGAGTAAGACGGATCGGTAATTTAACAAAATTGCATAAAATTGCAATGTTGTCAAAAAGGATTTGGCTTTCTGTAAACCACACTCTGTTTTGCCATTTGGCTGTGGATATCTCAACAAGCTGGTTTCAAGTTGAAATCTGGAAGTGGCTGAAAATTAGTTAAAAGATTTATTAGCAAACTGTGTCGACTTTCAAATATGACCACATCAGGGATGTTGCGTGATGGAAACATTACATATAAGACTCTAACACTTTAACTTCAATCCACCATGATAAATGATCAAAAACAAGAGCATTAAGCCATCTGTCAAATAAAAATACATTCGTACTCACTTGTTCCTGTGATCAGGTAGGGATCAGTGACTTCTTGTATTCAGGCCTAAGAATAGAACAGATTTCACGGTAGACTGCTCAATATCAATATCCTTTGAGACTCCTAGCCACTGAGCCACCATCTGAGCCCTTGCTTTAGACTTTGAAATGTGCATGTGTACCAGGTGTGAATGTTTAGCATGATGCCTCTGAATGAAACTGAAATGATCAAATCCAAGTAAGTCATCTATAGTAGTGCAATGTTGTTGATGCTTCATGGCCAACACAATGAGCTTTTGGTCTGGCTAACATCTGTCACAATACTGACGAATCCAGATCTTCCTTTGATTCCTGCCAGATTTAATTGAGCATCTTTTGGATTGTTGGCCACTGTAGCACTGTATCCTGACTATACAATTGAAACTCACCAATTAATTCCTTATCAAACTGTCGGCAGTCATTCTGGAGAGAGCATCCACCATCAGTTGCAGCTTCCAAGGCACATATTTGGTTTCGTAGGCAAATCTCATAAGGTGAAGATGACATGTCCATTCAACCTAGACACATCCTTGCCTGGTCTTTGACATCTAATATCGATCATTTGTTCTATCTGTATAGGAACTTTCAGGCTAAAGATGTAGGCTGCAAACTTCTTGACCAAAGGAACCCCTTCTCTATAACTGTGTTCCATGTCTTCATGACAATTAATGCTGTGAAGGAAGATTAAACTAGTTTCTGACACAAATCCATTTCCTTTAAAGAACGTAGAAACATAGAAGATAGGAACAGGAGGACGCCATTCAGCCCTTTGAGCTTCTCCGCCATTCAACACGATCATGGCTTATTCTCCAACTCAATAGCCCAATCCGATAACCTTTGAGCCCAAAAGCCCCAAGTGCTATGTCTAGCTGCCTCTTGAATACATTCAATTATTTCCTGTGGTAATGAATTCCACAGGCTCACCACTCTTTCTGAAAGGTCACTACTCTTATGCTGTGGCTGAGCATCTGCAGCTATAATTGTTGGAAGAGATGGATTGAGATGGAGCAGGAGATCAATGGACAACAGACAGCATGTCTTTGATTTTTTAGAAGGCCTTTCCCAATGTCAGTTCTCTCATCCTTACACCTTATGGAGTAATTGTCTCAAGGGTCCAGCCATGATTGCCAAATGAGGCAAAATTCTTCAACAGACCTCTGTAGATCAGTTTTTATCTTGATTTTCCCTTTAATCCTCAGAGTAGGTCCAGACCTGTAGACTTTCAACAGCCATTGATATCCATTCAAATAAAACAGTGCTACTCGCTTTGTATCAAGTTTAGATTGAGTAAGATGTCTATTGACATGAACAGGTTCAATTATGTCCAGTTGCAACTGATCTCCTATTTCCCCTTGGAAAGCCTCAGATATCTCCCCAGTGCAGGCATCAATTTAACTCTTGACTAATGGAGCTGTTCTGAAATTGTTTTCAATTTCTGCACATACTTTGGAAGTGATCAAATTTTTTTTAATAGATGTAACAAGGGAAGAGGCCAGATTAGATTTGGCACTGGGTAATGAACCCAACCGTATGTTAGATTTGAAGGCAGGTGAGCACTTTGGTGATAGTCACCACAATTTAGTTATGTTTACTTTAGTGGTGGAAAAGGGTAGGTGTATACCATAGGGTAAAAGTTATAACTAGGGGAAAGGCAATTACGATGTGAGTAGGCAAGATTTAGGATGCATACGATGGGGAAAGGAAACTGCAGTGATTGGGCACAGTTGAAATGTGGAGCTTATTCAAGGACCAGCTACTGTGGGTCCTTGATGAGTATGTACTGGTCAGGCAGAGAGGAAGTGGTCAAGCAAGGGAGCCGTGTTTTAGTAAGGAAGTTGAATCTCTTGTCAAGAGGAAGAAGAAGGCTTATGTTAGGATGAGATGTGAAGGTTAAGTTAGGGGGCTTGAGAGTTACAAGTTAGCCAGGATAGACTAAAGAGAGAGCTAAGAAGAGCCAGGAGGGGACATGAGAAGTCACTGGAAGAGAGAATCAAGGAAGATCTTAAGGCTTTCTGTAGGTATATCAAGAATAAAAAAATGACTAGAGTACGATTAGGGCCAATTGAATATAGTAGTGGAAAGTTGTGCATGGAGTCAGGGGAGATAGGGGAAGTGCTAAATGAATACTTTCCGTCAGTATTCACATTAGAAAAAGACAATGTAGTCAAGAAGAATACTGAGATACAGAGTATTAGACTTGATGGGATTGAGGTGTACAAGGAGGAGGTGTTAGCAATTCTGGAAAGTGTAAACATAGATAAGTCCCTGGGCCAGATGAGCTTTATCTAGGATTCTCTAGGAAGATTGCAGTGCCTTTGGCTTTGATTTTTATGTTGTCATTGTCTACAGGAATTGTGCCAGAAGACTGGAGGATAGCAAATGTTATTCCCTTGTTCAAGAAGGGGTGTAGAGACAACTCTGAAAATTATAGACCTGTGAGCCTTACTTTGGTTGTGGGTAAAGTGTTGGAAAGGGTTGTAAGAGATAAGATTTATAATCATCTAGAAAGGAATAAGTTGATTAGGGATAATCAATATGGTTTTGTAAAGGGTAGGTTGTACCTCACAAACCTTATTGAGTTCTTTGAGAAGGTGACCACACGGGTGGTGAAGGTGACGCAGTTGATGTGGTGTATATGGATTTCAGTAAGGTGTTTGATAAGGTTCCCCACGGTAGGCTATTGCACAAAATACGGAGGCATGTGATTTAACAGTTTTGATCAGAAATTGACTAACTGAAAGAAGATAGGGTGGTGGTTGATGGGAAATATTCATCCTGGAGTTCAGTGACTAGTGGGGGACCGTAAGGATCTGTTTTGGGTCCACTGTTGTTTGTCATTTTATAAATGACCTGGATGAGGGCACAGAAGGTTGGGTTAGTAAATTTGCAGATGACGCTAAGGTCAGTCGAGTTGTGGATAGTGACAAAGGATGTTGGAGTTTACAAAGAGACATAGTTAAGCTGCAGAGCTGAGCTGATAGGTGACAAATGGACTTTAATGCAGAAAAATGCAGTACAGTCAGTGTATATTCAGCAGGGTAAGGGTTACACGCTGTGAGACAGTAGAGTACATTGGAAGGAGTAACAGGAATGCAGGGTACTGGGCTAATGGTAAAATTCTTGATAGTGTAGTTGAGCAGAGAGATCTCGGTGTCGAAGTACATAGATCCTTGGAAGTTGCCACCCAGGTTGATACGGTTGTTAAAGAGGCATATGGTGTGTTAGCTTTTATTGGTAGAGGGATTGAGTTTTGGAACCATGAGATCATGCTTCAGCTGTACAAGACTCTGGTGAGGCCACATTTGGAGTATTGCATACAGTTCTGGTCACTGCACTATAGGAAGGATGTGGAAGCTTTGGGAAGAGATGCAGAGTAGATTTACTAGGATGTTGCTTGGTATGGAGGGAAGGTCTTACGAGGAAAGGCTGAGGGACATGAGGCTGTTTTCATTAGAGAAGAAGGTTGAGAGGTGATTTAATTGAGACATATAAAATAATCAGAGGGTTAGATAGGTTGGACAGTGACAGCCTTTTTCCTCAGATAGCAACGACTATCATGAAGGGACTTAGCTTTAAGTAGCGGGGTGATAGATATAGGATAGATGTCAGAGGTAGTTTCTTACCTCAGAGAGTAGTAGGGACGTGGAACACACTGCCTGCAACAGTAGTAGACTTGCCAACTTTAAGGGCATTTAAATGGTCATTGAATAGGCATATGGACAAGAATGGAATAGTGTAGATTAGGTGGGCTTCAGGTTGGTTCTACAGGTCGGCACAACATCGAGAGCCAAAGGGTCTGTGCTAAGCTATAATGTTCTATGTGCAATTTATTATGTTCTGACACATTTTTGCCAAAGCTGAATACAGTACTACATTTGCCAATAAGACATTCTGTTCCATAGCACTAGCACAGAGTTCTAGTAACTGAAATCTTTTCTTGGCTGATGTGTTTAGTGTTAGTACTTTCTGCAACTAATTGGTTCCATTGCTCCTCTGTGATAAGGTTCTTATTTTCTCAGGGTTGTCTGGTGGACTCTGTTGGACTCTGATTCTGAGTGGTTTGGATTGCTTTTTCCAATGTTAAACTGGCCAATTACTGGGTAATTCCAATGGTCCAGTTGCACATGATACTTGAACTAAAAGTGGTACCCATTTTCTGTGCCACTCCTGGAAGATACAACATCCACAGAAAATTCAGTCCATCATGATTCATTTGCAAATTAACCTGCAGCCAGTGGTGAAGAAGAGTTATGTAATGAAGCACCACAAGGATTTGTGCTATTCCATCATTAGCTCTGCAAAAAAAACTGCATTTCACTTTTCATGAATTTGCTGTACTTACACATTAATTATTCATGAAACTAAATGCTGAAATGTAGGCTTAACAGTTAACCCATTTAACGACATGGTAATTATTAATGATGGCCAATCAATCTCTTTAGTACAGAAAACTAAAAATGCAAGTGTGAAGTCTACTAAGATGTTGCTCACTTGACCTAGGTTTGTTATGAGGGGTGGATAATTTATTGTTGGTGATTTTAAGAATGCCAAATTGTAAATTTTATAACTTTTAAATTTGTAACCTTTTCTTTATGTCTCTTTTCCCTCTCTCGGTCTCTTAAAACAAACTTTTCTTCTCTGCTATTTATACAATTATTCTATTGTTTATTTCTCAACCATTCAGTCTTATTGGTTACAGAGATTAACTGTTGGACCTGTCTTTCACCAAAGTCCCAGATGTCCTATTGTCCTTGCTATGCCATTATCCATTTGCATTTCAGGCAGCCTGTAGGGAAATAAAACATTTCGAGTTGAAAAGCTGCAGCAAAAAGTCAAACTAACTGGGCACAATTATAGATACTATACTGCAATAAATTCTAGAAATTATATCTATATGATAAACATTTATATGTTGTCTAAGCAACAGGAAAATGTTGGGTTATTAAATTAAATGGTTTAGAAAATTGATGAATTGATGTAGGGGGAAAGCTGGTATTGTTCATATGCAAATAATTGTCATAAACATGACATAAACTCTATTTTTCTGTCCATAGATGCTGACAGACCCGTTGAGTTTCTCCAGCACTTAATGAAACTTGCTGTTTTTATTTTAGATCTGCAACATCTCCTGTATTTTCTTTTATTTTAGTTTTCTCACTTTTCAGTCTACTTAACATACTGTTTCCAATAGGTTCTGGAACAAATTCAAGATATAATCATTTTGAAATCATACACTGTGGACTGAGTGACTACATCCACCCCCACTTAGTACATTAGTCCATTCTATTGTTCCATCAACAGTCAGTGAATTCAGCTAAGTACTATATTATTATTTACATGTTCATCTTTCATGACTTTATGTTTGAATGAATTAGGTTGTATCAACATTATGATCATTGAGCTTTGCAAAAAAACCTCTATTTTATTTTTCACTGTCTTTTTAAGATCAAAGTGAAATTAAGGAAGTTCCACAAACAGGAATTATTGGCTTTCCTCAGTTTGGGGTCACTTGACCTAGGTTTGTTATGAGGGATGGAAAATAAAGAGTAAATATACAGATAATTGATTAAAATATAGCTGGTTTCAGAACATGTGGTTTAGAACACAGACTTCATGTGGGAGTAGCAAGTAAAACTTTCTACAAATAGACAAGTTTTCTGTTTGTCAGTAAGACAAAAATACAACTTTAAATGCACATGATGAAGCAACATGCAAGTAAGCTGAGCATTTGTATTAGAGGAGCAGACCTCAAATTAGGCGCATTAGTTGACTGATGGAAGAGGGAGTCAGGAAAGCTATATCATTAAGACCATTATAGACGCAGGTGAAAGAAGGTTTGTAGATGGATGCCTGGTTGGAATCGCCCACGTCTAGTAACTTTGAGTCAGATATGGTTGCCAATGAAAGCAATTGGATAGCTAAAACTATTGCATGGAGGTGAGAGATCCTATGTACTGGAGGCCAATCAGAAAAATGTAGATTGCAGGTGGCATGACATTTGGGTGGGGACTGATACAAGTGCTGAGAACAACAAGCGGTGTAACTTTGTTGTATTGACTGGTTAAAGTGGAGTTTACCTTTTGACTTGAATTATTGTTTGCCTGTAAATTAAATTTTGGATTATTTCATTTTATTTGGTTCATTGCAGGGAAATGTTTGCAAAGTTAAATCTTATTTGTCAATTTTCTTTTCGTTTGCTTCAAGGGGATTCTCTCCTTTTAAACTGTGACTAGTTTATGTGGGAATCATAACATCAGCCTTTTTTAAAATAATTATCAAGTATTTCACTAACACTTATTTACAATTTAAGTCTGATATAGAATTATCCCTCAAAGGAGCTCAGTACAAAACTTGAATATGACCTTGAAACAAATACAGAAATCGTGGTGCATGATCTGCATGCATTTGTAGCTTTGCTGGGAGTTAAATTTGTGATACATGAATGATTTCTCCATGTAGCCAGCACTACTTGCACTGCTCACTGTTTGCAGTCATCAGTATAGGTATAAATGTTGCTGATGTCTCATACTACTTAAAGATAGACTGCAACTCTTAAAAGGGAGATACATTAGGTTTGCACCAAATGCTGGTAGTTTTCAAAAAGCCCACTTTAGGTTGTGGTAGTTTGGGTAAAGGCTGAACATGAGCACACACCAAGATTTCCTGTTTCCTGATGAAGGTTGAAGGCTTTGAACTGAAAAGAATGTTCTGCATCCTCAGGGTTTGGGATTGGATGATTGAAAGTAGAAGGACCTCCAGATAACTGTTCTTGAGACAGTGGAGTGGAAAAAGCAATGGATATGGGAGTGCAACAGAGGTTCATCAGATTTATCACTAAATTAGCAGGGACTGCTTTAAAAGTAGAGATTAGGGAAGCAGAGTCTTTCTTCTCCAGAGTCTTGAAGAATAAGAGGAGACATCAACAGAACTTTCAGAATTCTTACAGGGTGTGACAGAGCAGATAGAAGTAGGATTTTTCCCCGGTTGGTGACTCTAGAACAATGGGCCATAACCTCAAGATAAGGGTCAAGCCATTTAAGACTGAAATGAGGAGGAAATCCTTCAGTTAAAAGATGGTGGTTCTTTGGAATTCTCTATCCCACTGACAGTGGAAGCTCAATCATTGAGCAAGTTCAGGACAAAATATGCTAAGCTTCTGGAGACTCAAGACATTAAGGGATATGGAAATAATATGGGAAAGTGGCAATGAGGAGATGATCAGTCATGACTGAGAATGGTGGGACTGGCCTAATCCTATTTGTATACCTACTGTTAAATCATTGCTGCTTGTCAAACATGGTACAAGTGCTGTAAGATTGATTATAATATTGAAAACTTGTTAAAACTTGCCTTCATCTGCAAATGATATATGTTACCAATTGCATCAACAGCCTGTTCAACTGCCCAATTTGCTCCACCTAGTAACAACCTCGGTCAATTAGGAACTCAACCCTAACATTCATACACTTCACCTCACATCCACAACTCACAGTCTGCACATACTGGAAGCTAGTCAATCATGACAGGATCATCAGCCAAACAGATTGCATGACCAACACTTCACTCCTACAGGAAAAAGTGCTACATAATGGCAGGAAACAACAAAAAATATGTGGAGAGCACAAGCAAGCCTTAATGATTTAACCCCATGGAGAAAATAATGTAGTTCATTAAGGGAAGGAACATCATTGAGGCCATTACCTTTGGAAATGATGAAGCAATTTATGGTACCTGCTCTCCTAACTCCTCCTTCTTTCACTCCATTTTCTCCTCATCCCATTTTTCTTTTGAGTGAGAGGCTGATGAAGGTACAAAATTGCACTTCTTTGTTTCTTCTATCCCCTTAGCATAGCCAAAGCTTATTCAGCAAAGCACTTGGTATTAAAGTAATACTTCAGATGTCGTAAACTTTGAAACATTTATAGTATTGTGTTACATCATAATGGAGTTATTAGATATTCACAAATATTTCATTTTTCTTGGATAGAGAGGTTGTTCAGTGCTAATTATGAATCACTGCTGTTTAGTAATCCATTAATTTCTCATTCAAAGAATAACTTTTCCATGACATGAAAGTTTCAATGCAAATAAAAATGTTGTATTTCAGTTTATCTCGCACAAATAGCACAGAAATAGACAGTACAAACCAAAGCCTAAACCCTAGATCAGTGGGATAATAACTATATCTCCTTTGTGAACCCAGTGTAGTCTAAATCCACAAAATAACTTGGTTTCATAGAATTGTGTTAAGTTCAACTGATCTTCAAAGTATTTATTGCTCAAAGAAATGTGTTCCATGCCTCAAGACTAAAAATAGCTTTTGGAATTCTCTTAAATTTCTTCACAATTGTATGAAAACATTGACTTTTAATCATTCAACTTTGTTTTTCTGCATTTCAACTGAAAACCCAACTTCCCTTAACTGTTACCTCACCAGGAGAAGTTTTCTATCCCAGTTTTTAATGACTGAGAATGTTGCACTTCTGCTGATTTGTGTGTGCTACTTTGAAGCAACCTCTTTACTGTTGAAGGGCAGTACATTTAGTGAGAAAGGATAGATTAGTTGGAGAAAATAGTTTAAAATTGAATCTTTTCAGAACTTTGTGCAACAAATAATACAGTTGCTTGCTTTGTACTTATGGAAACTTGCGGTTTGTTTTTAACACATGGCAACACATAGAAAGTGTCGTACTAAACTTCCTATTTCTCCCTTCCTTTTGTTGCTGGAGAAGGGAAGCTACAACTGGGTTAGTGGCTTTACTGAGCTGCATTTGTTTGTGTTGTTGTACCATAAAACTATATTGCTACGCAGGCATCAGTTTCATCAGATATTTCTTAAACACAATAATATTGTTCCATAATAAGATCCACTGTACATCTCTGCATCTTTTATGATAGTTTATAATTGTTCTCTGACAGTACATATTGTGAATGTTTGGAGTTCCAGTAAAACGGTTTATTCAGACAGTAACATCAGATAACCACATGAAGTGTCTTCATGTTGCATGCTTTAATACATTCCAGTCATATTGAAACAAATATTAGGTATACTGGCAATGAAGATAAGATATTCTGAACTGACCAAACTATACAATTAATGACTCAGCATTCTATGATATTCAAAATTTTGTGTGGTAGCATTGCATCATACATTTCCAAGAAAGTTACGTGTCAAAAAGAATTTAGGATTATAATATTTATTTCAGTTTACTAAAAAGAGATAATTTTATCGACTTAAAAATAGAAACAATTTAAAGTCAGAATATGTTTAAATGTGATCTTCTTTGGAATTTTTAGCTGTATAGTTTTATAATGAGCAATTTGTGTATATTCAGGGTCACTTCAAATGCTAAGTTCAGGAAACATTTAATTGTAGGCACAAAATTTGATTTTCTATTATTTTATTCCAAGTAAGTTGAATTATCCATACCATCCAAAGAAGTGTAGTTTCAGAAAATGATAGAATGTAAGAGGCATATGGAAATTAATATGTTGAATTTTCAGGAAATTTTCAGTTCTCTTTTGGAATGAAGAAATAATATCAGGACGTCATTTCAGCTTGAGAATAAGCAGGAGAATATGAGAATCAGAATATTCAGGGAAAATCTCAAAAATACTACCAATCTCCCATTAGTACATAAAGTAATAAAGATCCATTTTTCTGATGGAAGTGTTCAGTTCCTTTCATTACTAAATTAGCAATAAGGATAAGTAGTTAGAACTAGAAGTTAGCATAATTTTAGAAATAATAGTTTAAATTTTCCCTGAAATGTGGAGGCAGAAATGCTTGACCAGTGGCAATACATATAGAGGTATCTTCCTGGCAGTAGCCAGTTAACTGGTCTCTATTAGGATCATTATTTCCAATTAAAGACGATGGTGTCTCCAAATATAACCCTTCCCAAGAGCTATGGGCAAAATCACAGTACATTTACAAGGCAAGGGTACAACAATGGCTGCGATGCCTTCAAACATGAGTGATTGAGATTGAAAGACATGGTGTGTGGACAGGTAGTGCCATTGTCCTGGGCAAGATGGAGAGATAGCCCTCTTATTGGTCAAGGAGCCTTCATTGGGAAGGGAACTTTCTTTACATTCATTGACAGGGTATGAGTGCTGACTAGGCTTGCATTTATTGCCCATCCCTAACTGCCCTGAAGAAGGTGGTGGTGAAATGTCATCTAGAAATACTACAGTACTTGTGGCATAAGGCCACCCACATTGTTATTAGGGACACATGTGGTGGTGTATCCATATACCTGCTTCCATAGTTCTTCTAGTGGGTAGATATCGTGGGTTTGGAAAATGCTTATGTAAGAGCTTTGGTGAGTTACTGCTGTGTATCCTGTGGATGGTACATACAGCTGCTAATTTGCATTGGTTGTGAAGAGAGTGAATGTTTATGCTGGTGCCAATTTAGTGAGCTATGTGGCCTTGTTGTCTTGGTGATTCTTGAGCATTGTTGGATACATTAAGACAGGCAATTGGATGCTGTTCTATCACAGACCTGACTTAGGCTTGTAGATAGTTGTCAAGCTTTGGGGAGTCATGAGTTGAGTTGCATCCTGCAGAATTATACAGCCTCTACTTGCTTTTGTAGTTACAGTATTTATATGGCCGACCCAATTCTGTTCCTGGTGAATGGTATACTGGGCCATGAAGCTACAGATTTTGTTGTTCCATAACAGTTCTGCTGTTGATGCCCTCACAGGACCTCACTGAACCTCATTCAAGTCCACCTTTGAGTTGCTAGATTAGTTGAAATATTTCCCATTTTGCATTGTGGAGTACAATACATCACAATGGATGATATCCTCAATGTGAGGATGGGACTTCCTCTTCGCAGGGCTATGCAGTGGTCTCTCTTACCTCTACCATAATTGATGGATATATCTGTAGAGGGTGCATTGGTGAGCACAAGTTCAATTTTTTTTTGTCTTGTTTCCCTCACAACTTGTCTCAGACCTAGCAGAGCAACGATACCCTTTTGAACTTGATTAGTTTGGTCAGTACTGGGGTTCCAATGGATATTTAAGCTCCCCACCCAGAGTCCACTCTATGCCTTTTCAGTGCTTTCTCCCAGTAGTATTCAACATGGAGGAATACTATTTCATCAGCTGACGGGACAGTAGGTAGTTCCAATCCTTGTCCATGATGGTTCGTGATGTTATGAGTTTTCATGGGTTCAAGAGTCAATGATTAATACTGTCAGGACAAATCCCTCTGGACTCTATACCACAGCGCTATCACATTAGTTACACCTGTCCTGCCAGTGGGAGAGAACATGCCTAAGGGCTTTGATAGCTTTGTGTTGGCCATTGTTTGTAAGGTAAGATTTTGTGAATATGAATATGGTGGGATGTTTTTCACTGGTGTGTGTGATATATCTCCCAATTTTGATATGATGTGCAAGTATTGGTAAAGAGGACTTGCAGTTGTTATTTCCAATGCCAAGTGGTCCATCCTTTCCTTACACGGTGTAGCCATCTTGAAACAACTAAATAGTTCACTAGACCATGTCAGAGGGCAGGTAAAAATCAACCACATTGATGTGGTTCTGGAGCAACAAGTAGCTCAGACCCCATAAGGATTTCTTATTGAAAACTTCCTTCCCTAAAAGGCATTTGTAAAGCGGATGGATTTCAACTGTGGTTACGTGGTCATCACTGGGTATCTTTTAATTGGAGATTTTATTGAATTCCAGTTTGACCATCATGTTAGGATTTTCAGTCCTTGTCCTAAGTCTGGATTACTAATCGAGTCACGTTACTACTAAGTCCCAACTTGCTTGATATTTAAATAGAAGTTAATAATAAAAGTTTCTGGTGAAGAAATTAGCCCAACCATTACCCCCAAATGGAACGTGGGAAAAGCTCATTCCCTGTCAGAGTTTCACCACTTGCCTTATTGTATCAGGACAAACAAGAGATGGCCTTTACTGACATTTACAGTTTGTGGCCCCTTTGACTCAGGCAGCCCATATTGTATTCTGGATCAGTGGTGCTGGAAGAGCACAGCAATTCAAGCAGCATCCGACGAGCAGCAAAATCAACGTTTCGGGCAAAAGCCCTTCATCAGGAATAAAGGCAGAGAGCCTGAAGCGTGGAGAGATAAGCTAGAGGAGGGTGGGGGTGGGGAGAAAGTAGCATAGAGTACAATAGGTGAGTGGGGGAGGAGATGAAGGTGATAGGTCAGGGAGGAGAGGGTGGAGTGGATAGGTGGAAAAGGAGCTAGGCAGGTCGGACAAGTCCGGACAGGTCAAGGGGACAGTGCGGGCTGGAAGTTTGAAACTAGGATGAGGTGGGGGAAGGGGAAATGAGGAAGCTGTTGAAGTCCACATTGATGCCCTGGGGTTGAAGTGTTCCGAGGCGGAAGATGAGGCGTTCTTCCCCCAGACATCTGGTGGTGAGGGAGCGGCGGTGAAGGAGGCCCAGGACCTCCATGTCCTCGGCAGAGTGGGAGGGGGAGTTGAAATGTTGGGCCACAGGGCGGTTTGGTTGATTGGTGCGGGTGTCCTGGAGATATTCCCTAAAGCGCCCTGCTAGGAGGCTCCAGTCTCCCCAATGTAGAGGAGACCACATCGGGAGCAACGGATACAATAAATGATATTAGTGGATGTGCAGGTAAAACTTTGATGGATGTGGAAGGCTCCTTTACGGCATTGGATAGAGGTGAGGGAGGAGGTATGGGCGCAGGTTTTACAGTTCCTGCGGTGGCAGGGGAAAGTGCCAGGATGGGAGGGTGGGTCGTAGGGGGGAGTGGACCTGACCAGGTAGTCACGGAGGGAACGGTCTTTGCGGAAGGCGGAAAGGGGTGGGGAGGGAAATATATCCCTGGTGGTGGGATCTTTTTGGAGGTGGCCATCAAATCTGGTTTCCAGCATCTGCAGTCATTGTTTTCACCAGCCCATATTGTAGTCAGCTGTGCTTTGTGAAACCATAAGACATAGGAACAGAAAATAGACCATTCAGTCCATTGAGCCCACTCCACTATTCAATCATAGCTGATGAGTTTCTCAACCCCGTTGACCTGCTTTCTCCCCATAACACTTGATCTCCTTGATACTCAATAACTTATCTATCTCAATCTTAAATATACTCAATGACCTGACCTCCACAGCCTTCTGTGTCAGTGAATTCCATAGATTCACCACTCTCTGGCTGGAGAAGTTTCTCTTTATCTCTGTTCTAAAAGGTCTTCCCCTTATCTAAGGCTGTGCCCTCGGATCCTAGTCTCTCATACCAACGGAAACATCTTCCCAACATCAGCTTGTCTGGGCCATTCAGTATTCTGTATGTTTCAATTAGATTCCCCCACCCCGTCATCCAGAGATAACCCAGAGTTATCAAACGTTCCTCATATGTTAAGTTGGTCATTCCTGGGACCATTCTCGTGATTTTCCTCTGAACAAGCTCCAGGGCCATATATCCTTCCTGAGATATGGGGCCCAAAACTGCACACAATACTCCAAATGTGGTCTGACCAGAGCCTATAGAGCCTCAGATGTACATCCCTACTTTAATATTCAAGTCCTCTCAAAATAGATGCCATCATTGCATTTGTCTTCATATCTACTGACTCAATCTGCAAGTTTATCTTGAGAGAATCCTGGACTAGAATTCCCAAGTCTCTTTGCACTTCAGACTTCTGAATTTTCTCCCCATTTAAAAAATAGTCCATGCCTCTATTCTTCCTATCAAAGTGCATGACCTTACGCTTTCCCACATTGTACTCCATCTGCCACTTCTTTGCTCACTCTCCTAACCTGTCCAAATTTTTCTGCTGCCTCCCCACCTCCTCAGTGTTACCTGTCACTCTACCTTTCTTTGTATCATCTGCAAACCTAGCCAGAATACCTTCAATTTCTTCATCGAGATCATTAATGCATAAAAGTGAAAAGATGTGGTCCCAACATTGAGTCTTGCAGAACACCATTTGTCACCGGCTGCCTTCCTGAGAAGGACCCTTTTATCCCCACTCTCTGCTTTCTGCCAGACAGCCAAGCTTGTATCCATGCTAACACCTTGCCTCTGACACCATGGGCCCTTATCTTACTCAATAGCCTCCTGTGTGGCACGTTGTCAAAGGCTTCTTGAAGTCCACATGGAAAATATCAATTGACTCTCCTTGGCCTAACTTGCTTGTTGTCTCCTCAAAGAATTCTAGCAGATTTGTCAGGCATGACCTCCACTTGATGAAACCATGTTGACACTGCCTTATTTTACCATACACTACCAATTATTCAGAAACCCCATCCTTAACAATGGATTCCAGGATTTTACCCACAATTGAGGTTAAGCTAATCGGACTGTAATTTTCCACCTTCTGCCTTACTCCCTTTTTAAACAGGGGTGTTACATTAGCAATTTCCCAATCCTCTGAGACTCTTCCTGATTCTCGTGATTCCTAAAGATTACCATTAATGCCTCCACTATCTCTTCAGCTATTTCCCTTAGACCTTTGGGTCATAGTCCATCTGGTCCAAAGGATTCATCCAACTTCAGACCATTTAGTTTTTCTAGCACTTTCTCCTTGGTGATGACCACCATACTCAACTCTGCCCTCTCACTCTCTTGAATTTTTGAGAAATTACTCATGTCTTCCACTGTCGAGGCTGACGCAAAGTAATAAATCAGTTCCTCAGTTATTTCTTTGTTCCCCATTACCATCTCTCCTGTGTCATTTTGCAGTGGAATTTCTACTTTTGCCTTTGTTTTGCCCTTGATATATATAAAGAAACTCGTACAATCTTCCTTTATTACTGGCTAGCTTACTCTCATATTTAATTTTCCCCCTCCTTATTTCTTTTTTTGTTACTCTCTTGGTTTTTTAAGCTTCCCAATCCTTTGGTTTCCCATTGTTCTTCGCTACTTCATATGCTTTCTCTTTTGCAGCTTTGACAGCTCGTTAACAGCTTTGACAATTATTTAACAGCTTTGACCATTCCGATGGGTTTATGTACTTTTAAATACTTTGTTTTGCAAATCCAAAGGATACCTGATCCCATCCCCAACCCCAATTCAACTTTCACTGCATATGAGTTAGGTTGAAAGCTGAAGAGCAGGACGAGTAGAGTAGTGATTTCAGGTTTGCTACTGGTGCCACGAGATAGTGGGATGAGGAACAGTCAGCGAATGCAGCTTAACATGTGGCTGTGAGGCTGCTGCAGGAGGGAGGGCTTCAAATACCTTGACCATTGGATACCGTCTGGGGAAGGTGGCACCTGTTCATGAAGGACAGGTTGCACCTGAACTGGAGGAGCACAAATGTTTTGGGTGGGAGAATTGCACCTGTGATTCAGGACGGTTTAAACTAGTTTGGCAGGGAGGTGGGAATCAGAGCCACATGTCTGAGAGGGGGGTCAGTTGCAGACGGGACAGTGACTGGATATATTGAATCTATCAGGAAGATTTCTCACATGATGAAACAAAGGGATCGGTTAAAGTGTATCTGCTTTAAGGAGAAAGTGAGGTCTGCAGATGCTGGAGATCAGAGCTGGAAATGTGTTGCTGGAAAAGCGCAGCAGGTCAGGCAGCATCCAGGGAACAGGAGAATCGACATTTCGGGCATAAGCCCTTCTTCAGGTATCTGCTTTAATGCAAGGAGTGTCCGAAATAAGAGTGATGGACTTAGAGCATGGATCAGTACATCGGGCTACGATGTTGTGGCCATAACGGAGATTTGGATTTCACAGGGGCAGAAATGGTTGCTTGATGTTCTAGGGTTTAGAACGTTTAGAAAGAACAGGGAGGGTGGAAAAACAGGAGGGCGTGTAGCATTGCTAATCAGAGAGTGCATAACAGCTACAGAAACAAAAGTTATTGAGGAAGATTTGTCTACTGAGTCAGTATGGGTGGAAGTTAAGAACATCAAGGGAACAGCCACCACGTTGTGAGTTTTCTATAGACCACCTAATAGCAGTAGAGAGATTGAAGATCTCATAGGCGAGCAGATTCTGGAATAATGCAAATGTAGCAGGGTGTTTGTTATGGGTGATTTCAACTTTCCCAATATCGACTGGAACCTCGCAAGTGCAGATGGTTTGGATGGAGCCATTTTTGTCAGGTGTGTTCAGGAGGGTTTCCTTACTCAGTATGTAGACAGACCGACGAGGGGAGAGGCCATTTTGGATTTGGTGCTCTGCAACAAGCCAGGACAGGTGTCAGATCTCGCGGTGGGAGAGCACTTTGGTGAAAGTGATCACAACTGCCTTACATTTACCATAGCCTTGGAGAGTGAAAGGAGCAGTTACCAAAGGAAGATATTTAATTGGGGAAAAGGAAATTATGATGCTATCAAATAGGAGTTGGGAAGTACAGACTGGGAGCAATTGTTCCATAGAAAGGACACAGCAGACATGTGCAAACTATTTAAGGAGCAGTTGTTGCAAGTGATGCACAAATTTGTTCCTCTGAGACAGGTATGAAGGGGTAAGATTAAGGAACCTTGGATGACGAGAACAGAGGAGCTTCTCATCAAAAGGAAAAAGGCAGCATACGTAAGGTGGAGGAAGCAAGGATCCAGCACAGCTTTAGCGGACTACAGGCTTACGAGAAAGGAGCTCAGAATTGGACTGAGGAGAACCAGGAGGGGGCATGAAAAAGGCTTGGCAAGAAGGATTAGGGAGAACCCAAAGCCATTTTACTCATACGTGAGGAATAAGAGAATGATCAGGGAGAAGGTAGGGCCGATCAGGGATAATGGAGGGAACTTGTGCGTGGAGTCTGAGCAGATAGGGGAAACCCTAAATGAGTTTTTTGCTTCGGTTTGCACCAAGGAAAGGGAACTTGTTGTAAATGAAAACTTAGAGGAGCTGGGATACAGTCTTGACCAGATCAAAATTGATGAAGTTGATGTGCTGGAAAGTTTGGAAAACATGAAGATTGATAATTCCTCAAGGTCAGACCAGATTTATCCTAGGCTGCTCCGGGAAGCGAGAAAGGAGGTTGATAAGCCACTGGCGAGAATATTTGCCTCCTCACTCTCCACAGGAGCCATACTGGAGGATTGGAAGGAGGCGAATGTTGTTCCTCTTTTCAAGAAGGGTAATAGGGAAATCCCTGGCAATTACAGACCAGTCAGTCTTACGTCTGTGGTCAGCAAAGTTTTGGAAAGAATTCTGAGGGATAGGATTTATGACTATTTGGCAAAGCATAGTGTGATTCAAGCCAGTCAGCATGGCTTTGTGAGGGGCAGTCATGCCCCACAAATCTTATTGAGTTCTTTGAGGAGGTGACAAGACAAGTCAATGACGGTCGAGCAGTGGATGTGGTGTATATGGACTTCAGCAAGGCATTTGATAGGGTTCCCCATGGTAGGCTCATTCATAAAGTCAGGAATTATGGGATATAGGGAGATTTGGCTATCTGGATTCAGAATTGGCTGGCTGACAGAAGGCAGAGAGTGGTTGTAGATGGAAAGTATTCTGCCTGGAGGTCAGTGTTGAGTGGGGTCCCACAGGGATCTGTTCTTGGGACTCTGCTCTTTGTAGTTTTTATAAAGGACTTGGATGAAGAGATTGAAGGGTGGGTTAGTAAATTTGCAGATGACACAAAGGTTGGAGGTGTCGTCGATAGTATAAAGGGCTACTGCAGGCAGCAGCGTGACATAGACAGGATGCAGAGCTGGGCTAAGAAATGGCAGATGGTGTTCAACCTGGATAAATGCGAAGTGATGCATCTTGGAAGGTCGAACTCGAATCCTGAATATAGGATTAAAGACAGGATTCTTGCAGAGGGATCTGGGTGTGCAAGCACATAGATCCCTTAAAGTTGCCACCCAAGTGGATAGGATTGTTAAGAAAGCATATGGTGTTTTGGCTTTCATTAATAGGGGGATTGAGTTTAAGAGTCGCAAGGTTTTGCTGCAGCTCTACAAATCCCTGGTGAGACCACACTTGGAATATTGTGTCCAATTCTGGTTGCCCTAGTATAGGAAAGATACAGAAGCTTTGGAGAAGGTGCAAAGAAGGCTTACCAGGATGCTGCGAGGACTGGAGGGCTTGTCTTATGAAGAAAGGTTGAATAAGCTTGGACTTTTCTCTCTGGAGATAAGGAGGAAGAGAGGAGACCTGATCTAGGGATACAAATAATGAGAGGAATAGATAAAATCAATAGCCAGAGACTTTTCCTCAGGGCAGGATTGATTGGTATGAGAAGTCATAGTTTGAAAATATTCTGAGGAAGGTAGAAAGGAGACGTCAGAGGTAGGTTCTTTACACAGAGAGTTGTGAATGCATGGAATGCGTTGCCAGCTGTGGTGGTGGAAGCAGAGTTATTGGGACAGTTAAACGACTGCTGGATATGCACATGGATAGCAGTGAGTTGAGGGGTGCGTAGATTAAGTTACTATATTTTACATTAGAATTAAACCACGGCACAACATCGTGAGCCAAAGGGCCTGTTCTGTGCTGTACGTTTCTATGTTCTATGTTCTATGACACTCCCACAAAAGGCACTTAAGCCCCTCTCCACCGTGACCTGAAGCTACACCCATTAGGGCATTTTACTTCTCTGAAAGGGTAAAGCATCGAAAGAGTAGAGAAATTAGTAACACTTGACTTCTATAAGCAATACTGATGCATGTTATTAGTTTTAACATTTTGCTAATCAACCTCTTCAGAATATATCATAACACTTCTAGAGAATGTGGTATTTGAATACAGCCGTCCTGAGTCAATGACAGGATACTACCACTATGACAGAACAGTTTTTTTTGATGAAGTGAAACTCTATCACTAATGGCATCATGGACTGCCACAGTTCAAGAAGCCAGCTCACCACCACTTTCTCAAGGACAACTAGGGATGGGCATTAGGTGCTGGTCCAGTCAGTAATGTCCACATCCCATGAGTGAAGAAAAAACATTTTTAAAATATTTTATCATGCTTCCAATTTTAGACAGTATCAAATCAATAATAATAACTTTTTCACCCTCATATTAAACATTTTCACATCTATCAAACTCCATAGTTGTGTAATTATGATCTGGGGAAATCACTAAAAATTGTTCATATCAATGACCTAAAGTTTCCACTTCAACCTTTTTCCACTTCTGAGACAGGAAAGTCAGATCAGTGGCATATCGTCTTATATCACTGCAAGCACCCTTAGAACTCCAAAACAAACCAGTGTGTATCCCATAAGGACAAGTTGCAATATACATGACATTGATGAGTGTGTTCGGACACCACTGAAAGTATGTACAGTTGGCAGGTTGTGACATCAATTAGCATGTAGCGCTGACTTGATGCCATTTAGAGCCCTTCCTTAATCTCACACAGCAGATGTGTGCTCAGCAATAGAACAGCTCTGACAGCCCTATTCAAAGGGATCATCAACAACTTGCAAATTGCTAATTGATTACTTCTGGTTGATGTTGTGATTCTTTAAGTGTTTAGTGCTTTCTGTTGTTTTTTGAAATTGGAGAAAAATCCTCGTTGTGGCATTGTAGGTGCTGAAGGAGCTTTTGCTGACTTCAAGGCTTCTGCACAAACCAATGGGGCAGCATGGTGGCTCAGTGGTTAGCACTGCTGCCTCAGAGTGCCAGGGACCCAGGTTCAATTCCAGTCTCGGGTGAGTGTGTGTGGAGTTTGTACGTTCTCCCCATGTCTGTGTGGGTTTCCTCCAGGTGCTCCGGTTTCCTCCCACAGCCCAAAGATGTGCAGGTTAGGTTAACTGGCCATCCTAAATTGCCCATTGTGTTCAGGGATGTGCAGGTTAGGTGCATTAATGAGGGGTAAATGGGGATTGGGTTTGGGTGGGCTACTCTTCAGAGGATCGGTGTGGACTTGTTGGGCTGAAGGGCCTGTTTCCACGCTGTAGGGATTCTATGATTCAATTGGACCCATCTGTAGTTGCACCAATGGAAACGCTCCATGAATTATAGCATGGCTTGTAAAATGACTAAAGGGCCACAGGGACAGGACATGGAGAACTGCTGTCTGAAGATGATCTTGTTTGTCCAAAATGTTCAAGAAACAATTTTTCAACCTGCGCCTCAACTAGCAACAATGTGTTGAATTTTGCCAGAAATCGGCCAAACATCAGTTTTGGAGAAAGTGAGGACTGCAAATGCTCGAGATCAGAGTCGAAGAGTGTGGTGCTGGAAAAGTACAGCTGCTCAGGCAACATCCGAGGAGCAGGAGAATCAATATTTCAGCCATAAGCCTATCATCAGGAATACCTGTTATGCAATTTGCCCTAATGGGATACACACTGGTTTGTTCTGGAGCTCTAAGGGTGCTTGCAGTGATATAAAACTATGTGCCACTGATCCCATTTTCCTATCTCAGAAGTGTAAAAGACTGAAGTGGAAACTTTAGTTCATTGATATGAACAATTCTTAGTGTTTTCCCCTTCCTGATAAAGGGCTTTTGCCCGAAACATTGACTGTCCTGCTCCTCAGTTGTTGCTTGACTGGCTGTGCTTTTCCAGCACCACACCCTTCAACAAGTGTCAGTTTTGTTGAGTTTCATAGAGCGTTTCTGTCCACCAGGCCTAGCGACCTTTCTCATGCTATTGTCCCAAGCTCACTTCCTTAACATGGTATCATACCCCCATGTCACCCCTCTTATCTGATGCTAGCCCAATTCTCCAACTCACCATTGCCAAAAATATTCGCCATTACCAGGATATCCTGGCCTTCCTGGCACCTGCACCATTTTTGACCCTCAGCTGTGTACCGGTCAAGCCTGGCAGACTGGAATTGTTCTTCGCCATCATGGCACACAGGTAGCACAGCTGGCACTCCATTGCAGATACAACTGCACATTCGTACACCAGTCACAGCTTAAGAGCTACATTTCTTCTTATAATAATCTAAGTTACTGCTACTCTTTCCCCAGTGCCCAATGCAGACCAGCATCTTATCATTATTCAATGTAAGACCATCACATAAAGGGAAGCCTGCAAATAATTCAAAATATTACTTTTATTCACCAAGGCCAAAAATTTAGAGAAATCAAACAAATAGAAGTTGCATTTGCCTCTCAGAAAAGAAATGAACTGCTTGCATGAACAGATGCAACAGTTTTACACACAATAAATGTTCACTGCAGCCAGCTCTCATCTCCTGAAATCAGCTGTCAGTGATATCCTGTCAGGCTTGTAGTATTTGGCACTGCAGCATTCTACCATGTAGAAGGTATTCATTCTGCTGCTCAATGCATGTATCCTCCTCTTTAGAAAACAGCTCCTAGTTTCTCATCTTGCCAGTCTCCTTTGCAACCCTTCTCTACCTGTGCCAGTTGTGTAGAGAACAGCAGACCAAGATGTAATACACACTGACAGGAGTGTGTTGTAAGGCCCCCCAAAATTGAAACAGATATGTAAACTTCATCTTCAGCTTCTCTGTGGCTCTGGTGGAAATATTGTATCTACACTCAGTCTCAGTCAGGGGTTGAGTCATCAGCTATGGTTTTAGATGACAGCCCTTATCTCACAGCAGCCATCCTTGTAAGATGTCTGGTCCTTAAATGCAAAGGAATGTGAGAGTTCTCAAGGATAAATGCATCATGGGATTTCCCTGCAGCAAATCTCTAAGAAGTGCCACCAATGTTCACAGATCATCTGCACATTAATGGAATGGAAACTGTTTCTTTTGATGAACTCCGCTGTGTTATGATATGTCCTCTCAGTGTGATGTACATACACTCTATCATATCTAGAACCTGGGTCAAGCCATCTGTGTTGCTGAGTCCTACTGCTTGGGCTGCAACACTGACTTTGTCACAGGGAATTGAGCTGTAGTGATATGGTCTACATCAAATAACATCAGTAACAGCCTCAACACATTTGAAAATACATAGAGTCATAGTTCATGGAAACAGATCCTTTGGTCCAACCAGTCCACACCAACCACGTTTCCACGCGAAACTAACAACCTCCCCTTGCTGGGCCCATATCCCTCCAATCTTTCCTATTCATGAACTTATCCAAATGTCTTTTAAACACTGAAACTGTACCTGCATCCACCATTTTCTCTGGCATTTCATTCCATACACGAATCACCTCTTGTGTAAAGAAGTTGCCTCTCATGTCCTTTTTAAATCTTTCTCCTCTCACCTTAATAATAATGTGGATGATGGAGCAATCCAACACAGATCCCCTCTGGATCCTTGGAAAGGTTCAATGCAGCTATTCCTTTTAAGCCAGTGGGATCGGGTGGTCAGTCACTCTTTCAGGTCACTGATCCCACTCCAACAGTTAGCATAGTTTGGTGATAGGATCCCAAGACATCCTCAGACTGTGGAGACACTGTGTGGAATTTGAAATACTGTAACCTACAAGAAATTGGGATCAGGATGAGTTGCCTTTTCTCGACAGGCATGAAAGGGTTAAATGTGTAAAACTAAAGGTTTTCTGTTTCTAGAGTGAATCAGTTGGATTTTTGCAACAACTTGGCAGCATCTCCAGTCATGTCAGGCCACAGTTTACAGATTTTGTTTTCATTCAATTTGACATCTTGTTAGTTTGCTAGTGGTAGCAGAAGGAGCACCACTCGGAAGGGACATATGTGACTTGAGATTTGCCACCCACACCAGCCCAGAAGTCCTGAAGGTTAGTCCTGTAACCAACTCTGCAAGGAAGCAGTGATCTAACAAAGGCAACCAACCTCAAGATCCCTAACCCATTCAGCACACTGTTGGTGCAGGCATGTTTGACATGCTGTTTTACTGGGCTACAAATAATGGCAATCATACAGCACAGGAGAGATCATTTCCCCATGGGCTTTGTTTTTCAAAATAATCATCCAATTTATCCAATTTCCTTGCTCTTTCCGCACACTGTCCAGAAAAGTTCCTCTTTCAAGAACGTATCTGCTCCTCTTTAGAAAGTCATTGTCTACTTCCTGTCAGGTTATACATTCCAGATCAGCATTTTTAAAATTTTGATTATTCACTCATGGGACATGGATATCGCTGGCTGGCCAGCATTTATTGCCCATTTCTAGTTCTCCTTGGGAAAATGAGCTGCCTTCTTGAACTACTGCAGTCCATGTATTGGAAGTTGACCCTCCATGCTGTGAGGAGGGAATATCAGGATTTTGACTCAATGACACTAAAGGATGATGATATATTTCCAAGTCAGGATGGTGAGTGGCTTGCAGGGGAACTTGAAGGTGATGGAGTTCCCATATACCTACTGCCCTGGTCCTTCTAGGTGGTAGAAGTTTAAGGATCCTTGATGAATTTTTATAGTGCATCTTGTAGATAGTAGACACTGCTGTTACTAAGCAGTGGTAGTGGAGGGAGTGGATTCTTGTGGATGTCATACCAATCAAGCGGACTACTTTATCCTGGATGGTGTCAAGCTTCTTGAGCATTGTTGGAGCTGCACGCATCTAGATAAGTGGCCAGTATTCCATCACACTCCTGACTTGTACCTTGTAGATGGTGGACAGGCTTTGTGGACTCAGGAGGTGAGCTACTTGCCAAAGTATTCCTAGCCTCTGACCTGCTCTTGTAACTACTGTGTTTATGTCAGACAGTCATATAGCAAGGAAATAAACTCTTTGGTCCAATCAGTCCATGCCAAACATAATCCCAAATTAAAATAGTCCCAACTGCCTGTTCTTGGCCCATATCCCTCCAAACCTTTCCTATTCATGTGCTTATCCAAATGTCTTTTAAAATATTGTAATTGTACCAGTATCCATCACTTCCTCAGGAAGTTCATTCCACACACAAATCACCCTCTGTGTAAAAAATTTACCCCCATGTCTTTTTAAAATCTTTCTCCTCTCACTTTAAAAATGTGCCCCCTAGTCTTGAACCCCAATCCTAAGGAAAAGTCAATCACCATTAATTCTATCAATGTTCCTGATGATTTCATAAACTTCTATCAGATCGCCTCTCAATCTCCAACACTCCAGTAAAAAAAAGTCCCAGCCTGTCCAGTCTTTTTTTATAACTCAAATCTTCCATATCCGGCAACATCCTGGTAAATCTTATGTGAACCCTCTCCAGCTTATAACATCCTAACTGTAACCAGGCAACCAGGACTAGACATAATATTCCAGAAGAGGCCTCACCAAGATCCTGTACAATCTCAACAGGACATCCTATACTCAAAGGACTGAGCAATCATGACAAGTGTGCCAACTGCCTTTTTAACCACCCTGTCAATATGTGATGCAAACTTCAAAGAATTCTGTACCTATACCCAAGTTCCTCTGTTGTACAACACTATTCAAAACCCTACCATTAATTGTATTAGCTCTACCCTTGTTTGTTGTACCAAAATGTAATACCTTGCATTTATCCAGATTGAAATCCATCTGCCATCTTTCAGCCCATTGACTCATTTGAACAAGATCCTTTCGTAATCTTAGAAAATCTTCTTCACTGTCTACTATGCCACCAATTTTCGTGTAATCCTCAAACTTACTAATCATACTTTCTCATCCAAATCATTTATATAAATGACAAACAAAACAGGAGCCAGAAACAATCCCTGTGGAACACCACTGGTCACCGGCCTCCAGTCTGAAAAGCAACCCACCACCATTAATCTCAGTCTCTTGCCATTAAGCCAATTAAGTATCTAATTGGCAAGCTCATCCTGAATCCCATGTGACCTAACTTTACTAATTGGTTTACCATACAGAACCTTGTTGAAGGATTTACTAAAATCCAAGTAAACAACATTTACTGCTCGGCCCTCATCAATCTTTTTGGTAACTTCCTCAAAAAACATAATCAAGTTTGTGAGACACGATTTTCATCACATAAAATCATGCTGACTATCCCTAATCAATTTTTGCCTTCTTAAATGTCCATAAATCCTATTTTTTTATAATCAACTCCAACAATTTATCCACGACCAAAGTCAGACTGACAGGTCTATAGATTCCCAGTTTCTCCTTGCAACTGTTCTTAAACAAAGGTATGACATTAGCTACCCTCCAGTCATCAGACACTTCACCTGCTAAAGATAATGCAAATATTTCTGCAAGGTGTCTCACAATTCATTCTCTTACTTCCTACAATTCTCTGGGATACATTAGATCAGGTCCCGGAGATTTATCCACCTCCATATTCTCTGAGACGTCCTGAACTTCAAATTTTTTTCTCTGCATTCTCTAGTCTCTATTTCTTTCTCCACCATAAAAACTGAAGCAAAATATACATTTTGTATCTCTCCCATCTCCTGTGGTGCAAGACAAAGGTGATCTCCTTGATCTTTAAGCAACCCTACCCTCTCTCCAGATGTTCTCTTGCTCTTAATGTATTTGTAGAATCTCTTTGGATTATCCTTAACCTTATCTGCCAATGTTATTTCATGTCCCCTTTTTGTCTTCCAGATTTCTTAAAAATACCTTTCAAGAAATCTATATTTTATAGAATATATAGAAATATATTCTATATATTGATTAAGAGATTCCGTTGAACCAAGTTGTCAATATTTAAAATAAGATTCTCTTTTATTCTTGACTAGAACCTCAATATCTTTGTTCATCCATTGTTCCTTAATCTTACCAACCCTACCCTTCACTCTAACAGGAACATTATGTCTCTGAACTCACGTCACCACACTCTTAAAAGCCTCCCACTTGACAGACATCCTGTTACCTGTGGACAGTCTACTTCAATCAAGTTTTGAAAGTTCCTGTCTCATACAATTTAAATTTGCCTTACTCCAATTAAAACTTTAACTTTTATGGAAGGCTTATCCTTTTCCATAACCATTTTGAAACTACTAAAAAATTATCACTAGACCCAAAGTGTTCCCCCACTTGTAGTTAAGTCACCTGCCGTGCCTTATTGCCCAAAAGATTTGCTCCCTCTTTAGTCAGAACATCCACATATTGATAAAGAAAATTTTCTTGAACATAGCTGACAAATATTTCACCATCCAAAAACCCATTGAATGTCAAGGGGTGGTGGTTAGATTGTCTCATATTGGAGATGGTCATTGCCTGGCATTTATGAGACGCGAATGTTACTTCACAAATGCCAGGTAATGACTATCTCCAACAGGAGACCATCTAACGACCTCCCTTGAACATTCAGCAGATTTACCATCACTGAATCCTCGATTATTGACATCCTTGGGGTTACAATTGACTAGAAACTCAACTGGGTACACCACATAAATTCTGTGGCTAGAAGACCAGGTCAGAGGCCAGGAATCCTGCAATGAGTAATTCACCTCCTGAATTCTCAAAGCCTGTCTACCACACACAAGGCACAAGTCAGGAGCATGATGGGACACTCCCCACTTGCCTGGATGGATAATGAGAAAAGGTTTTCCTCATTTTCCTTCATGATTAATCTTTGGTCTGTGTGCTCTGATAAATTCCTCTGAACTATTCCAACTCCACCAGCATTACTTCACCAGCAAACTATATTTGTGACATCAATTTATTCCCACAGCAGGAGCAACCATGAGGAATTTCCTGAACTATAGCTTTTCTCAAAGGCAAATAAAAGTGTCCAAGATAACAAATTGGGTACCCAAGTGTGAAATACTTCAATAATGAAATTAAAGTACCCATTCAGGGAAGTTCCATTGGGTTTCCCCGATTGACCACAGGAAAATTGACAGAAAACCCACTCATATTTCTATCTGTGGTTTCCCCAAGTCACAAAGGCCAATATAGAGAATCCCAAAGGAAATTTCTGCATCATTATTAGAATTAACTTGCAAGACCCTGACAGTACCATGCAATTTCTGATGTGAATCTATATTTATTAGTCAGATTTTGTAAACAGAATTCAAAAGGTAGTTTGATAGAATTTGAGCATTTCTTCACTTTCCATCACCTAGTACCACACCTAAAAGGCTATTAGCAATAATGGACTTCCATTGGATTGAGCTACACATTTTACCACAAGACCTCTTTTAGATTTGTTCTCCAGGATGTATAAATGAACAAACATCTGATAATGTTTTCTTAAAGTTTCCTATAATTAGTTAGAGGGTGCTTCTAATTTGTTTGCACACAATAGACACACACACACATAATGAAAAAGGTATCCCATGTTTCTGTTAACAGTGTATTTTATGGAATGTCCTCACTGAAGCACAAACAAAGCAGATTGTGGTTAAAATTCTTCCAATATAGCTCTCAGGAATCCACAGGTATTTATTAATCACACAGTTAGTCATGTTGATCTGTGTTTCAACCCTGAGTCATATAGTTTACTTCAGCTGAAAATGCAGCTATTTATGATCTTATGCTATAATGCACTGCAACTTACCTTTTTACTGAAAGTATTGAATGTAACATACAGAAGAGATGTATTTTGGCACATTGTAAGATATGTATAATGGCTACAATTGATTCACCTACCTAATTTTTCCCTATTTTGTTACCTAGGACGCTTTGAGGAAAGTTATAGTCCAGGGCATTCCTCACAGGTGCTCCTGTTCTGGAGACAAATCTTTGCCATAAACATGGTTTGCTCTGGTGAAGAAATGTTTTGGGAGTGGTTTATTGTGAGGGGAATTGGAAGCAAGAGTAGGGAGGTTAAACTTCAGTTATACAGAGCATTGGTGAGGCCATATCTGGAGTTGTTTTTATTCATTCATAGGACAAGGACATTGCTGGTTGGACCAGCATTTATTGCCCATCCCTAGTTGCCCTTGAGAAGGTGGTGGTGAGCTGAACCATTGATGTTTATGTGCTGTAAGTTGACCTACAAAGCTGTCAGGGAGGGAATTCCAGGATCTTGACAGTGAAGGAACAACAATATATTTCCAAGTCAGGATGGTGAGTGACTTGGAGGGGAACTTGCAGGTGGTGGTGATCCCATGTATCTGCTGCCCTTGTCCTTCTAGCTGGCAGTGGTAGTGGGTTTGGAAGGTGCTGTCTGAGGAGCTTTGGCAAATTTTTGTTGTACTGTAGACAGTTACTTCATCCATTCCTCTAAATCCCTGAGGTTTGGGATTTAATCTGAGAGGTGCTGGGAATACAATAATCAGTAAAATCTAAACAAAAAGACTGTTGACTTATTTTCCACTTTGGCATCAACCAGGTTGGTTCATCGAATCTTCCGACACTGGAGACTATTCAGCCCAGTAATACTGTATACACTGTACTTACAGAGGATGTTAATGTATTGGAATCAGTTCAGAGAATGTTTACAAGACTAATACCTGGAATGAGCATATTGCCTTCTCAGGAAAGGCTAACAGATTGGGCCTATGTCCGCTGGAGTTTAGAAAGTCAAAAGTGATGTAATTGAAACATATAAGATCCTGAGGGGACTTGACCCGGTGAATGGGAAAAAGATGTTTCCTCTTGTTGCAGAATCTGGAACTATAGGTCATAGTTTAAAAATAAGATTTGGATATTTAAGACAGAGATGAACAGTTTTTTTTTCTCACAGGGTTATGTCTTTGGAATTTCCTTCTTCAAAGGGCAATGGATGCAGAATGTTTAAATATTTTTAAAGTGGAGGTAGACAAACTCTTTAATATCAAGAGGATGAAAGATTATTGAGGATATGTTGGAATGCAGAGTTTAGGTTCAAATCAGATCAGCCATGATCTTATTAACTGGCAGGGAAGGCATGAGGTGCTGAGTGGCCTACTACTGTTCCTTGTTTGTATGTTCATTGTATTATCATTTATGTGTGTAAATACTCAAACAGTGGTGCCTAAGGCTCATGGCCTACAAGTAATTACAACAGGGTCCTTTTATCTTCATTCAGGATATGTATACCTTGATGGCTGGGCTAGTATTTATTGCCCAGCTGGAGAAGGTGGTATTGAGCTGCTTTCCCAAACTGCTGCAATCCAATTGGTTTAGGAACACAGAATAATGCTGTGAACAATTTGATTCAATGACACTGAAGAACACGACAATATATCCAGTACAGGATGGTGAGGGGAACTTGCAGTTTGTCGCTTTCCCATCTATCAGTTACCCTTCTAGGTGGTAATGACAATCGTTTGAAGCTGCTGTCTCAGGAGAATTTCTGCAAAGCATCTTGCAAACGGTACACACTGCTGCTTCTGAGTATTCATGTTGTAACACATGAATATCTATGACAGTGGTTCTAATCAAGGCAGGCTGTTTTGTCCTGGATGGTATCAGAGTCAAAAAGTGTGGTGCTGGAAAATCACAGCAGGTCAGGCAGCATCCAAGCAGCAGGAGAGTTGACATTTCGAGCATGAGCTTTTCATCAGCAATGGAGGGGTGGCGTATTGAGGCTAAGAGATAAATGGGGGTGGAGCACACTGGGGGAAGGTAGCTGGGAATGCGATAGGTAAGTGAAGGTGGGGGTGGGGTTTGTGATGGTGATAGGTCAGAGAGGAGGGTAGAGCAGAGAGGTGGGAAAGAAGATGGACAGGTAGGACAGTTCAAGATGGCAGTGCTGAGTTGGAAGATCTAGCCAAGTGGCTGGATTTGTGCTTTGTAGATGAAAAACAGGCATTGGAGAATCAGGAGGAGAGTTACTCACTGCAGGATTCCTGGCCTCTGACATGCTGTTGTAGCCACAATATTATTCTGGCTAGTCCAGCTGAATTTCAATGGTGACCTGGAGGATATTGGTATTGAGCAATTCAGTGATATTTAAAACCATTGAATAAAATGGGCAGTGGCTGGTTTCTGTCTTGTTGTTTGTTGTTATTGCCTGGCCCTGGTGAAAGTGTTACTTACTATTTGTCAGCCCAAGTCTGGATATGAACCAGGCCTTATTGCATTTCGACATGGAATGCAGTCATCGGTGAAATTCCCACTTCTGACCTTAGGATTGAGGGAAGGTCATTGGTGAAGCAAGCACAAATGGTGGGGTCAGGGCAATACCCCAACAAATTCCTGCAGAGATGTCTTGCAGCTGAGATGACTGACCTTCAAGACCACAACCATCTCCCTTTGAGCCAGATATGACTCCAACTAATGGAGAGCTTTCCCCACTAATTCCCATCGAGTCTAGTTCTGCCAGGCCTCTTTGGTGTCACAGATGTGGCCTTGATATTAAGGGCTGTCACTCTCAGTCACCCCGAGAATTCAGCTCCTTTTTTTGCTCTTTCACAGGGTTATGTCTTTGGAATTTCCTCCCTTAAAGGGCAATGGATGCAGAATGTTTAAATATTTTTAAAGTGAAGGTAGACAGACATTCACCAAGGTCTGATACCAAGGGGATGAAAGATTATTGAGGATGTGCTGAAATGCAGAGTTTATTGAGATCAGAGCTGAGTGACCCTGGCAAAACCCAAATTGGGCAGCAGTGAGCAGGTTATTGCTTTGATAGCATTGTTGATGACACCTTCCATCATTTCATAATGATTTGAGAGTAGACCAAGAGGAAAGTAATTAGTCGGATTAGATGTGACCTGCTTTTGTGTGGGGCAATTTTCCACATTAGCGGGTAGATACCAGTGTTTTACTGTACTGACAAAGCTTGGCTAGGGTGTGTCAAATTCTGGAGCACAAGACTTCAGCACTACTGCCTGTCTAACAGAAGATTATGGCACTCAAAGTGGGACAGAAGAGAATGTTTTGACCTACCAATGATACTGTTGTCCATTCCATCAGACTGTGGAGACCACATTGACCTGGAATGTGACCTTAGATTAGGTTGTGTAGCCTCCTCTGCCATTTCCCTGAGTAGAGGGCTCCTCTCCTTTGGAGCTTTAGGTAACATGTCAGAGAATCACAGCACCATCTATCCTGTCACCATCATCTTCCGTAAATGTCCTTGACCCAACAGGGCAGCTATGAAATGCTGGTGCTTGTCTGGGTGCTTGAGGAATTTTTAATGATGGCAAGAACACAAGGGATTCTGGTCTTTCAGTGGATATCTGTTGTGTGGCAAGTTATTCTGGGAATAGTGCATGGTAAGTGGAATGCAATGTGATGGATGTCACAGAGGTGGAATAGGTAGAAAAAGAGTTGAATTTGATAAAATATGGTGAGAAATCTCACTGGGTTTCTATGTGGAAAGTCCTCCAAAAAACTCAACACATATAGGACTCAGCCAAAAACACCTAATATTCAGCTCAAAGAGTTCAAAGAAGCCTTAAAATACATTTTTTTAGCCACAAGGTTTGATCCACTTACTTTTTACAAATTACAGATGTTTTTCAATGATACTTCTACCTGTCTTTCAACACATACTGATCTACTAACAGCAGTTGGGAATATTTTTGACAGTTGTACATGCCTTTCCAAACAAATGTCTTCCCATAGCAATGGGACTTCCTTGTGGAATCTAATCACGTAAGCTGTATGTTATGTTTATCAAATATCTCATTTTCACTGGTTCTTTACTTCTAAATCTTTACAAGAAATGAGAGATTTGTATTTGCATTGCAGCTTTCACAATAGCCAGATGTCTTAAAGCATTTTTCAACCAATGAGACACTCCTGAAATGCGGTCACTGTTGTGAATGGGACAGCCAATTTTCTTGGAGCAAACTCCCACAAACAACTACTTAGATAATGGGATTGTGTAATGGTGTTTGAGGTCTAAATATTGGAGGAAGGCACAGATTACTCCTTGCTTTTCTTAGAATAATGCCATGGAAATATGAAGGTCCAGCTGAGAAAGTAAATAGTGCCCATCTGAAAGGCAGCATCTGCAACAATATAGCGCTCCTTCAACCTTTGGGGTTGTTCTCAGAGTGCAGTTTTGATTTTTGGGCTCAGATTTCCACTTTTTGTCAGGGCAGAGACTGTGGAGATATCGTTGGCACTTTTAGGAAAGAAAAGACAGAATGACTTGTGAAATAGTGTCACATTTTCAGGCATATTAAGAAAAACTATTTGCTATAGGGGTAATAGGACAGCAGTGCAGCACTGGACAATGATCCTTACCTGGGACCAGAGTATTGAAGTTTTGGCATTATTTCATGAGATATCTCTATCTTGTCCTGCTGAAGTAAAGATCCTCTCCTTAAAGCGAGTGAGGAGATGGATGCTGTGTATCCATCAACCAGCTTGGCTAATTCTGGGTCAATATCTCAGCAATGATGCTAAAGAAGACATTGAGTGAGATAAAAATGCCTGGTACAGCTATTAATGTTAGTGCAGCTTAAAGAAAGGTGGTGAGTTATCCCAAATAAGTAGGGAGGCAACACTAAAGGCATGTGGAGTTAGAGGAGGTAAAATCAAATGAAGACGCAGCATGCAATATTGAGAGTGATGGATCACTAACCTTGGTGGGAGGTATATGCAGCCTCACCTGATCTATTGCACAACTGCATTTAACAATGATGCCAACACCAGGAATCTTGTAATGTCCCGGCAGTGATGAGTACAGCTGCTGCTAGTGAGCACACGATAGTGTGAGCAAGCACCATAAGGCATTATTAATGAGACAAGGTGTGGGGAATAGTGTGAGAAAACCCACTAGAGTTCACACACAGAAGCCTACTATGGAACACCTTAAAACTAACACTTAGCCAACATCTGGTGAAATTCATCTCACTGTCAGAACATTACATACCTAATGTGGCATTTAACTGGACAAAAGAGCTATTGTTATTCAAAGGGGTGATAAGTTGCTGGAAGATTTTACTTGGTTGCCGTGCAATTATGAATATTTATCATTTTCTGAAGGATTGTATCATAGGCTCCCTCACAGGGGAAGATACATAAAGACCAACAAATGTTGTGCCTCTTGATCCACCATGCTCCTGCTGCAAGTAAACCACAATAGAATGTGATCCATTGGAGGCAATACCAAACCATTCTACATCCAAGGTGATTGTTCTGGTCTCTCAAACCTGAATTCCAAATTCTCTCAGCCAGCAAGTGTCCTCCCCACTAAACATCCTTCTGCCACCCACCAGTCTGTGCTCCATTGGCATGCTGGAACTGACTTTGGTTACATCAGTAGGCACCACACCCAATGGCTTTACCAGGTCCATATGGGTGCCAGCCATTCAAAGGTCTGATAGCTCTCTGAAGCAGCACTTCTTCCTGTTAGATGTCCTGGCTGTGACCAATATGTCCACCGTTACAAATGGGAGACTACAGTGAGTGGTGCACCATAGGGGAACAAAGGATTAGTAATGAGGCGATTCTGGAAGGAGAATGTGAGAAATCTGACTCAGGTTCACGGTGAGAAATACTCCATAAACTTGCCAAATTGACACTTAGCCAAGTTCTGGGAAGATTTAGCCCATGGTGTCTAAAGGTCTAATCTTTACGAACATTAATCTAACTGATTACAAGTTAGCTGATTTATGCTTCTTCCCTGCTTGAACAGCTGTGAAATGTTAGCCATTCTCCTGGGCTCTAACAATGTCCATATTCACGGATGCTTGAAACATTGTGGTCAGACCATGTATTTCCTTTCTGACATCACGCTGCATTCGAAGATGAATGTGATTAGATTTCAGGGTCACTGTCACTTTTATTCCTTTCAACGTTAGATTCTTGTCAATAGGTGACCTGAATTGATCCACCTTCCATTGTTGACAGCACTACATATTTCCATGAAAATCAAAGCAAAATGTTGTTTTAATACATCAGCCTTTCTTCCAATTTTGTTTTCTTTTCAAAAGACCATTTTGATTTAATAAATTGTGCACAATAAATTCTGTATTTGTCTGTATTATCCTACCATCCATTGTTCTAAAACCAATAGAATTCTGCCACATGTAAACAGCTAAAGCATTTTATGGGTGATTTCATTTCATTCATAAGAATAATAGATATTACATTTCCAGTGATGACAATTAACCCAAGATTTAATTGGAGTCCTAGTCAGAACATGGTAGAATGAAATGCTGTGTACATTTGAACAATAATCATCAAGTAAGAACAGAAATGTCAGAGACACCTGAAGTAGGGTCACTGGACGCGAAACGTTAACTCTGTTTTCTCTCCATGGATGCTGTCAGACCTGTTAAGTTTCACCAGCAATTTCTGTTCTTGTTTCAGATATCTGGCATCTGTACTTCTTTGTTTTTTTTGTTATTTTCGATTGTAATTGTGTTGTTTAAGCTGTCACAGGGATGATTTTCATGAACAATCGAAACTCCTATGAGAACGCTCCACTTTCAAATGCTCTAAACAATATTAAAATGAATGAGGATGCATCAAAACTTGATTTCCCATGGCTTTCATTGTAGTCAAGTAAATGCCTCTCTTTCTGTAATCATGCCTCTGCTTGACTTCCATTTGCAAATTCTCTTTGTTTCCACCACACTCTTTTTGCCTCCATTCTTGATGGCTTTCTTTCTTTTTTTCCTTTTGTAATGATTAGTAATTCCATCAAATAGCTCATACTTACAAAAGTACTTACAAAAATACTTACAAAAGTACTTACAAAAATACTTACAAAAGGATACTTTCCAGTTCAGATTATTCTAGGAATGTGCGATTCCAGACTTCTGACCTGCTTTGACTTAACTGTGTTCAATAAGGAGCATCGCTCCGAAAGCTAGTGTGCTTCCAATTAAACCTGTTGGACTATAACCTGGTGTTCTGTGATTTTTAACTGTGTTCAATAAGGTGAGGTTCAGCCTGATAGCTTTCTGATTATTTCCCTTATACTTTCCTTACCTCTGCTACTCCCAAGTTTCAAAATGCCTTTCCAAAGATCCACAGATTTTATATAGAAGTATGATAGTGTTTAACAGATGAAGACATAGTTAAGAAGTGAGGAAGCCATGGGAATGCTAAAAAAGAAAATTCCAGAGTTTGGTTCGGACTGGAAAGCCTTCCAGTTGTAGAGCTTCATCATATAGCAACATCTCAGAAATGTGGAGTGTTCAATGATAAAACTACATGATAAACAATGATAAAACTACATGCTGTAAGTGCAGTTCATGAACAACAGGAAGCAGTTGCAAGGCAGCTATTGCTGGATAGCTGAACAATAGACACTTGAGACGCATGCACATACACCGATGAATAGCTTGCTATTGCTTGGAAATCCCTGCTTTTCAATGATCTATTTTGATTGAGCCTTCATTCTATGGTCCAAACAAAATCTTTGATCCTCATAGTCAGTTATCACATCTTAACATCCATGTTACCAGCTCCCTATTATCCAGCAAGAGTATTCAAGCCAGTACAGACTTCCCAAGGAATATTTCTACAAGTTATTATTACTTTTACATTGGTTCTGTCACTGTCCATATTTTTGAAATTACTCACATTTTATCCATGATTCTAACATTTCAATATATGCCAGCTGTGAAGTAGATTACCACGGCAAAATGCCATTCCCTTCGTAAGACAAAGTTGGGCCATCTTTTTGGATACCCATGCTCTCAGCTGACACTGATTAGTTAACTCTTTATTTTGGACTACTTTGGCAAGCCTGGTTTCCAAAGGTGAGCAGCTGATGGAGTGCTCCTCAACATTGCTGCTGTGAGCAGAAGCAAATATTAAGACAGACACAATAACGTCTCTACTGATCCTGAGTTCAAGATTTTGGTTATAAACAACCACAGGAGAATAAGGATTGCTAAAAAGAGAAAAAAAGTCAAAGTTTCTCGATTTGTACTCAACAGAAAAGAAAAGCAAGAAAATTCACATTAAAAGAAAAAAAGACAATCTATACAATGCAAAAACAAGATGCTGATTGTTTGGAAACAAAAAATGCTGGAAATCCACAGCGGGTCAGGCAGCATCCATGGAGAGAGAACAAGCTAACATTTGAGTCTAAATGACTCTTCATCAGCACTTATTGGTTGGACTGAGGTTAAAGGGAAGATGCAGATGGAATTATTAACTAAGGAAATTCAAACCAGGTAACTTGACTCTGACTCTGATTTCCGCCACAAATTCATCTGCACCTCCACACACATCATTTATTGCATCCGCTGCACCCGATGTGGCCTCCTCTATATTGGGGAGACAGGCTGCCTACTTGACGAACGTTTCAGAGAACACCTCTGGGACACCCAGACCAACCAACCCAACCACCCCGTGGCTCAACACTTCAACTTCCCCTCCCACTCCACCAAGGACATGCAGGTCCTTGGACTCCTCCATCGCCAGACCATAGCAACACGACGGTTGGAGGAAGAGCACCTCATCTTCCGCCTAGGAACCCTCCAACCACAGGGGATGAACTCAGATTTCTCCAGTTTCCTCATTTCCCCTCCCCCCCACCTTGTCTCAGTCAAATCCCTCGAACTCAGCACCGCCTTCCTAACCTGCAATCTTCTTCCTGATCTCTCCTCCCCCACCCCCATCCTGCCTATCACCCTCACCTTGACCTCCTTCCACCTATCGCATTTCCAACGCCCCTCCCCCAAGTCCCTCCTCCCTACCTTTTATCTTAGCCTGCTGGACACACTTTCCTCATTCCTGAAGAAGGGCTCATGCCCGAAACGTCGATTCTCCTGCTCCTTGGATGCTGCCTGACCTGCTGCGCTTTTCCAGCAACACATTTTCAGCTCTGATTGGTCAAGATATTACCATGGCAAAGCAGCAGGGATGGCTTGTCTCCATAGCCCTACCCTCAGTGAAAAATGTGCAAGGTTTGGACAGATGATTTTTGCCAACAAAGAACTAAGAACAGAGTGCTATGTATGTGTTTTATTGATTTTTGTAAAGATTTGTAGCTCAGGTTGATGATATTGTGTGTTTTATTTTTGATTTAATAATGAGATGTGGCCAGCATTTATTACCTGTACCTAGTTACCTTTGAGAAGATGGTGGTGAAGCTGCATTCTTGTTAAAGCACAGAATCACAGAAATGTTATGATGCAGAAGAAGGCTATTCACCCTATCATGTCTACCCAGGATCTCTGAAGGAGATCACAGTTTAGTATCAATTTTTCTGCACTGTCTCCAGAGCCCTGCACATTATTTCTATTTATATAATCACCTGATGCCCTCTTGAATGTCTGAATTGAACTTTTCTTTACTATATTTCCAGGCAGTGCATTCCAGACCTAAACTAGTCACTGTGTGAAAACATTGCTTCTCCTATCACATTTGTTCTTTTTACAAATCACTTTAAGACTGTGCACCCTCATTCTTGATTAGTTTGTTACTGTCTCGTATGTCCAGACCACATGGCTTTGAAAATTTAGAACATAGAACATAGAACAGTACAGCACAGAACAGGCCCTTCAGCCCACGATGTTGTGCCGACCATTGATCCTCATGTAAGGTAAACCTAATGTACGAACCCTCAAATTTCTGTGACGATATGCATGTCCAGCAGTCTCTTAAATATCCCAATGACCTCACTTCCACAACTGCTGCTGGCAACGCATTCCATGCTCTCACAACTCTCTGCGTAAAGAACACGCCTCTGACATCCCCTTTATACTTTCCGCCAAACAGCTTAAAATTATGACCCCTCGTGTTAACAATTTCTGCCCTGGGAAAACGTTTCTGGCTATCAACTCTATCTATGCCTCTCATTATCTTGTACACCTCAATTAGGTCCCCTCTCCTCCTTTTTTCAATGAAAAAGTCCGAGCTCAGTCAACCTCTCTTCGTAAGATAAGCATCCTGATAAACCTCCTCTGAACCCTCTCCAAAACATCCACATCTTTCCTATAATAGGGCAACCAGAACTGGACGCAGTATTCCAAGTGCGGTCTAACCAAAGTTTTATAGAGCTGCAACAAGATCTCATGGCTCTTAAACTCAATCCCCCTGTTAATGAAAGCCAAAACACCATATGCTTTCTTAACAACCCTGTCCACTTGGGTGGCAATTTTAAGGGATCAATGTACTTGAACACCAAGATCCCTCTGTTCCTCCACACTACCAAGAACCCTGTCTTTAATCCTGTACTCAACTTTCAAGTTCGACCTTCCAAAATGCATCACTTCGCATTTATCCAGGTTGAACTCCATCTGCCATTTCTCAGCCCAGCTCTGCATCCTGTCTATGTCGCGCTGCAGCCTGCAGTAGCCCTCTATACTATCAACGACACCTCCAACCTTTGTGTCATCTGCAAATTTACTAACCCACCCCTCAACTTCCTCATCCAAGTCATTTATAAAAACTACAAAGAGCAGAGGCCCAAGAACAGAGTCCTGTGGGACCCAACTCAACACTGACCTCCAGGCAGAATACTTTCCATCTACAACCATTCTCTGCCTTTTGTCAGCCAGCCAATTCTGAATCCAGATAGCCAAATCTCCCTATATCCCATACTTCCTGACTTTATGAATGATCCTACCATGGGGAACCGTATCAAATAACTTGCTGAAGTCCACATACACCACATCCACTGCTCGGCCATTATTGACCTATCTTGACACCTCTTCAAAGAACTCAATAAGATTTGTGAGGCATGACCTGCCCCTCACAAAGCCATGCTGACTGTCTTTAATCACACTATGCTTTGTCAAATAGTCATAAATCCATTCCCTCAGAATCCTTTCCAAAACTTTGCTGACCACAGACGTAAGACTGACTGGTCTGTAATTGCCAGGGATTTCCCTATTACCCTTCTTGAAAAGAGGAACAACATTCGCCTCCTTCCAATCCTCCGGTATGACTCCTGTGGAGAGTGAGGAGGCAAATATCCCTGCCAGTGGCTTAGCAACCTCCTTTCTCGCTTCCCGGTGCAGCTAGGATAAGTCTAGTTTGGCCCTGGGTGCTTATCAATCTTAATGTTTTCCAAGATTTCTAGCACATCAACTTCATCAATCTTGATCTGATCAACACTGTATCCCAGCTCCTCTAAGTTTTCATTCATAACAAGTTCCCTTTCCTTGGTGAAAACTGAAGCAAAAAACTCATTTAGGGTTTCCCCTATCTGCTCAGACTCCACGCACAAGTTACTTCCACTATCCCTGATCGGCCCTACCATCTCCCTGATCATTTTCTTGTTCCTCACGTATGAGTAAAATGGCTTTGGGTTGTCCCTAATTCTTATTGCCAAGCCTTTGTCGTGCCCCATCCTGGCTCTCATCAGTCTAATTCTGAGCTCCTTTCTAGCTAGCCTGTAATCCGCTAAAGCTGTGCTAGATCCTTGCTTCCTCCACCTTATGTAAGCTGCCTTCTTCCGTTTGACGAGAAGTTCCTCTGTTCTCGTCATCCAAGGTTCTTAATCTTACTCCTTCTTACCTGTCTCAGGGGAACAAATTTGTGCATCACTTGCAACAATTGCTCCTTAAATAGTCTCCACATGTCTGCTGAGCCCTTTCTTTGGAACAGTTGCTCCCAGTCTGTACTTCCCAACTCCTGTCTGATCGCATCATAATTTCCTTTTCCCCAATTAAATATCTTCCCTTGGTAACTGCTCCTTTCACACTCCAAGGCTATGCTAAATGTGAGGCAGTGGTGATCACTTTCACCAAAATGCTCTCCCACCGCGAGATCTGACACCTGTCCTGGCTCGTTGCCGAGCACCAAATCCAAAATGGCCTCTCCCCTCATCGGCCTGTCTACATACTGAGTAAGGAAACCCTCCTGAACACACCTGACAAAAATGACTCCATCCAAACCATCTGCACTTGCGAGGTTCCAGTCGATATTGGGAAAGTTGAAATCACCCATAACAACAACCCTGCTACTTTTGCATTTTTCCAGAATCTGCCCGCCTATGAGATCTTTAATCTCTCTACTGCTATTAGGTGGTCTGTAGAAAACCCCCAATGTGGTGGCTGTTCCCTTGCTGTTCCTAACTTCCACCCATACTGACTCAGTAGCCAAACCTTTCTCAACAACCTTTGTTTCTGTAGCTGTGTTGCACTCTCTGATTAGGAATGCTACACTCCCTCTTCTTTTTCCACCCTCCCTGTTCTTTTTAAACGTTCTAAACCCTAGAACATCAAGCAATCATTCCTGCCCCTGTGAAACCCACATCTCTGTTATGGCCACAACATCGTAGCCCGATGTACTGATCCATACTCTAAGTCCATCACTCTTATTTCGGACACTCCTTGCATTAAAGCAGACACACTTTAACCGATCCCTTTGTTTCATCGTGTGAGAAATCTTCCTGATAGATTCAATATATCCTGTCACTGTCACGTCTGCAACTGACCCCCTCTCAGATATGTGGCTCTGATTCCTACACCCCTGCCAAACTAGCTTAAACCCTTCCGAATCACACAAGCAAATCTCCCACCCAGGACATTTGTGCCCCTCCAGTTCAGGTGCAACCCGTCCTTCCTGTACAGGTCCCACCTTCCCCAGACGGTATCCCAATTATATCAGGCTTGACGCAGTATCTATTTTTCTCTCTACACAGATACTGCCAGGTTTATCCAGAAATTTCTTGTTTATCTCATATTTCCAGCAACCATGTATTTCACTTTCATTTATCAGTATAGATGCAGTTGTACACAGCATTAGTGAGGCCACAATTGCGTGCAGTATACAGTTTGTTCTCCTTATTTCAGAAATGAAATAAATACATTAGAAGCAATTCAGAGAAGGTTCACTTTGTTGATACCCATGATCATAAGACCACAGGACATTGGAGCAGAAGTAGGCCATTCAGCCCATCAAATCTGCTCCAACGTCCAATGTGATCTGATAAACCTCTAGTTTAGATTAGAGTGGTTCTGGAAAAGCACAGCAGGTCAGGCAGCATCCGAGGAGCAGAAAAATCGACGTTTCGGGCAAAAGCCCTTCATCAGGAAGATAAACCTCAACTCCACTTTCCCACGTGTTCCCGATAAAACTGGATTCACTTACAGATTAAAATGGCAGGGTCATCTTAAGGGAAAGGTTAGACAGCCTGGATTTTTATCAATTGGAGTATTGAAGATTGAAAGGTGATGTTGTCAAAACATGTAAGAACATAAGAGAGTTTGACATTGATGGTGTAAGGATGTTTCTCTTTGGAGAGGCTAGAACTAGAGGTCACAGTTTCAAAATAAAGGATCTTCCATTTAAATCAGGTGTGAGGATTCTTTTTCTCTTGTTAATGTTTGAATTGGTCTTCCATCTGAAAGCAGTGGAGGCGGAGTTACAATATTTTTGGACTAGAGATAAATAGATTCACGAGTACAAGAAATGAAAGGCTATCAACGATAGACAGGAATCTGGAGCAGAGGCCACAAAATCATCAGCCATTATTTTCTTAAATGGCAGAGCAGGTTTGAGGGATTGAATGGCCTGCTCCTGGTCCTAATTTGTATGTCAGTTCTTACATCTTGATCTCTCAACACATTAATCTCAGAACCCAGAGGCTTTCATTCAAGATCTCCAAAGAAAGTTCTAAATTGCCCTCACCTTCTCATGATGGGTGAAAATTTTTCAGATGCAGTCATAGCTATTACTTTTTCAAAGTATCTTTGAAATATGATATAACCTTTTGGATTTTGGTACATTGCACTACAGTGGACTATATTAACCCAGGAATTTGCGCATATTTTGGGAAAAATGATTGTGAATGCATTCCTAGCTGCCTGCTCTTCAAGGCAAACCTCCCTGCATCATAATACACTGCTTCTGTGGACAGGGTTAACATATTACATGCCTTTGATTAACTTTATCAGGCTCAGCCTCTGCAACTGTATTCTTTGGTTATAATGTGCTCTGTGTTTCTAAGTTAACAGACTGGTTGCCCGACCTCAGTGCCAGCTGAGCAGAAATTACTTCCAACTGAACAGTGGAAAAATATTTATCTTCAGGCCCCACCAGAGATTCCACCACCTCTCCACCACCTCCATGCCTGAACTGTGCAATTATCTGATGCTGAACCAGAAGATTCGCAACCTGACTTCATACCTGGCTCCAAATGCACAATTATTATGATTACTTTATTCAACTTCTGTGATAATGTCCGATTCAACTTGTGGAAGGGCCTCTTCTCTTTACTCTGCACTCAAGCTGGTGTCTGGGTTTCGCCGATTACTGTGGTGGTCTCTCTCCGGCAGGCTCTGAAACTTCAAGGACCCAGAATGCCGCACGAAGGCACCTCTGCTGGAGAGAAAGCGCTGAACCGAACTCACTGTTTATAGCCTGACCAGTGAGTTGGAACTTATCTCCACTCAGTAATCACGGCTGCCACCAATGCCTGGGCGATCCCCTCTCTTATTGGTGGGACAACAGCCACCTGGTACCTACCCACACCGGCAGAGAGAAAAAGAGAGATCAAACTTCTTATCCTGGCCAGCAATCCCCCTTGAGTGGGCGGTTCAAATCACCTGGATCACCCTTTGGTCCTTGACACTGGAATTATAGTCTGGGCTCTGCTGTGAACTCAGCCAGAACTAGGGTGTAGGTTTGCTCACTGAGCTGTAGGTTTAATATCCAGATGTTTCATTACCTGGCTAGGTAACATCATCAGTGGCGACCTCCAAGTGAAGCGAAGCTGTTGTCTCCTGCTTTCTATTTATATCTTTCTCCTGGATGGGGTTCCTGGGGTTTGTGGTGATGTCATTTCCTGTTCGTTTTCTGAGGGGTTGATAGATGGCATCCAGATCTATGTGTTTTTTTATGGCGTTGTGGTTGGAGTGCCAGACCTCTAGGAATTCTCTGGCATGTCTTTGCTTAGCCTGTCCCAGGATAGATGTGTTGTCCCAGTCGAAATGGTGGGTTTTTTCATCCGTGTGTAGGGCTATGAGGGAGAGGGGGTCATGTCTTTTTGTGGCTAGCTAGTGTTCATGTATCCTGGTGGCTAACTTTCTTCCTGTTTGTCCTACGTAGTGTTTGTGGCAGTCCTTGCATGGAATTTTATAGATGACATTGGTTTTGTCCATGGATTGTACTGGGTCTTTTAAGTTTGTTAGTTTTTGTTTGAGAGTGTTGGTGGATTTGTGTGCTACTGGGATTCCGAGGGGTCTCAGTAGTCTGGCTGTCATTTCTGAAACTTCTTTGATATATGGTAAGGTGGTTAGGGTTTCTGGCTGTGTTTGGTCTGCTTGTCGTGGTTTGTTCTTGAGGAATCTGCGCTCTGTGTTTTTTGAGTATCCGTTCTTCTTGAATACTTATATCCGCACCAGTGTCTCCAGAAAATCAACTTCAACTGGTTATAATTGATCCAGGAAGGTATTCCAGTGCCAACAGTTTGTCTGCAAAGTAAATTCAGCTGACAACCAATGCTTGGGACAATCCATAAATAAATATATTTTGTAAATTTAACTGTAACTTATTAAAAATACTGTTTAACTATACTCTCTATTGAGTTTTGTATTTTTCTTTCTAGACTTGGGCATTAACAAGCATTTGCATGTGGATGTTTGTATGTGTGTTGGTTTGTAATCAGTGTAATCGCATTTATTTGTGTAGTTTAAACATTTTGATAACATTCCTTGCATGTTTGCTTTGGTAACTTTAGTTTAGAACGAACTAGTTCTTTATTTGTTACTTCAGGAACCTGACTGAGTTGTTTCTGCGAGAGCTACATACAGTGCAATGTAAAATTGGCAAAATCACCTCCCTTTTTAAATTAAAACTCTGTTGTGCTAGCGAGGTGTGGGACAAGGGATTGAATTAACTCACCCCTTTTTTATTCAGTTGCATCATCATCAAGCAAGAAAAGGTATAAATCCTTACAATTACATTGAGGAAATTAAAACACTGATATTACCTTTCCAAATGCCAGACCACAATTGAAGGCAATTGTGGTCAATGCCTCCATTTCACTAACAGCAATTCCTTCTCCAATACTATCTTCAGCAAGAAGAATATGATTATGCTGGATTTTACAAAGAGTAACAATTTCACGCAGATTCTGTTCCACTCCCCTTTCATTAAATGAAACAGTTCTGCATTTCTAACAGACAATTCCAATCAGTGCTCCATTAGAAATGTGAAGCCATACTTCCATTTGGACAGCTTCCTCGTACAGAAGAATGTTGGTGGAAGGCAAACCACCTCTCTTTTTCGGAGCATTCAACTGCCCTATTCTGAAATGCAAAGACGCATCATCACAAGCAGCCACTTTGACAACTACTGAGAAAGGATGAGTATGAGGTAGGGTGCCAGGAGGGTCAGTACCAGGTAAGTGATGTTAGTTTCCTATCTTTTGACTTCATTTAATTTGGAAATCTGCCAATTAATAGATTTTAGGATATTTCCGAATTATCATACTTGTGATGGATGTCGGAAGTCATGGCTATTCTCTGTGAATAATAACAATGCCTGGATAATGAAAGACAAGCTAAAGATTATCGATGCTGGAGATCTGAAATAAAAGTAGAAAGGGCTCTGAAGAGTCATCTTGGACTTAAAACATTAATGGTCTCTGTTTCTCTCTCCACAGATATAATCAAACGTATTGAGTTATCCAGATCTTTCTGCTTTTGTAGTGTGTCATGAAGTTGGGGCTATATTTCATTCTGTGCTGCATTTTTGTCACAGAGGAAGAAAAATATAAGAATATTTAAAATGGAGCGTTAAATTATGGGGCAGCATGGTGGCTCATTGGGTTAGTGCTGCTGGCTCACTGTGCCAGGGATCTGGGTTCAATCCCTGCCTCGGGTGACTATCTGTGTGGAGTTTGTACATTCTCCCCATGTCTGCATGGGTTTCCTCCCACAATCCAAAGATGTGCAGGTTAGGTGAATTGGCCAAGTTAAATTGCCTCTTCAGAAGGTTGGCGTGGATTTGTTGGGCCAAAGGGCCTGTTTCCATACTGTAAGAAACCTAATCTAAATAACCTTACCAGGCTGATAATTAAAGAATTGGAAAGCAAAATTGACATGCTTAATGATATCTTAACTTTCATCATGAATCAGAGGAGCAAGATGAAAAAGGAATACAATTTTACACAACTGGTGTCTTCACCAAAGTTAGACAGTTTTATGTTGCTAGTTAGACCATGGAACCAATGGTGTTCCCTATCGTGAATATTGTATGGGATCATCAACAAAGAAGCATACAGGCTAATGCCAACTAAACTTTCTTTCAAAGATAGTTATGCATCTTGGAACAGTGTTTTCTGTTCTCACCAGCAGTGAAGGACAGGAGGATGTGACTATGCAAGAAACAGGTAAAAGTACTGCTTGGACAGTAGTGGACGAGCCTCAGACTTTACAATTACCAAACTGATTTAAGATGCTCTTAATCTGGGTCATTGAAAGTGAGATCTGTACAGTGGATGATCAGACTGACCATGGCACCATGGTACAGGAAGCCATTCAAGCTTTACAATTGGGAAGGAATGTAGTGATAGTGGGTGACAGAATAATCTGGAGAATTGACATTGTTGCCTGTAGCAACGAAATGAGTTCAGATTGTTGTGTTTCTTGTCTGGTGCTCGTGTTTGTGACATCTGCTCAGGCCTGGAGAAGACCTTTAGTGGGAGGGGAAGGATCCAGTTGGTGTGATCTATGTCATACCAAGCACAAGGAAGGATGAGGAAAGGTGTTCTGTATTGCCATTTTGAGGAGCTAGGCAACCAATTAAGAAACAGCTCCTCAAAGGCAATAATCTCTGGATCTAAGTGGCATAGAACTAATTAGATTAGATAGTTGAATGCATGGCTTTAAAGAGTGGCATGGCATAAGTGGGCTCCTGTTTATGGGGCACTGGCATCAATATTAGGGAAAGTGGTAGCTATACCATTGCGATACGCCTGAGCAATGCTGATGTAGTCTACATGGACTTTAGTAAGGCTTTTGACAAGGGCATTTATGGCAGAAAGATTAGGAAACTAACAGCCCTTAGGATCCAGGGCAGTTTCACAAATTAGATCCAAAATTGGTTTAATGGCAGGAAGCAGAGGGTGATGGTCAAATCATGTTTACGTGATCTAAAGTCTGTGTCCAGACATGGTTCAGTGTTGGTCTTTTGCTGCTTGTTGTGTACATTAATGATCAGGACATGAATATAGGAGGTGTGATCAGTAAATTCACAGATTTCATGAAAATTGATCATGTGGATGCAGGTTTGCTAGCTGAGCTGGAAGGTTCATTTTCAGACATTTCGTCACCATCCTAGATAACACCTTCAGTGACCTTCCATTTGAAGCATTGGTGGTATGGCTCGCTTTCTATTTATGTGTTTGGGTTTCCGTGGGTTGGTGGTGTCATTTCAGTGGTGATGTCATTTCCTGTTCATTTTCTCAGGTGGTGGTAAATGGGATCCAAGTCAGTGTGTTTGTTGATAGAGTTCTGGTTGGATTGCCATGCTTCTATGAATTCTCGTGCATGTCTCTATTTGGCTTGTCGTAGGATGGGTATGTTGTCCCAGTCGAAGTGGTGTCCTTCTTCATCTGTACGCAAGAATACCAGTGAAAAAAGGTCATGACTTTTTGTGGCTAGTTGATGTTCCTGTATCTTGGTGGTTAGTTTTCTGCCTATTTGTTCAATTTAGTGTTTGTTACAGTTCTTGCAAAATACTTTGCTGCAGGAAATTACATCACCAACCCAAGCAAACCCAATCACATAAATAGAAACACATAAAACACATCTGAAGGCTCACTGATGGTGTTACCTAGTATGGTGGTGAAACGTCTGAAAACGTTTACAGCATGGAAACAGACCAGTCATCTCACTATGTCTGTGTCGGTTATATCATAGAGTCACTGAAATGTACAGCATGGAAACAGATCCTTCGGTCCAACTTGTCCATGCCGATCAGACATCTTAATTTAATCTAGTCCCATTTGCCAGCGCTTGGCCCAAGGCCCTCTAAACCCTGACCACCTGGAAAAATAATTAAATTAGAACTCTCAAGGGAATCTGTCTCTAACTCAGGATTGGGGAGTTTTTTGGAGGTTTCTAAATGGTTGGTAATTGCCCATTGGAACTCTCAGCCTCCCTGGCAATTACCCCTTGGTTAGTTCATTGGGACTTCCTCATTGTCCCACACACACCTTCCAGGGTACATCCTGTCTTCAATGATCCGGAGTTGGATTTATTGCATTTCTGCAACAACTTATAAATTGTATCATTATTAGCAAGGCTGGAGACGTTCACAGTCACTCCTGTCCTACTACTCTGTGGTCACAATTTGAAATGAAAATATATTTCCCAGTTACCAAAGTGGACTTTTTAAAATTAGTTATGGAATGTATTGAATGGGTCAGCATTGCCCAACCTTAATCTCCCCTCGAATGGTGTGCCTAGTTGAGGCCATTTTGGACAGCAGTTGAGAGTCAACCATATAACTGGTGTCAATGTCAGCCAGACTGCCTAAGGACACCAAATTTCCTTCCCTGAATACACTGATGAGTCAGATGGGCTTTTAATAATGATCAACAGTGACTTTAAAAATTCAGATAATGTTGAGCTTTCACTATTCTCTCTAAATGGATTCTCTTGGAAGAATAGTAATTTGCTAAATAGAAAATAGTCGGCTTGAACTGTCTTCCAAATTATCTGAGGTTTGTAGTTGTCTCTGAATTGGAGGAACCATAAGTATAGGAAGGGGCTGACTATGCAGTCATGCAGGGTGATGGTGTTGAAGACTGTCATGGAGGTGGTGTTGTCACCTATTCTCATCTTATTGACGATATGAAATTTTTTTAAAATTCCAACATAACAAACCTAAAAGACTTACATTTTTAGGTTAGGTTCCACCATGAGTTTATTGAGCCCTAAGAAATTTTCTGCCAACTGTCCTTTGACCCTTTGTCCTGAGGTCCCCAGCATTACAGATGCTAGTCATTAACCAATTAAAGTCACTCCATGTGAGATTAAGGAATGACTGTAGACACTGGATATTGGAAAAGCCATTGGTTCTGACAACATTCCAGAATAGTTGTGAATATCCAGAACTAGCTGCAACCCCGGGCAAGCTTTTCCAGTACGGCTATAATGCTGGCATCCAGCCAATAATGGAGAAAATTGCCCAGTTATGTCCAGTGCACGAAAAGCAGGACAAATCCACTTGTCCAGTTATTGCCCATCAGTCTACTCTCGATTATCAGTAAAGTGATGGAAGGGATTGTCAACCATGCTATCAAGTTGTACTTGCAAAAGGATAATCTGTTCACTGAGGCTTGGGCTTTGCCAGGGCCACTCAGCTCTTGACCTCACTACCGCCTTGAATTCCATAGGTCAAATGAGAATTACAGCACTTGACATCAGGGCCTCATTTGACCAAATACAGCATCGAGGAGTTCTCACAAAATTGGAGTCAATGAGAATCGAGAAAATACTCTCAATTGTATGGAGTCATACTTGACACAAAGGAAGATAGTGTGGTTGTTGGAGTTCAGTCTTCTCAGCTCCAGGACATCTCTACAGGAGGTCCTCAGGGTCATATTCTTGATCCAAGCACTTTAAGCTGTTTCATCAATGGCTTACCTCCATTGTAAGGATATAAGTGGAAATGCTCCCCAATGATTGCACAATATTCAGCACCATTCACAACTCCTCATATGTTGAAACCAGCCATATCCATTTGCAGCAAAATCTAGACAATATCCAGACTTGGGCTGATAATTGGCAAGTGAAATTCATGCCACACAAATAATGACCATGTCCAACAACAGTAACTCACCCCTGCCTCCCAAAGCCTGTCTACTATCTACAAAGGATAAGTTAGTGCTTGATGAAATGCTTTGACATCATTCAGGAAAAAGTAGCCCAGTTGACCACCATTAAAATTCACTCCTTTCACCACTGACAAACAGTGACAGAAGTGCATATTCTTTACAAATATGAAATGCAGTAACTTACCAAGGCTCCTCCAACAGCATTTTCCTAACCCATGACCTCTACCGTTGAGAACAAGCACAGTGTATCACCATTCCTTCTCTGTTACTGGGTCAAAGTCCTGAAATTACCTTCTTCATCGCACTGTGTGTGTCCCTATTCTCCAAGTACTGCAATGGTTCAAGAAGATGGTCGACCACCACCTTCTCCATATTGATAAGAAGCAGTCAATAAATGCAGACCAAGCCAGTCATGTCCACATCCATGAACAAATAAAAAGACTCTTCTGCTGTTTGAAGTACATATAGTTTATTTTGATATTTGGTATTCTCCATGTTGAAGGGATGTTGAAGTTTATCTTTAACATTAAGTGTTACATGCCATAGACCATATAATTGCACTTCTATCAGTAACAGAAGGCTCACCTTGTGATACTATTGCGTTATTTCTGATGGCATCTACTTTGAGATATTCATGAGATGTTAATTAATAGAAATAGCTTGTCAAACATTAGGTCTGGGTCACCAATTTCTACCAGTAAACTTTGGGTAAGTCTTCTACTGGAGATTGTTCTACCTCATTTCTCTTTTGCTTTCCTTTGGCTGTGTCCTGCTTCAGCACATCTTCTGAAAGTGAACAATTAAAGCATTTGATTTAAATATCTGAGAACTGTTTGAGCCAGTGAGCTCTCTCTTTTCCACTACATTAGTAAAGAAGTTTAGTGTTCAGCATCTGTTCTAACCACCATATTGGCTTGAGTCATGTTTATACTTCCATACCTTATGAATTGAATGAATTTTGATGACCTTCTGTGCTAGGTTTGATCTTCTCCTCTTGGGATTAATCTGTGTTTGTTTTGGACCTCTGCTTCACTCACCATCTGAATGGCTTTCTTTAATGTTAGGTCTTCTTTGGACTGTGATAAATATACAAAGACTCACCATGCAATTGCCTCTCATGAATATTGACTTTAAATCACCATTATTGCATCTTTTCACTACCCTGCAGAGATCATGAATACTCACCTATGGATTTCTTTGGTCAATTAACTTTTCACTGAAAAACTGGTCTTTCAACAACTTTTTAATTTGAGCTTGAAATAATTGTCAAATATTCCCAGTACCTATTCAATACTTCTCTAGGGCTATGTGGTCTGGTTGAATGCATATAGCCACCTTCTTGTCTAAGAGGAAGAGTGTCTTATAGTAAATAAAATCCAGTTTATGGCATCTCTGCAGATATTTGCATATTACAAGTATATGGTAACAAATAGATAATTCATAGTATTTCAACTGAGTATTTATTGATTGGTTGACAAGTGGACTCTAATTGTTATAGACACGTCATAAAGAATATAAGAGTTAATGATGATGACTGATAGTTAAATGCCAAGCTTTGTTTAAATTTTAACTAAGGCTAGTATATTCTGATTATTTAAGGCAGTACCCTGAGAAATGAACCAGATAATGACTGTCGCCTATTTTATTGCACTAAAATAGGCGCAATATGTGTATACATGTTTTTTTCTGTCAGGGTCCTGTGTATTGATATGTATAGCTTCCGACACATGTTATGCAGAGATGCCACTTGACAATCCTAAATTGGTTATCATACTTCACACACTCAGAATTGTGCAATAACTGTTGCTCATTTGTGTCCATTTTCATCCATATGATATACATTATTACAGAGGTTGTTAAGAAGATCAGTTTTAGGACTGATTCCTTCAAGATCCTTAATTTCTCTCTCCACCACTCTTCATGACATTGCCACTGTGGGTGATAACAATGGTATTCAATTAATATTAACTATTTCAGACCTTTCCAGACCTATTTACATAGTGAGGGGCCATGTTGACAGTGGATCAACCATTTCCATTGCAGCTCATGCAGTGTACCACATGGCATGAACTTGCCATGAGTGAGAATATCATTTAATGTCTAAGACAGTCTCATCATCTGACAAGCCATTTTCAAATTTTCAGGTCCCATTAATTTCCTCTCCTAAACACTCACAGTTGAAGATATGTTCAGTTGAATGAGTGAGACACCCAACTACCTCCACTGCAGTAGCCTTATTCGAAAGGGATCAGCATATGACCTTCAAGTAATTTTTGTTCATAGAGTCATAGAGTCATAGAGATGTACAGCATGGAAACAGACCCTTCGGTCCAACCCGTCCATGCCTACCAGATATCCCAACCCAATCTAGTCTCACCTACCAGCACCCGGCCCATATCCCTCCAAACCCTTCCTATTGATTTATCTATCCAAATGCCTCTTAAATGTTGCAATTGTACCAGCCTCCACCACTTCCTCTGGCAGCTCATTCTGTACATGTACCATCCTCTGTGTGAAAATGTTGCCCTTTACGTCTCTTTTATATCTTTCCCCTCTCACCCTAAACCTATGCCCTCTAGTTCTGGACTCCCAGACCCCAGGGAAAAGGCTTTGCCTATTTACCCTATCCATGCACCTCATAATTTTGTAAACCTCTATAAGGTCACCCCTCAGCCTCCGATGCTCCAGGGAAAACAGTCCCAGCCTGTTCAGCCTCTCCCTGTAGCTCAAATCCTCCAACCCTAGCAACATCCTTGTAAATCTTTTCTGAACCCTTTCAAGTTTCACAACATCTTTCTGATAGCAAGGAGACCAGAATTGCACGCAATATTCCAACAGTGGCCTAACCAATGTCCTGTAGAGCTGCAACATGACCTCCCAATTCCTGTATTCAATACTCTGACCAATAAAGGAAAGCATACCAAATGTCTTCTTCACTATCCTATCAACCTGTGACTCCACTTTCAAGGAGCTATGAACCTGCACTCCAAGGTCTCTTTGTTCAGCAACACTCCCTAGGACCTTACTATTAAATGTATAAGTCCTGCTAAGATTTGCTTTCCCAAAATGCAGCACCTCACATTTATCTGAATTAAACACCATCTGCCACTTCTCAGCCCATTGGCCCATCTGGTCAAGATCCTGTTGTAATCTGAGGTCACCCTCTTCGCTGTCGACTACACCTCCAATTTTGGTGTCATCTGCAACTTACTAACTGTACCTCTTATGCTCACATCCAAATCATTAATGTAAATGACAAAAAGTAGAGGACCCAGCACTGATCCTTGTGGCACTCCACTGGTCACAGACCTCCAGTCTGAAAAACAACTGTCCACCACCACCCTCTGTCTTCTACCTTTGAGCCAGTTCTGTATCCAAATGGCTAGTTCTCCCTGTATTCTGTGAGATCTAACCTTGGAAATCAGTCTCCCATGGGAACCTTGTCGAACGCCTTACTGAAGTCCATATAGATCACATCTACTGTTCTGCCCTCATCAATCCTCTTTGTTACTTCCTCAAAAAACTCAAAAGTAAATGCAAGTATTGTTTTAATATAGGAGTTCTGCAAGGTTCATGGAGTTAGAAGAGAAATGCAATGGAGTTCAATAGAGTTTGAAGGCTTGTCTTATAGGAAGGATATTATTAAACTGAAGAGGGTTCAGAAGAGATTTACCAGGACATTGCCAAGTATGGAATGTTTGAGTTATAAAGAAAGGCTAAATAAGCTGGGACTTGGTTCACTGGAATGTAAGAGGTTGAGACGCGACCTTATAGTAGTTTATAAAATAATGAGGAGTGCAGATAGAGTTAATGGTAGTTGTCTTTTTTCTGGGATAGGGGATTTGAAGATTAGGGGGCATAACCTTAATGTGAGAGGAGAGAGATTTGAAAAAGAAATGAAAGGCAAATTTTTTATGCAGATGGTGGTTCACATTGGATTGAACTTCCTGAGGAAGTGGTGCACGTGGGTATTATACAATGTTTAAAAGACATGAATAGGAAAGTGTTTGAAGATATATGGGCCAGAAGCAAGCAGGTGCGACTAGTTCAGTTTGGGATTCATTTGGAATGGACAAGTTGGACCAAAGGGTCTGTTTCCATGCAGTATGACTCTACGATTCCATGACTTATTGGGGAAATGAACACAGTCCCTGGAGATGATAGGGATGTGGAGCACAATGAGCAGACAAGGAGTGGATTCTTAACAGAAGGTCACACACAATTAGAGCTTCTCAGACAACAGTTACACCGTAAGACAATAAGACCATAAGACGTATAAGTAGAATTATGCCATTTGGCCCATCGAGTCTGCTCTACCGTTCCATCATGGCTGATTCATTTCTCAACCCCATTCTCTCACCTTCTCCCTATAACCCTTGATCCCATTACCAATCAAGAACTTATCTATCTCTGTCTTAAATATACTCAATGACTTGACCGCCACAGCCCTCTGTAGTAATGAGTTCCATAAATTCACCACCTTCTGGCTAAAGAAATTTCTCCTCATCTCAGTTCCTCTAAAGGAGCACGCCAAAACCCTTCACAATATTCCAAATGCAAAGTGACAGAGCCTTATACAGCCCCCGCCATTCACCCCTGCTGTTGTATTCTAGCCCTCTCAATATGAATGCCAATCTTGCATCTGCCTTCTAAACTGCCAAATGAACTTGCATGTTAATCTTAAAATAATTCTGAACTAGGACTCTTAAGTCTCTTTGTACTTCAGATATCCAAAGCTTTTTCCCATTTAGAAAACAATGTATACCCCTTTTCTTCTTACCAAAGTGCATAACCTCACTTCTCCCACATTGAATTCTATCTTGTTTGCTCACTCTCCTGGCCTGTCCAAGTTCTTCTGCATTAGAGTGGTGCTGGAAAAGCACAGCAGGTCAGGTAGCATCCGAGGAGCAGCTGCCTGACCTGCTGTGCTTTTCCAGCATCACTCTAATCCAGAATCTGCTTTCCAGGATCTGCAGCCCTTGTTTTACCAAGTTCTTCTGCAGCCTCCCTACTTCCTCAAAACTACCTGTTAGAAATATAGAATCCCTACAGTGCAGATAGAGGCCATTCGGCCCATCGAGTCTTCAATGACCCTCTGGAGTGCATCCCACCCAGATCCACCCACCCACTCCCCTAGCCTATTCCCGAAACCCTGTATTTAGCTTGGCTAATCCAGCAAACTTGCGCGCCTTTGGACTTTTGGAGGAAACCCACATAGACACAGGGAGAACATGCAAACTCCACATGGATGGTCACCTAAAGCTGAAATTGCATCCTGGTCCCAGGCTCTGTGAGGCAGCAGTGCTAACCACTGTGCCATTCTGCAGTCCAATGTCTCTCCACCTATCTTTGTGCCTTCTGCAAACACAGCAACAATGTCCTCAGTTCCTTCGTCCGGATCATTAATGTACAACATGAGCAGTTGTAGTCCCAACACTGACCTCCGTCAAACTCCAATAATCACCAGCTGCCATCCTGAAAAAGTCCCCTTTATCCCCACTCTCTGCCTTCTGCCAGTCAGCCAATCCTTTATCCATGCGGGTACCCCGAACACTATGGACTCTTATCCTATTTACCTATCTGCCCGGAAAGCATACTGCCAGAAGGACTCAACACTGAGTTCTCCAATTTCAAATAGCCTCCCTTTCCATCCCCCAACTCCCTTTCCAGCCCCTCACCCTCCCCTCCACTCCACCCAGCCACCTACTGGATTCATTCCTCCCATTTACAAATCAGGTCGTACCCTCTGTCTGTCTTCACCACCCTGACCCCGCCACCCCCTTTATCTGCAGCTCCCCCTATACCCACCCTCAGTCATGAAGAAAGGTTACACCCAAAATGTCAACAGTAAATGGAAAAGTCCTGGGGAAAATTGACGTACAGAGAGATCGGGTGTTCAGGTCCATTTTTCCCTGAAGGTGGCAACTCAGGTCAGTAAAGTGATCAAGAAGGCATATGGCATGCTTTTCTTCATTGGACGGGGTACTGTGTACAAGAGTTGGAAGGTCATGTTACAGTTGTATAGGACTTTGGTTCGGCTGCATTTGGAATTCTGTGTACTGTTCTGGTCACATTACCAAAAGGATGTGGATGCTTTGCAGAGGATGCAGAGGAGGTTCACTAGGATGTTGCTTGGTATGGAGGGTGGGAGCTGTGGAGAGAGTTTGAATAGATTAGGATTATTTTCTTTAGAAAGACAGACGTTGAGGGGACCTGATTGAGCTCTACAAAATCATGGGAGGTATAGACAAGGTGGATAACAAGAAGCTTTTTTCCCAGAGTGTGGAACTTAATTACTAGGGGTCATGAGTTCGGAGTGAGAGGGGAAAGATATGTGTGGAGGGTGGTGGGGGCCTGGAAAGCGTTGCCAGTGGAGGTGATAGAAGTGGGAATGATTGCGTCATTTAAGATATATCTAGACAGATACATGAATGGGTAGGGAGCAAAGGGAAACAGATCTTTAGAAAATAGGCAGCAGGTTTAGATAGAAGATCTGGATTGGTGCAGGCTTGGAGGGCCGAAGGGCCTGTTCCTGTGCTGTAATTTTCATTGTTCATTGTTCTTCGTTCTTTGTTCTCCATCTCCTGATGCTGCCTGGTGCTGTGTTCTTCCAGCCTCCTGCCTGTCTACTTCTTATCCTATTTAGCAGCCTCATGTGTGATACCTTGTCAAAGGCCTTCTGGAAATCTAAATAGTTCACTTAAAAACATAGAATATAGACAAGTGCTGCACAGGAATATGCCCTTTGCCCTAGCATGCCTGTACCAACCATGAGCCCATTCAAAACTATCCTATCTGACCGCACATTCCACTTCAGTCAGGACCAATGTTTCACAATTCCCCACTTTCCAAACAATCTACTGTGTGGCATCATAGTGTCCTTTTGGTCAAAATCCTGAAATAAAAATCCACCAACAAAAACCTTTCCATAATTTATCTAGCAGCAAATCCAAAAAAAAAACAGAACTCAACTATTGAATGTTTTGAATCCGATTAGTATCTGTATTGCAAGTATCTTTGCTTGCTTTACTCTGTAGGTATCCCAGTGGCTACAGTATAAAAAACAAGAACTAAGAACAAAGAACAGCACAGCACAGGGACAGGTCCTTCGGCCCATCAAGCCTGCGCCAAAACATAATGTCTTTCTAAACTAAAAACCTGTTGCCTCCTAGTGGTCTGTATCCCTCTATTCCCTGCTTATTCTTATATCTGTCAAGATGCATCTTAAACATTGTTATTGTATCTGCTTCTCTCACCTCCTCTGGTAGCACATGCCAGGCATTTACTACCCTTTGTTTAAAAAAACTTGCCTCTTACATCTCCTTTAAATTTTCCCCTTTTTACCTTAAACTCAGTCCCCTAGTGGCATTTCTACCTTGGGAAAAAGACTCCAACTATCCATTCTATCCATGCCTACATAACTTTGTTAACCACTAACAGCTTGCCCCTCATCCTCCAACATTCAAGTGAAAACAAATTGACTTTGTCCAGTCTCTCTTCATAGTTAACACCCTCCAAAACAGACAACTGCCTGGTATACCTTTTCTCCACCCTCTCATATGCCTCCACATCTTTCTGATGGTGTGGTGAGCAGAACTGTACGCAAATAAATTGTCGAAGGCCATGACTTTCAATTACAAAGAAAGCAGATGGCCTTATAGAATGACCATGAAGCAGCTCAGGGGTTTGAGGGTCTGCTTCCAGAATTTGGACTGCAGCCCTCCATATGGTCAGCCATAGTCTCAGCTGGCTGGCTAGCTGACTAAAGGGCAATGGTGATGAGACTGGCAGAATGGCAGAGGTGAGAGTGCAAACATTATAGTGAGAGAGGACAACAGTTTCAAGCTTGGCAGCACCACTGTCTGCAGAGGTCACGCTTTGAAGTTCTGCATGACTCCTCCATGCTCTTTAGCAGTGTCAAGCAGACCTGCTAGTGCAGTGAGTATCATGTTTATCAGTTTTTCCCCTATATCACCCTCATTTGCATCTTGTGCAATAGAACTCATTTGGACTTGACTCTCCAGTGAGTTGGCACACAGTACTCTCCTTCTGGTCTGGCAGTTAGCCAATCATGCCCAGCGCTCACCATGTACTTGGATAGGTTGACACAAAGTGGCCCAGTTGATTGGCAGCCTATCCATGTTAATCCAACTTCACACCACTGTCTCAGGGGAGGTAGTGGTGTCATGGTAATTTCACTAGACTGGCACTCTTAAAAACCCAGGCCAAAGTTCTGGGAACATGGGTTTGAACCTCACCATAGCAGGTGCTGAAAATTGAATTTAATAAGATCTGGAACAGGGAGCTGGCCTCATGCAACTATTAAAACCAATCTGGCTTATTAATGTCCTTTAGGAAAAGAAAGTTGCCATTCTTACCTGGTTTGTCCAATATGTGAATTGAGACCCACAACAGTGTACTTGATCCTTAATTGCCCTCTAGGTAATTAGGGGTGGGTAACAAATGCTATCCAGTGACACAAATATCCTGTGAATGAATAAAAAAAATGTTAAAGGCGGTGTGTGTCTAAGCCTATGACTGTGAGTGCCTGATCATTGATAGTACTTCTTCGTTAGATGTCTATAGCAACTCTCACCTGTTCTTATGGAGCTGCAATGACCGGTTAGGAAGCAGTTCTTGGATATTTGGAAACATAAATGCAGAAGGGGAGGGTTGGCATTAGAAAGGAGCATTGGAGAAGAAAGCAAGTTCCCTATGGCCACACCATCTGAAGTTTTCACATCTTGCCAGAAAATGGAATAAGGGTGAGCTGGAAGTTGGACAAAAGTTTAAGGCAGATGCATTCTATCTTCTTGAATGTTCGGGTGGCCTAGTGGCTCAATGGTTAGCACTGCTGCCTCGCAGCGCCAAGGACCCAGGTTTGATTCCAGCCTTAGGTTACTATCTGTGTGGAGTCTGCTCATTCTCCCTCTGTCTGCATGGGTTTCCTTTGGGAACTCTGGTTTCCACCCACAGTCCAGATTAGGTGGGTTGGCTATTGTAAAATATGGGGTTACAGGGATAGAGTTGGAAACTGGGCCTGGGTGAGATACTCTTCTGAGGGTCACTACGGACTGAAAGCCCTCTTTCTGCACTGTATGAATTCTATGATTCTTTTCAGTAATGTAGAATGTTACAGCCTCTATAATAGCTATCTACATGAGAGAGAACAGACTTTTCAGGAAGGCACAGGTGTCTCCCTGTGGCTCTGATCTGCTCTGTCCTTCTGCAAGTTGTTTTATCTGTCAGGAAGGAAAAGAATGCCAGGGATTCTCCCTGGGTGCTTTGCCTGCCAGGTTAAATAGCTGCAGGTATGTGGAAGCAGCAAGAGGTCAGTCAGTGCGAGGATGAGGTGGAATATCTGAATGTTAGACCTTTTTCCTCAATGCTAGATGTTGCTGGTAGATGAGTGATGATGTTGTGGTGCCTTGGGCAGTGCGAGAGGTTAGTGCTGCCGTTGGTAAAAGATGTGTTCATTGACCTTGTCACATGTGACATCACAAAAGCCCTGGTGGTGCTAGGCCCTCTGAATAAGACTCTGGAATTGCCCTCCATGACCACTCTCACAAGACATGCCTTGGTATTCCCCAGCTCTCTCCAAAAATACTGCCTTCCTGCTCTTTTCCACCTTGCACATCAATGCCTCCAGCACCAAACTGGAAAACGTTGGAGCCTTTCCTCTTGGCTGTTACTTGGCCTACATTCTTTAGCATGAAACCCCAACAACTGGAAAGCTTTTGCATTTCAAATTCATGATTCCTTTGGAGTTATGTTTTGTTACCAGAGTAGGGAGAAAAATAAACAACTCATCAATATGTTGCCCTCTGAGATTGGCACGAGCTACACTGTGGCAAATGGGGGTGGGTGGGGGCAAGTGTAACCTTGTACCTTCTGTGTAATGTTCCTCATACTGGGAATGTGGAATATGCTTGCTGTGTTATTATAGCCTCCCTACCCCTCCCCATTAGCAGGTAGACGAACGCGTTTGGGCTCCCATTCCCTGCTGGAGCTGAGCAGAGGGATGGCGGGGCAGCAAAAGCTCCTGACGCCCGGTGGCACCGCTCAGCGCCCACGGGCATCTCTCTGAGGCTGCTCGTGAGTGAGCCGAGCCTTGGGCTCTTCCACCAATCCCAGCACGAGGGTGTGTGCGCGCGGCCGGCGCATTGGAAGGAGGAAGTCGAGCGGGGAGAGATGTACAACCGCAGGGAGTCCAAGTGCAGCCTGCACATGGAGCAGGAACTGCCGGGCTGTGTCTACCGCCAGCGAGGAGGAGGGATACAGGTAGGAGAGAACTGACAGCCAACTCCGCCAACTTGGCTCTTACCCGCCGTGTTACAGCATGCAGCCAGCACCCACCCTCGCTCCTTGGTGTGGGGATTGTCAGAGCGGACAGGAGAACATTTAAAAAAAAAATGAGATGGAAAGTCAAGCCCTGATTATTTTTGCTCTTGTCATTGGTAGGAGGCACCTGTTGCCTCGGCTGCAGTGTGCGTCCGGTCATTGCTGCGTGAAGTTCAGTGTCTGGGCGAAATGGTTTCGACAGCCCATCTGCTAATATCGAACTATGTCTGAAAATTAACCAGATATCGTTCATATCCAAAGTTTCGCGAGCGCATTGCGCCTGTTGTGTTGTGGCGCTACAGAAGTCCGTAACACATTATTGTGACTGTCAAGAACTATTACAAAGCAGTACTTTCTCCTGTAGTTCAGTGGCAATAGTGGAACGAAGCTTAAATTCTACACGACTGTAATCTGTTCAAGTAATATTGTAGTAAGAAACTATTTCTGTGACAATATGACTTTTGTTCAGTAGCTTCACATATTTTTCATATTCCAGCACTGGTTGCGGAATTGCTATACTATAGTGCCACACTATTTTTCTCCAATGTGTTCCATGAAAGTTTCGAAAAATGCATTTCTAGAGATATAGATGGAGGGTTAGTTTTTTTTTCTTCTTCTCTATTAGATTCACTCTCATGCGTGGGTATGAGAATGAGGAAGGTTAGTTCAGCATTTTGGGGAAGTCGTTCCAAACAACCTTTTGGTTGCCATTGTAGTACAGAGAATTTTATTGGAATTACTAATTTAAATTATTTGCGCTTTCTAGCTGTTTATGGGCATCAGTTGTTGGTACAGATTTTCAGAGAGAAATAAAATCAAATGGAATGCTCAAATTATTCCATTCCTACCAAGAATTTGAAAATTGAAAATGTTTTGTTAAATTAATCATTCTGTAAAAATACAGCAGTGCGGGAGGAGGAACTCAGTTATTTCAAGGCTTGCCATTAGCCAAATTAGTATTCAGATATTTGCATAAAACTATTTTGTATATATAGGCTATTTCTCAAGGTGGTGGGGCAGCAATGTAGAAATATTGGTCATTTACGATTGGGGGCATATTTATTTTAACATATTCTTTATAATTTTTATGCCATTTGAGTCAACATCTAACAGAGAAGTTAGTAAATGTTGGGACTAGAGAATTACTATTTGGCGATCCTCACAATTCAACAAATTCCTGGTTTTGCTTTTTAGTTTCATAACTGTTAAATATTCAACTGCATCAAATGTTCACAGACACTGTCAGAGATCAATCATTGGTAATCTGCAATCCTAGTAAAAACTGTAAAAATTATTTGTACCCCACTAAACCTCAATCTCATACTCCCTTGTGTTTGCAGTTGCTTCAAAACCAGTGATTAAAACATAAAGTGTTACAGCAAAAGAGTAGCAGCTTCCCACCATTCGTTCCAAATCTGTGGAGCCATCTGTCAGTAAAACAGGAAGGCATGGGTTCCCTTTCTCTCCTGGACTTGTTTCGCTATTTTAGGGAGATTCACTTCTCCCTATGTAAGGGCTAACTGAAGAAATTGGTTACTGCCACATCTTGAAGTGAGGGACAGAGTCTAAAGCTGCTGTTCTGCCCATCTGCTACTATATGAGGAGTATTCATTATTAATCGAGGCAGAGCTGTGCTGTTCAAATATGCAGTCCTGCTTGGGTAAATGAGACATTCTTCTGTAAATTGCTTCATTTTTGATTGCTGATTGTACAAGTGTCACAAAGCTGACTCAAGGTTCATCGATGCATGCTCAGTAAATTAGAGAGAACATAACTATAGATCAACCAGAGAATGAATTCTGTGCTTCTCTTCACATACAATGACCCAGGGCCATTTAATTTTCTGCTTAATTTTGTTGCAGTCAGTTTGCATTTTTGGGTTATTATAGAGTGGGAAATTAACAATAAATAACAAATTTCGTCAACCTCTGCCTGTAATGAAATTTCGATAAATCTTTGTAATCTGTGAGAGATCAGGGTCTCCTGTCAGATAATAATGTGTAGTTTTTTTCAATAGTATTTGGAACTGAAGGAAGAAGGACATATTTTGTCTAAAGCAGATAGTGAGTTAGAATAGTAAGCAGTTTCGTTATCATCCATCCAGTAACTTATTACATTATTCCTCTTCCTCTCCCACCCACCCTACGATAGAACACAAGCAGAATATGGAAGCTGAAGAGGCACAGGACATTTCCCAGCTGTCAGGTGAGACAGGTAAATAGATTTTTTATAGTTACTCCATGTTATTATGCAGCTTTTTAAAAGTAAGACATATTTGCTCCTGATATTTTCATGTAAATTTTCTATGCGGTGTTGTGGGAAATTAACCATACAAACTCTCCAGAATAACACACAGCATGGATGAACTTTTCCAAACTGTTGGACAGTAATAAAGATGACAAGTGTACATGCCTGTAAAAAAAAAAAATTAGATAACATTTTTGAATCCATAGCAAAATCTAAGTAACTCCAGTTTCACAGTTTTCGTCAAAGTATGATGTTTATTGAAAAGAGATTCATATTTGCTATACAGATAAAAACGGTGCATGATATTTGAGGGAATGGTACCTGGGATTGACTGTATTATATAGAACACAACATCACTTCTACTTTTGTGAGAAGTTTCTACTTATGTTTGAAATTATTTCTGTATTTCCTTACTTTTGTGCAATATTTACTTTCTTAAAAGAAAAATCCATGAGCAGGGAAGATACATTTTGCTGAGCAATTTTCATGTGGCGAATTGAAAATTTTATTTAGGATTCATATTTAATTTGATCGAAGCTATTTGAAATACATTATTTACGTTTCAAATATATTCATTTAATAAACTTTATCCAACCATAAGCTATGGAGCATTATCTGTTCGGTATCCTCTAGTTGAGCCTCATTTATCAGCAACCCTGATGTGCCTCTCAGTCATCTGGTATGGATGTGAGATATTTAATACATTTATTAGTGTCAGACACCCTCTCCCATAAGCAGACCACACAACCTGCAACTCTATTTCATGTTTCACGCAGAGTGTCTCATGCAGAAGTCCTCTCATTGACTGACATACACACACACGCACATGCACGCACACACACACACACACACGCACACACTCCCACACAAATATCACAATCTCTATTTGCTGTAGTTAAAATGTCATCTGCAAGCTATAAGCAACATACAAAATTTCAAAGCAATTCACTTTTTAAAACTAGATGCCCTTGAAGAATAATTGTATAACTCGTTAATAGGCATGTAATATGACTAGCTGTAATTGCAGTTCAGGAGCCTGTCTTACTTCCCATGCATTAGTTATTCTACTAAGTCCAGGATCCTCCCAGCAGCTGCTTATCTTCTGCTCCAGATCTTGTAGCCAGCTGCTCATCTCCTTGGCTAAGGCACTCCTTTCTTGCTCTACATCTTTTCAGGACTGTTTTGATCCCATGCAATTTGCAGGAGGAACGTTCTTTGGGTTACATTTCAATGACACAATCCCCTACTGGATTGAACTTTGGAAACAGTTCTTTATTTTGTAACATTACTAAAACATTTCAGATCTGCTTTCTCATTCTAGAAGTAGATATCTGGAAACAAATACAAACCAATTACTAATTTAAATTAAAAGTTAAATTCTTTAACAAAAATGAACACTGGTCTTTGAAAACTAAAATACTAAACTTGGTGAATAGATCTGTTTACCCATGTTGGCAAAATACATGATTATTTTTCTTAACTCTTGTCCACTATTATTTTTCTTCAGCCTGTATCTATCTTAGGTCTTCAATCTGTAGCCCTTTTTCTCTATTGGCCCATGCAATTTATTTTTAAAAGACCCTAGTATAACACCATCATGAAACCAACACGTTATTATGTGTTAAAATTGACAGTTGGAGGTGCAAAAGTCTTTTTTAGAAAAGATATGGTTAGCAGGGACATTGAGTCTGACCTTGCTGGGTGACAAATGAACAGCACCCACTGTTTGTTTGAGTTCCACATGTACTTTGACTTTCTGTGGGATTTTGCAAGACAAGTTGCTATCAGCAGGGTATCCAAATGGTCTGGTGCCCTTTTGAAGCTGCTGTGTCTCTCCTTGCTCCGGCAGCTTGAAGAATAATGTGGGTTTGAAGGAGCAATTCTTATTTAGAATTCAAGACCGAATCAGCTGTAGAAAGATTTTTTAAAAGTTAGGAAAAAAAAATTGAATTTAAAAAGGAAAGAAATCAGAGACTGAAAAATTAAACCTCAAGTACAGATTTATTTGAAAAATGATTCTCCAACTATAACTTAAATTTTAAAAAACTGAAGGAAGGAATTTTCAAAAATGATTTCCTTTATCAGAGATTGTTTGGCCATATTTAAGACATTTTTTTAAAATATTGGAATGAATAGGCTTTAGCTTTTTTTTTGGTGAATGTAGTCTGTATCTACAACATCAGCACAGAAAATTATTGCTAATTAATATATTTTAATGGGTGTGTGATGTCTCAAGTGTTTTGCAGGGGAGCAGAGCATCTTCAACAACAGCTTCTGGATTTTGTGTTTAACTGTATAACTGTGCATACTTATTGGAAGTAGCTGTCTGATTTATGTATAAAGTGGTGAGCACTGTTAGCCTTCACAGCAAAATTTAATCCATTGATGCAGAGTCAATTTCGTGTGCTGTTTTGTATTAGAAATACAGCTTTGACAATGGGTTGATGAAAGGAAAGGAAGACCTCATACAAGTGTAGATTTTCATGTAACTTAAGTTTTCTGCTGATTACAGCTGAACGGCAGTCACACTAAATGTTTTGTCTTAAAGTTAATTATTGCAAAATTAAAGAGTAGCATTTTCAAAGTGGAATCAGCACAAAAGAAATTAAGCAGGCAGGCACCTGGAAAATTTTCTCTATTCATTAGAAGAGATTGTGCTTTAAATATTTTTCCAGATTTTCCAAGCTACCCCTGTACAGTGAATATTTTTTTCTCAAATAAATGCTGTTGCTTTTGTCTTTCTGCTTTGATTTCTGGATGTCTGGTTCTGTGGTCCAAGCTATTGTTTTTGTCTCCTAAGTCAAACAAATTTGTGGTACACTGCACAAGTCACAAATTATGTAAATCAGTTTAAACACATTAATTAAAAGATTGAAAGAACTGCACAAGTTGGAAATCAGAAACAAAAACAGAAATTGTTGGAAAACCTCACTGTCTGGCAGCATCTGTGGAGAGAAATTATTTTCAATCTTAAATATGATATATGTATAAAGTAATACAATCATTGAAGTAAAAAAGTTTTGAAGAGTAGATATGACACATTATTCTTACACTTCACCTGAACGTCCTGGTCAGATTTCATGAAATGGTGTTATTTAAGGAAGAGCATAGCTGTTCACTCAGTGTCCTCACCAGTAGTTAGCCTTCAACTAAAACCACCAATTTCACATTAACTACAAGCAACAGATATCACACTTTGAAAATAATTAATTCACTGTAAAATGCTTAGGAATGCTCCTAGGACATGAAAGCTGCTTAGGTGCAAATTATTTTGTTTATCTCAGTCACTGTCTTTTGTTTTATATGTAAAATTCTGAAGGATAAAGTATGTGTTTCAGTTTGGACAGCTCCTTCATTAGTTTTAGATTAATGTTCTTCTTGGCCATATCTAAAGTTTGACCTAAGCCATTCATAAAATGTTTCTTGAGTGAAGGAAGAATGCTTTAAAGCCTGAACGTGCATCTTTCACACTTTGGTACAAGGTGCAGGTAATCATGATGTGTGGATCTCTAAACTAAAAATAACTGATTTTGGAAATATTCAGCAGTTCAAGCAAACATTCGGCTCACTTGCTGACTATTTTCAAAATCTCTAGCATGTACAATATTTTAGTTTTCTGTTAGTGTGACTCTACACTCGTTCAAAGCTGCAATTATCATTATTTTACATTCAGACATTTCAGGTTTTACTTGAATTCGGATGAAAAGAATTAATTGAAAGTGTCTCAAAATAAGTGGTTTCTAGGTTAATAAATTATAAGGCAATAAGAAATAGGAGCAGGACTGGAACATTTAAGTCTCCCCCTCTATCAGATAAAATCATGGTTGATGTGCGCCAGGCTTCAACCTCTCATAGAAATTATCAAATCCTTACAGACGGAAAGGCCATTCAGCCCATCAAGTCTGCACCACACCACACCCCCCCCCCCCCACCCTATTCCTGTAGCGCTTTATTTACCATGGCCAACCCACCTAATCTGCATGTCTTTGGACTCTGGGATAAAACCAGAGTACCCGTTGGAAACTCAAAGGGTTCTCTTTCATGCCCTCTTCTTGTTATTTTAATAATATATCTACTTTAAAAAATATTTACACTGATCTTGCCTCCACGACTGAGAATTCCAGACATTCACCAACCTCTGAGAGAAGAAATTCCTTCACATCTTAATTTTAAATGAATGTCCCTTTATTCTGTAACAGTGTTCCCTAGTTTGCGGCTCCCCCATTACTGGAAACATCTTCTCAACATTTACTCTGCCAAGCCCCCTCAAAATCTTATATGCTTCAATAAGGTCGCCCTCATTCATTTAAATGAATAAAGTCCTAACTTGCCTAGCTAATCAAGAATGGTTAAACAAGTTTAGGAGGGATGATCTTGCTAAAATATGGTCTCAAAAATTCAGGTGTAAATCCTGGGTAATACAATTTAGAAGGACATAAATACATTATGAAAATTAAGTAATTACATAAAAGCTTAATGTACAATGCTTAGAAGGAATCGGCATGTATTTTTGCCTACATCCGTTCTGCCTCCAACACCACAGAACAGCCTATCGTTATTTTCTGTCTCAGTAAGTTTTATGAGTAAAGATGCCCCGTTTTATTAGAGTGGAAAAAGATTATGTTTATTCACAGAAATTACCACATGACTTTTCAACATAATTTCAGGAGAAATAAAGCCAAATTTTGTTTTACACTTTCATGAGACAAGACCTTCAATACAAACTGCACATTTTGCCCCCCAGAAGGAAAAACTACTAAAATATGCGAATGACATGTCCTGGTCTGTTTTATCTCGTGCACCTCAGAATGCAGCTCAAATGTGACAGTGATGTTCATTTCCAAGTTTTATTTTGTTTTTACAAGTCAGATGACTTTGCTATCAAATAATATCAATAGAACTTTAGAAAATTTTAAAGACACCTCTTACAAGTTAGTTGTCAGACCTAGTTGGACTACACATAACACCGCATATTCACAAGTAACTTGATAAGTTGTCATGAATATCTCATGCCCCATATATTGTAAATCAATTCTGTCCTCTGTTATGTATCTTTTAGAACAAAAAAAAATTTAATGGTAATCCAACTCGTTTTTAATTTAAAAGAAAATGATATGACAGTAATGAAAGACATATGAAAGAATGTTTTGTTATTATAATGTGTGGAATTTTGACCTGAAACATTTCAAGGTGGATTTTCAAACTAGGAACCCAATGCCCAGATAATTTCCAGACCCCACTTTCATTTCTCCCAGGCTGAAGCTGAGAACTGTACATTAGCATATTGTTTGGGCACATTGAATTCATGAATTAACATTTCCTGCTTACCCTCCTCATGTCTGAAGATTACTGTCATCTTTTGGGCTCTTAATAGGCCATTAATCAGAGTTGCTACCCCCCTCTGAGATTCGCTGTGCACCCTGAAGGAAACCTACAGAACTGCAGATGCTGTAAATCAGAAACTGCTAGAAAAGCTCAGCAGGTCTGTCAGCAAATGAAGAGAAATCAGAGTTAATGTTTCTGGTCTGGCGACACTTTCTCTGAACTGTTCTGAGAAAGGGTCACTGGACCCGAAACATAAACTCTGATTTATCTTCACGGATGCTGCCAGACCTGCTGAACTTTTCCAGCAATTTCTGTTTTTGAGCACCCTGAAAGTGCAGGCTTCCAGTAATACCTTCTAGCAGTGCAATTTTCACATCACACTCACACCCAATGACCATAAACCTGGTCATAGAAGTAGGTTTTAAGCAACATCTTAATGAAGCAAGAAAGGTCAAAATCAGTGATGGAGTAAGTAAATCAGGAATGCATGAGGTCAGAGCTGCTGGATGCTGATATTTGTGTTGTGGGGCTGAAGGCAGTTATTGAGATACACAAGATCATGATTATGGGTGGATTTAAAACAAGGGTGAAAATCTTGAAACCAAAGTACTGCTCAATTGGGAACCAACTAACTATAAGGGTGGTAGTTAAACCGAAGTCCACATGAAGGAGGAAACTGGCAGAAGAGGTTTGAATGAGCTCAACTTTGCAGGCAATGGAATATGGAAAATCAATCTAAATCCTGGAATAGTTAAGCCCACAAACAGGAAAAGTAAAGGGGTTTCAGTAGTGGTTGCACTAAAATGGTTGAAATTGGGGGATGTTTGGAAGATGGAAAGAGACAATCTTAATGATAGTGTGGATGTCTGGTCAGAAACTCATTAGTTCAATCACAAAACTATTTTAAGGTAGATTGATGGATTTGAAACTGAGTTTGGAGGACAGTCTGAAAGCAATGTATTTTATTTACTTATATAAATACTCATTTGTAGACCTCATGCAGGCATGATGGGCTGAATGGCTCATTCTGTGTCATAATTCTGTGATTTTGTGATAATTGGAGGAAATTACTGTTCAACCGATATTGGAGTTTAGGCCCGCAATCTGATAATTTAGTAACAGTAGAGCAGTCAAGAGAGATGATGGTGAGGTCAAGCAAGGAGTTGTCAGTCTGCTTGTGAAGGCTAATTCTGTGTTTCAAAATGATATTTCCAAAGGGAAGCATGTATATGAGAAGTGGAAGGGAGTGTGGCAAGGATAGTTCGGAGGCACTGGTTGTAAGAGTAGGAAGAAAATACATTACAAGTGATACTGTGGCAATGATAAGACAGGTAAGAATGGAGCCAGCTGAGTATAGTCTCATCAAGTTAGCAACAGTGGAATGACGTAGGAAGATGGTATTAGGATGTCAAAGTCTGCAGACTGGTTGAGAAAATTGAGATTGCTTAGTTTGTCTTTGAGACAGGCGCACATTACTATTATTTGATGATTGCTATTTTGGCATAGAGAGACAGAAGTATGATTGAAGTTTCAGGAAGAATGAGGCACAGGTTTGGAAGATGGCAATATGTTCAGGACTTTGCAGAGAGAAAAGGAGGTTAAAACAGGTGGTAGAGATTTGCATTGTTGTTCAGGGAGTCGAAGGTTCCTTTCAGATGAGATATGGTTACAGTGGAATTACATGAATGGAACAACCCTCAAAGATAGAGAATTGTTAAGAATGTCAGTAAGGTCAGGCAGCATCTGAGGAGCAAGAGAGTTGACAATGAAGGGTCATACCCGAAACATTGACTCTGTTGTTCCTCAGATGCTGCCTGATGTGCTGTATATTTTCCAGTGCCATGCTTTGTCAACTCTGACTTCTCCAGCATCAAGTTTGAAAATTCATCTTGAAATGTTTCAGGTCAACATTCCAAACATTCCTCACTATCTCCTAAGAATGTCAGTCAACAGGAGTCCATACAAATGGGGAAATTGGACAGTAAGCTTTATGGGAATCATGTTGAGGGAGCAGGAGCTATGTTTTTGGGCACAATGAGCTAGACAAGGTATGAGAAGAGGTAGGAAAGAAACTAAAATTGGAGCTAAGGCAAGGGGAACTTTGGATGCATTTTGGCCCAATGGATTAGTGGAATGGAGTAAAGTGGTCCAGGCAACAGATCCCAAATTTTGTGACAGAAAACCATGAGCTCCTCACATTGGAGGTGAGGGTGAAGGAGATCTTGAAGAAAGATAGGAAGATAGTTCACAGTAGGAGAAAAAAGACGGAGCAGACACAGAAGGCACAGAAGGAGGTTAGTCTGTGGCATGCAATGGGGGGAGTTGTGAGACAGAGTGATACAGCAAAGTGATCAAAGATGATCTTCTCTGTGATTAATAAGTGAGATTTGTGAGATGGTGAGATCAATGGGTTGACCATGACTACGAATCGGGAGTTTCCATGGGAGTGGTTAAGGGATGATGACATGCAGTGAACTTAAAGGTGAAAAAAACGTAATGAGTTGGGACAAAGGATAGAACTACTGAAGATGAGAAGCCATTCAGTGCAGAGGTTAAGGGGGGAAAAAAAGCAGTGAAAAGCACCTATGTGACACAGCAGCTGCACAATTAACAGCTCAGCCATGATCTTAAGCTTTCACTCTCCACACCACCAGTGTGCCACCCGTAAGATCCATTAAACAATCTCAGCAACTTCCTAATCCATGTCACCTAGAAAGGCAAGGAATGTCACCTCTAAATTTCTCTAACTAATTGGTACAGTTTCAAAATAAGGTCACTCCCATTTACATTGTTGAAGAGGAGGATTTTTTTTTTCTCTGAGGATTGTATTTGGCATTCTGTAAACTAGCGAGCAGTGAAAACTGAGTCACTGGAAATATTCAAGGCTGTTTGACAGATTTTTGAAACATTAAGGACACCAGACAAGAAAGTAAAATTGAGGCTATGATTAAAGCGACTATGATTTTATTGGACAATGGACCAGATATGAGGAGATGAACAGATGATTCCTACTCCTATATTTTAATATTCTTATAATGTCTGACATTGCTGGCAATTTCCTATCCCATGAATTGATAAATAGAAGCTTTATGTCTTTGCCTTCCATTTAGTTTTCTTTGTCTACTGTACTTCTGTATTTTACATTAATTTTGTTCATTATATTGATTAACTTCCCTCCTTTACTATCTACTACTACATTTTAATTGAATGATAAAATCTAAAATCATTCAGTGAAGCATTTTCATCTGTCAAATGAAATTTGGTACAAATCAGTTCAAAGATTTTAAGCGCATGTATTAGCAGAAGTTTGTTGCAGAGGTGAGCATCTTGATGCTTGACCAGATGCAATCAGTTAGCTCTGCACTGTCAAGGACCATGGCCATCTGTAAGTCACCAATACCACCATTACCTCATAATGCTTGAAGGTCCATCTGGACATTGGGACAAGTATTCATTTCCTGCAAGATAACAATAACTTTGTGAACTGAGTATTTTGCTCTTGAAATGCTACCGCTTTTCCCTGCCAACCCTTGCTGGGATCCCTCTATCATGGTTGAGCTGCTGTTGGCAGGGACTGACTTTTGTCTAGCTTCCAGTTCTCACCCACTGCTCCCATAACCCGTCTTGAGGCTGTTGTGACCCAATCTCCTTCCATTGGTGAGCCATGCCTCAATCTCTGGAGCCTGTTGCTGCTCAATGCAACTCCAACCAAGCTTCCTCTACTCTAGTCCAACAAGTTAGCTCAGCTGGCTGGACATGGCGCTTGCAATGGTTCAGTTCCTAGACTGGTTAAGGTCACCAGGAGGGGCATAACATCTCAACCTTGCCTGAAATGTGGCAACCCTCAGGTTAAGTGCACCACCATCATTTCTCTCCAATGATCAAGTAGCTAAACCATAGAACATTTATGGTTTTAGCGATTCAATTCTTGTAAAGATGTGAAGAAAATCAACATATTAATTCAGATTTCTTTGGTGTAGATCATATACAATTTGTGTTAATTCAACAGATTCAAAGGTAATACCTCATTGAAAATGGATATAATCAAGCTCAAAACATTTTGCTGCAATCAATATTGTATTAAAAATATATGACCACACATTATTAGCGATAAATTTACAGTTAATCCACAAGTGTATTCTCCTCTTTTAAATTCCCTATCCTGTTATTTTGATTACTGGTGTTGTTGTTGCTTGGTTATTGTACTCATATCCTTTCCATATAGGGAGTAAAGAAGCTCTTTCTGTAAATGATCAAGAAGAATTAGAGCAGATGCCTGTCCCAGAAGATCTATCCACCAGCTCAGGGAGCCAGAACAATCCACAGGGCGAGAGGGTCATTGGTAAGTGCAAAAATGTTAGAATTATTATGTTGATTGCACAGACTAGAACAGGCCATTCAGCCCATCTGATCTATGCTAGTTTGAATGCTCCAAATGAGCCTCTTTCATCCAACACTGTCATCATATACTTCTATTCAATTCTGCTCATGTTTATCTAGCCTCCCGTTCAATGTACTTAATACTTCTCCAGTAATAGAAATGATTCTATTTTTTAAAAATAAATGCCTCTTCAGAATAACAAAGTTATTTAGAACACTTTTGGAAACTGATCATTTGAAATGCTACAGAATAATGTAAGTAATGCAAATTAACTGCTGGTTATCTGGGAGGTAAACCATGATTTCCATAACAAATCTACAAAATTTGAAAAAAGTTTGATATGTGTGAACATTTAACAAGGTACTCTCTAAAATAGAATGCAACCTTTTAAATGTGCAAAGGGGCTTCAGAATAAATCTAGTTTGATCTTACTTGGCAGATTTTGAACACATTCCGAGTTTTCTGCTTTTCTGCAGGAGATCATTGAAAACAGTAAAAACCTTTTTGCATAAAATTGTGCTATCCTCTGGCTCAATTTGTGAATCGGTGGTGACTGTTGTCAATATGACATCCACATGAAGTCTGGAATTCTCACTGGATCCTAGGCCTCTGCTGAATGATAGCACGAAGTGTGATGGCAGAATGGGGCTCACAAGGCAGAGATGATGGGGGTTGGGTCAACAACAAGGCATGAGAGTGATCTCTGGTAAAGCGTCTCTTAAAGACTTCCAATTCATACTCCAGATATGGTGTCCTGTGTAACTAAAACATAACCTCTCCACATTTGTATTAATTTCCTTTCATGATAAATTAGGGCATGCTGACCTTGTATGCTAATTGTGATTCAAGCTGTAAGTCACTTGGCTACATCTGCCTCTTTGAGCTTTGCGATTTCTCACCAATCAGATAAATGCTTTTTTTTCCCTTCTTGACAAAATTAAGAGTCTTCCACCATTGCATGCCATTTGCCATATCTTTGTCAGTTCACTTTAACCTATCTTTTGGTAGCTACCCTATGTCCTCTTCACAACTTACTTTCTTACCTCTCTCTGCAAGGTAGGAGAGAGGTAAGCAAATTTGGCAACCATACATTTTGTCCCCTCATCCAAATCATTAATATAAATTGTAAACAATTGAGGTCCCAGCACTGATCCCAGTGGCATACTACTCATTGCATCTTGCCAACCTGAAAAAGACTTGTTAGTTGCCAATCCGCGGCAAATGATATCTCCTACACTACAGAAATTCTTTTTTTTGTAATAACTTTTGATGCAGCTCCTTATCAAATGCCTTTAAATCTATCTACAGTACATCTACTGGTTTCCTTTTGTCCATTACACATGTTACCTCAAGAATTTCAATAGATTGGTAGGACACGATTCCCCCTTCGTAAAACTGTGTTGACTCTGCCTGATCACCTTGAATATTTTCTAAGTGCTCTGCAATAATATTCTCATTTAGGATATTCCCTATTACAGATGTGAAGCTGGTCAGTTGTTTCCTACTTTCAGTCATCCTCATTTTTTTGAATAAATGGTTAGTTATTTTCAAATCTAATGGGACTTTCCCAAAGGGAATTTTGGAAAATTAAATCCAGTGCACAAACTATCTTACCAGCCACATATTTTAAGATCCTAGATGAAGTCCGTCAGGGCGAGGCACTTTCATCTCTCTGTTCTAACAATGTACTGTACTTCTCTGATGATAATTGTTTTCCTGTGCTCTTGCCTCCCTCTCTTTCTTGATTTATTGCTGCTTCTTGGATTTTACTAGTATCCTTCATAAAGAAGACTGATGTAATATACCTTTTCAATTCACCTGCCATTTATAGAAACTTTTAACTGAGTTTTTTTTATTTCTGGCCAACTTTCTCCCATATTATTCCTTTTCCTTCCCTAAATTATTGATCTTTTTTTCTTTTATTCTGCCCAGTCTTCAGACTTGTCACCTATATTTGCACAACTATATGCTTTTTCTTTAAGATTGATGCTATCTTTCTGGTTAACCATGGATGGCGGTTCTGTCCCTTGGGATTTTTCTTACTATTTGGATTATATCGTAAAATATCCCCTTAAATACCTACCACTGCATCTCTATTGATCTATCCTTCAGCCTAATTTGCCAATTCATTTTAGCCTGCTCTGCTCTCAAGCCCTCCTAATTGCCCTGAGATAATTCTTTTAAAAATAGTCTGAAGCCCATTGCTGTTTCTCTCAAACTGAAAGTAAAATTTAATCAGGCCTGCTGCTACCTAGAGACACCCTTATTATGAGAGAACTGATGAATCCTATCTCATTGCACAATACCAGCTCTCATATGATACACTTATCAAATGGCATTTCTCAAAATGTTGTGAAATATTATTTTCTGAAAAAAAACCTATCTAATAAATGGATAAATACTGTTGCCTTCTGTTATCAATAGATTTGCCACTTACTAATTGAAATAATGGCCTCATATTTGCAGGAGAGAGTGCAGGACAGTATGGGCAAAGCCCAGCAAGATTGGAATGTGATAGTCATTCTGAGTTCAAGGCCACCTCAACATAGTTGCACTGTGAGAGATTCATCTTAATATCTTAATGTAGAAATGTACCCTCAAATACGCACTGCAATTATCCTGGTGAGAGGCACCAGGTTTTTATCAATAATTAATTCACCACAAACTATGAATTCAATGAAAATTTTAACTCCATCTTCATTCTCTCCTACTTGACATGGGGCTTATGGGGAACAGGCTGTTAATTTTGAGGCTAATATAATGCCGATTAATTTTGAAGGACAAACAGCTATATCTAAATCCATGTATTTTTATTTTTGCTAATAATCACCTCTTACTCAAATGGTTTATCAATGCCTTCTGCAAATCCATGTTGGCAACACCCTTAGTCCCTGTCCTCTCCCTCATATAAATTGTAACCTTAAAACGTTCAAGTAGATTAGTCAGACATGACCTCCCTTTCAAAAAATACTAATGTTGGCCGCCTTTCATCAGCTCCTCCTTATCCAACTGCTTTGTCATGCTGTTTCTGATGATATGTTTTAGTAACTTAGTGAAACAGAAAGATCTGTAGTTTCCTGCTTTTTCTTTCAAATGCTTTTGCAGCTTTGCAATTCAAATTCACAATTCCAGAATTTAAGGCACTTTGGATAACTTTACCTGCAATTTCCTTCCATATTTAAATTAACTGCCCTGGGGTGAGAATAATCAGGTCCAAGATATTTATCAATTGGATTAATGAACAGACACATTTTGTTGGAGAATCAAAGCAAGTTTATGAATAAGCAGATTGCAAGCAAGCAAAGTGTAACATGGACTACACTTTGTAGCCTTTGGCTGAAATGGGTCAGTTATGCCCCCAAAAAATGCTGGGCAAATAAGTGTGCTATCTTGAAGCATTTGTTTTGAAAATGCATTCTTGTTTCACTTCATATTGATTGATAGTACTTCAATGCTCCTTGATTGAGCTTGCATGGAAAACTCCACTATGACAAGATTAATTTCTTTATTGCTGTGTGAATCACAACCTCATTGCTATGATTAAATGTTTTGTCATTCGTAGAGTCCAAGAACTTTCATTAAAGGGAATATCAAAGATTTTCACCTCTCCCTTCACTAAAGATTTTTCTAAAAACTCCTACCTGTGCTTCAATCATGATGAGAGACTTCTGAACACCACTGTAATTCTGAAATCTAAATTTGAACCTGCACTGTGTGAGATAATTCTTACTCATTGTGATTTTCTCCATGGGCGGAATATGGGTTTGCTATCCATTTAACGGATGAGCTGTCAAAACTGAATAGCCATTCAGAGGACTTCCAACAGGATTGGAGCAGCAGGCTCCAAAGGAGGCAACACTTCAAAATGGGTGTACCCTCTCTTGAACTTCCTAAACAGCTAAATTAAAAAGTGTTTTTTGTATCTAAACTGCCCCCACTATTTGTGGGAACCTGGAAGCTAACTGGAAAATCCCAATTGGTTTCCTTTAATTCAACTTAAGTGATGCTTAGAATCATACAATCCCTACAGTGTGGAAGCAGGCCATTTGGCCCATTTGAGTCCATGTTGACCATCCGAAGACATCTCTACTCAGACCTTCCCTATCCCTGTAACCTTACATTTCCTATGGCTAATCTACCCAGCCTGCACATCCTAGATACTTTGGGCACTTATTGAACAATCCTTGCTGCCTGCCGCACACAGGTGATTAGTCCTGTCAGCTCCCTCCTCCTATCCTTCTCTCAAATGGACTGGATAGAGATGAGGAATCACCACGCAAGTCAGTGGAGCTATTTTTATCTTCAGCCAATCTCCATTCTTGACACTGCTGGGAGCTCGACATCATGTCCAATATTTCAGGTCTGTTGCCCTTCCAAATTCTATGGCCATAGGTGCATTGTGGGCTCAATCATGAGCACACCATAGAGAAAAGCAATCTGATTTTTGCCAGTGAATGCAAGATTAGGGTTTATTTTTGGATTCCAACCCCAAATAAGCCAAATATGCAACAGTATGCAGTTTATATCAGGCCTTCTAAGTCTGTAGCATTTTGTATCATGCAAAACAGAAAATTAAATATGTTTTCAAATATTTTGAGAAGTTACAAAACCAATAATTTATCATATTTGTTTATGCCTTACTAATAATGCCAATGGTCGAAAGTAAGGACTGCAGATGCTGGAGATTAGAGTCGAGAGTGTGGTGCCTGATGAAGGGCTTTTGCCCGAAACATCAACTCCCCTGCTCCTCGGATGCTGTCTGACCTGCTGTGCTTTTCCAGCACCACAATCTCAACTAGTAATGCCAATAGTTTGTTTTTCATGATAAAATGGGCAGAATTGTGGAATATGATCAACAAAAACAAAAGTTAGTGTTTGAGGCTCATGATAATGATGGATTCCATTCATTTTCTCCAGTGTAAGACAAACATCATCGTTGTTGGGACTAAGGTGGATGTTGCATAAAAGATGCTTCAAAGTTTGGGCTTGTATAGCCTTTTAGTCTGAGAACACAGTTATCTTAGAACCCGTAATTTGCCTTACAATCGCAAGTCCAGTTCAGACCAGAATGATAGGATTTCCTTTCTATAGGTGTAAGAGCATTAATTGAAATGAACTCTTTCAATGTAAGTTGATTTTGTAATCATCTCAAATTTATAATTAATTGCAAGATTTCAATTGCAATTGCCATTCGATTGCCACATTCACAGAAACGTTTCAGAGGAGGTACTCATCCAGGAAATGGAAATATCATGGTTGGGCAATAGAGATTTTTCTTCTCGATTAAGGTGAAGAAATATTATGTGGAACTATTAGATGATGTTGTATTGTAAGGAAGATGTACGCTAATCATTCTTTCTCTCTTTCTGTGATCTCTTGCTCCTCAAATATTTTCATACATTCTTTTTGTTCCTGAGGATGGGTTTGCATGTGCCTGAATTATCAAGTAACTCATGGTTCTTGATGGCCGCTGCTTGACTGACTGGGTCTTTCTTTTGTTTCCATTTTGCTTTTACTTATCCAGCATCTGCATGTTTTGCTTTTTGATTACCAGCATGGAAATTCCTTTCCCTGCTGCTGAAGAGAATAGCATGTGCTTAAAGTTCTTTACATTTTATTGGTCTTTATATCAAAATCATGAGTTAACTATTAGAGAGTAGAAGTTCTAATACTCGAACCTTTTGAATAAGGGCTCACACGACGATCCTATGTGCATTGATTTTGCACTGATGTTAACCTATTTATTGTGAATGAGCTGATGCCCATTGAAAACTATTGAATAAAGAATGTATCCGAACAAATTAAGAAATTCAGTTAGAGTCATAGAGATGTACAGCATGGAAACAGACCCTTCGGTCCAACCTGTCCATGCCGACCAGATATCTCAACCCAATCGAGTCCCACCTGCCAGTACCCAGTCCATATTCCTCCAAACCCTTCCTATTCATGTACCCATCCAAATGCCTCTTAAATGTTGCAATTGTACCAGCCTCCATCACATCCTCTGGCAGCTCATTCCATACATGTACCACCCTCTGCGTGAAAAAGTTGCCCCTTAGGTCTTTTTTTTTCTTTCCCCTGTCACCCTAAACTTATGCCCTCTAGTTCTGGACTCTCTGACCCTAGGGAAAATACTTTGTCTATTTATCCTATCCACGCACCTCATAATTTTGTAAACCTCTATAAGGTCACCCCCTCAGCCTCCGACTTTCCAGGGAAAACAGCCCCAGCCTGTTCAGCCTCTCCCTGTAGCTCAGATCCTCCAACCCTGGCAACATCGTTGTAAATCTTTTCTGAACCCTTTCAAGTTTCACAACATCTTTCCGATAGGAAGGAGACCAGAATTGCATGCAATATTCCAACAGTGGCCTAACCAATGTCCTGTACAGCCGCAACATGACCTCCCAACTCCTGTACTCAATGCTCTGACCAATAAAGGAAAGCATACCAAATGCCTTCTTCACTATCCTGTCTACCTGCGACTCCACTTTCAAGAAGCTATGAACCTGCATTCCAAGGTCTCTTTGTTCAGCAACACTCCCTAGGACCTTATCATTAAGTGTATAAATCCTGCTAAGATTTGTTTCCCAAAATGCAGCACCTTGCATTTATCTGAATTAAACTCCATCTGCCACTTCTCAGCCCATCTGGTCCAGATCCTGTTGTAATCTGAGGTAACCCTCTTTGCTGTCCACTAACACCTCCAATTTTGGTGTCATCTGTAAACTTACTAACTGTACCTCTTATGCTTGCATCCAAATCATTTATGTAAATGACAAAAAGTAGAGGGCCCAGCAACGATCCTTGTGGCACTCCACTGGTCACAGGGCTCCAGTCTGAAAAACAACCCTCCACCACCACCCTCTGTCTTCTACCTTTGAGCCAGTTCTGTATCCAAATGGCTAGTTCTCCCTGTATTCCATGAGATCTAACCTTGCTAATCAATCTCCCATGGGGAACCTTGTCAAACGCCTTACTGAAGTCCGTATAGATCACAACTACTGCTCTGCCCTCATCAATCTTCTTTGTTACTTCTTCAAAAAACTCAATCAAGTTTGTGAGACATGATTTCCCATGCACAAAGCCATGTTGACTATCCCGAATCAGTCCTTGCCTTTCCAAATACATGTACATCCTATCCCTCAGGGTTCCCTCCAATAACTTGCCCACCACCAAGGTCAGGCTCACCGGTCTATAGTTCCCTGGCTTGTCTTTACCACCCTTCTTAAACAGTGGCACCATGTTTGCCAACCTCCAGTCTTCCGGCACTTCACCTGTGACTATCGATGATAGAAGTATCTCAGCAAGAGGCCCAGCAATCACTTCTCTAGCTTCCCAAGGAGTTCTCGGGTACACCTGATCAGGTCCTGCGGATTTGTCCACTTTTAACCATTTCAAGACATCCAGCACTTCCTCCTCTGTAATCTGGACATTTTACAAGATGTCACCATCTATTTCCCTACAGTCTATATCTTCCATCTCCTTTTCCACAGTAAATACTGATGCAAAATATTCATTTAGTATCTCCTCCATTTTCTGTGGCTCCACACAAAGGCCGCCTTGCTGATCTTTGAGGGGCCCTATTCTCTCCCCTAGTTACCCTTTTGTCCTTAATATATTTGTAAAACCCCTTTGAATTCTCCTTAATTCTATTTGCCAAAGCTATCTCATGTCCCCTTTTTGCCCTCCTGATTTCCCTCTTAAGTATACTCCTACTTTCTTTATACTCTTCGAAGGATTCACTCGATCTATCCAGTCTGTACCTGACATATGCTTCCTTTTTCTTAACCAAACCCTCAATTTCTTTAGTCATCCAGCATTCCCCATTCACCCTGACAGGAAAATACCTTCTCTGGATTCTTGTTATCTCACTTCTGAAGGTTTCCCATTTTCCAGCCGTCCCTTTACCTGCGAACATCTGCCTTCAATCAGCTTTCGAAAGTTCTGGCCTAATACTGTCAAAATTGGCCTTTCTCCAATTTAGAACTTCAACTTTTCGATCTGGTCTATCCTTTTCCATAACGATTTTAAAACAAATTGAATTATGGTCGCTGGCCCCAAAGTGCTCCCCCACTGACACCTCAGTCACCTGCCCTGCCTTATTTCCCAAGAGTAGGTCAAGTTTTGCACCTTCTGTTGTAGGTACACCCACATACTGAATCAGAAAATTGTCTTGTACACACTTAAGAAACTCCTCTCCACCTAAACCTTTAACACTATGGCAGTCTCAGTCGATGTTTGGAAAGTTAAAATCCCCTACCATAACTACCATATTATTCTTACAGATAGCTGAGATCTCCTTACAAGTTTGTTTCTCAATTTCCCTCTGACTATTGGGGGGTCTATAATACAATCCCAATAAGGTGATTATCCCTTTCTTATTTCTCAGTTCCACCCAAATAACTTCCCTGGATGTATTTCTGGGAATATCCTCCCTCAGCACAGCTGTAATGCTATCCCTTATCAAAAATGCCTCTCCCTCTCCTCTTTTGCCTCCCTTTCTATCTTTCCTACAGCATTAGTATCCTGGAACATTCAGCTGCCAGTCCTGTACAGCTCATTTGACTGGAAGGCTGGTTTGTAATGTAAAGCCAATAGTGTGGGTTGAATTCCCACTACTAGCTGAGGTTACCATGAAGTTCCCACTTTCACAACCTTGCCTGAGGCATGGTGACATTCAGGTTAAATCACCACCAGTCGTTTCTGTCTAATGAGTTAGCAAACTATGGTGTCTACTTTTCCTTTACAAATACGTGCTCTCCATGAATTTTCATTTATTAAAATTAATGAATGAAAAGTTCTTGGGATAGATCCACAAATTGCTGGTAGACCGTTAGCAGATAATTTCACAAAATTATGCAAATAATCTGCAAGAAATCATCATATCTTTTTGACTGTCCAAAGTAAAAATTTGGAATAGACAAACAGTGAGCTTTAAATTGTACCTTGTATACCCTTGTAATTTTGATGGCAAGCTTCATTGGTCTGGTACATGACTTACAAATTAAATGCAATGTCTGCAAAAAGTAGCCTATAACCGAAGCAGACAAAACAGGTTCCACAACAAACTTGTACGGCAATGGAACATTTTTACATCTGTCATTTGACACCCAGCAACAACGTTTCCTTGATAAAATGATTGTGAATTGCTGCAATAGTTCTTCATTGTCTCAATGTTCATTAATTGTTTTAGTACTGGGGATGCAATGGCCTAGTGGTATAATCACTAGGTTATTAATCCAGAAACTCACCTAATGCTCTGGAGACCCAGTTTCGAATCATGTCATGGCAGATGGTGGCATTTTAATTCAAGTGTTTAAAAAAAAATCTGAATTAAGATTCTGCTGATGACCATGAAATCTTTTAATTGTTGGGAAAAACCCAGCTCATTTGCGAACATCTTTCAGGGAAGGAAATCGGCAATCCTTACCTGATCTGGCCCACATGTGACTCCACACCCACAGCAATGTGGTTGACTCTCAATCGTCATCTGAAATGGCCTAGCAAGCTATTCAGTTGTACATGTCGCTACAAACTCTCATACAAATGGAACTGGACAGATCACCTGGCATCGACCTAGGCACTGGAAAAGACAATGGCAAAAACAGCCATTGATCAGATCTAGTAACTCATGAGGTGCTGTGAGCCATCAACAGCAGCAGAATTGTACTCCAGTACAATCTGTAACCTCATGGCCCTGTATATCCCCTACTCGATCATTACCGTCAAGCGAGGGGATCAACTGTGATTCAATGGAGATTGCAGGAGGGCATACCAGGAGCAGCACCTGGCTTACCTGAAAATGAAGAGTCAACCTGGTGAAGCCACCAACAGAACTACTTGCATGCCAATAGCATAAGCAGCAAGTGATAGACAGAGCTAAGTGATCCCACAGCCAACAGATCAGATCTAAGCTCTGTAGTCCTGCCACATTCGATCAAGAATGGTCTGCACAGTAGCTCAATGGTTATCACTGCTGCCTCAGAGTGCCAGGGACCCGGGTTCAATTCCCGCCTCGGAGTTCCCTCCCGTCTGTGTGGAGTTTGCATGTTCTCCCTGTGTTTGTGCGTTTCCTCCAGGTGCTCTAGTTTCCTCCCACAGTCCAAAGATGTGCAGATCAGGCGAATTGGCCATGCTAAATTGGCCATTGTGTTCAGGGATGAGTAGGTTAGGTGCATTAGTCAGGGGGGATGGGTCTGGGTGGGTTCCTCTTCGGAGGGTCGGTGTGTACTTATTGGGCTGAAGGGCCTGTTTCCACTTTGTAGGTATTCTAAATTCTAAAAAAAGAATGGTGGTGGATGATTAATTAGCTTTTTGGAGGAGCCTATCCACAATGATGGAAATGCATAAGGTAAAGCTGAAGTTTTCGCAGCAATCTTCAACCAGAAGGGTCGAGTGGATGATCCATCTTGGCCTCCTCCAGTGGTCCCCAGTATTACAAATACTAGTTTTTAACCAATTCAATTCACTCCACGTGATATCAACAAATAGTTGGTGGCAGTGGATACTGCAAAGGCTATGGGCCCTGACAACATTCTGGCAATAGTACTGAAGATTTCTGCTCTAGAATTTGCCACTCCCCTAGTCAACCTGTTCCAATACAGTTACAACACTGGCATCAACCTGACAATTGCCCAGGTATGTCCTGTACATAAAAGCAGAACAAATTCCAACCTGGCCAATTACTTCCCCATCAATCTACTGTCAATAATCAGTAAAGTGATGGAAAGTGTCATCAAGCAGCACCTGCTCAGTGATGTCCAGTTCGGGTTCCACCAGGGCCACTCAGCTCCTGACCTCATTACAGCCTTCTTTCAAACATGGACAAACAGCCGAATTCCAGAAGTGAAGTAAGAGCTACAGCCTTTGACATCAAGGCTGTATTTGACTGAAAGTGCCATTAAGGAGCCCTAGCAAAACCATCTGTTGTTTGGAGTCATACCAGACATGTAGGAAGATGGTCGCGGTTGTTGGAGGTTAGTCGTCTCAGCTTCAGGACATCTCTGCATGAGTTCCTCAGGGTAATGTCCTAGGCCCAACCATCTTCAGCTGCTTCATCAGTGACCTTGCCTCCATCATAAGGTTATAAGTGGGGATGTTGACTAATGACTACACAATATACAGTGCCAATAATGACTGCTCAGTCCATGTTCAAATGCAACAAGATCTGAACAATATCCATGCTTGGGCTGGCAAGTAACAGTTAAGCCACAGTTAAGTGTCAGGCTATGACCATTACCAATATGAGACAATCTAACCACTGCCCCTTGATATTTAATAGTGTTACCATCACTAAATCCACTACTATCACCATCCTGGGGGTTACCATTGACCAGAAACTCAACTGGACTCACTACATAAACATAGTGGCTACAAAAGCAGGTCAGAGTCCAGGAATACTGTGGCGAATCACTCACCTCTTGACTGCCCAAATCCTGCCCAACACCTACAGGGCACAAGTGAGGAGTATGATGAAATATTCCCCACTGGCCTAGATGGGCAGCTGCAACAATACTTCAGCTTGACACTATCCAGGACAAAGCAGCCTGCTTGTTTGGCATCACATCCACAAACATCCATTCCTTCTGCAACCAGTAGCAGCAGTGTGTACTACCCACAAGATTCACTGTAGAAATTCATCAAAGATCCTCATCTTCTAAATCCATAACCATTTCCATTTAGAAGGGCAATGGCAGAAGGTACGTGGGCACACCACCACCTTCAAGATCCCCTCCAAGCCACTCACCATCCTGACTTGGAAATATGCTGGCATTACTTCATTGTCATTGAGTCAAAATCTTACCTAACGGTATTGTGGGTAAACCCACAGAATATGGACAACAGCGGTTCAAGAAGGCAGCTCACCACCACCACCTCAAGGGCAATTAGGGATGGACAATAAAATTCTGGCCAGGCAGCAATGCTCACATCCTACAAAAATAATTTTTTTTTTTAAAAAAAAGGCGTCGTACTTTGATTTCCAGAATGGAATATGTACACATCCAAGTACAATAAGATTTTCCACGAAACAACTTGATACACTTATATTTGCATCCATTTCCTAACTATGCACTCACATTCGCTTCAAGCACTAAGCCGTATTATTCATTTGAAGATGTTTTTATCACATTTTAAAACAACTGTTGAGCACAGTATTAATATGCTAAGAGGATGAGTTTTCATTGGGGTTCTCTCAATTGTATGTTCAACCACCAGTAGATAAAGGAGAGATTCACCATAGAAATTCTTTTGATGTCACATTTCTATGGTACTTACTGGGTTATTAATTATTGTAACACAATAGACTCGTAAGGAAAATCTATAGTAATTTTTAAATGTTACTTAATTTCTAATCTCATTGTAAAAGATCTTTGGTAGAAATGATCATTGTACAATTATATCTCATGTCATTGCCTAGACTGACATATCCAGTTCAAAATAAGTGCCAATTATAAAGGGAAGAGGGAAAAGTTGGTTAAAGGCGATTTCGTAATTAAACCAAATCTCATGGCATTACTTAAACAACAGGAAACTCATAAATAAATTAATCAAAATGTTCAAGAAACGCATGTCCCAAGAAACACCTTATTTTTAATTTTATGTAATTATCTCTCTCTGCCTCAATTAATTGAATTATAGGTATCCCTTCACTTGTTAGTCAGCAGTTGACATTTTACTCTCACCGTCTGACACTCTTGATCACCCGCAGAGACCTACTATTTGGCCTGTCACCACTTCACTCATACAGTTTGTATGAACTTTTGATCGCTCTGATTATAAAATCTGTGCCTGGGTGTGTTCTTCACCTGACAAAGGGGCAGCACTTTGAAAGCTTGTGATTTCAAATAAACCTGTTGGACTCTAACCTGCTGTTGTTTGACTTTTGCCTTTTGGAATCTTGCCATTGAGCAATGACTACCTTATTTCCATGCATTGCATATCATCAAAGCCCCAACGTGCCTTATTTATATGCCACAACCAATTCCTCTGTCCTCTGAGAAACTAGATGCTGTAAATTCCCAGCAGAGTGGGAAATCTGAATGAGTACCTGACAATTGCAACTTCCTGAATGCTTGTCCTGGCCATATTACAACTACTACTTCAAAATAATATCCTTGCATGTTCCATGGTCGCAATCTTCTTTGACCATTTGTTGGCACAAGTCGGCATCAACAAACCACCAGCCTCACCACATCTTCATGCCTGCTGTCAGAGCAACACTCACACCACTGCAGTATTTTACTTTGGAGCTCAAGGCATCCTACAACAAGCATTTGCAGTCACTTTGCATGCAGGGTCGTACATGCATGCCTTGTATCAGCAATGGATGTATCTGATGGCTCTTAGCTTGCTTTCTTCATGTTCATTTTCATCAAGTTGACTTAGAGGCTACCATGCTCATATACTTAAAATTGCTTTCTTAGCACACACTCACTCACTGACTTTAGCGCTGACTTATGAGCTTCCAGCATCTGTGCAGGTCATGTGACTGGGTCATTTGTGCTCAGTTACAGATTGTGCTTTCTTATTTTCCACAGAGGTAGGCAGCTAGTCATGTTGGTAGAGCACTGATCAGTCAAAGGGGTGCACATGTCACTGTGTAGTTCCATGTTTTGCAAATGTCACTCCTGTAGCAAGTGCCAGAAGTTTACATAGCAATAACACACAGCATGTGCTTCAAGCAATTGGCCATATCTGAACAGAGCTCTCCTTAGTAAGGTGAAGGGGGACTACAGTCAGTGGAATGACTGTAGTCTACTACCACAGTCAGTCATGAAACTCACCAACTTCTAATCCAGAGAATTGGCTGTGATCAGTCAGACTTTTGGTCCCAACAGAGTCTGGGGATTTGTGTCCTGAAAGCCTGGCAATTTACCGACAGTTACCTCTGCAGATCAAGTTAACAGCTAGGTCAGCCAGGATACTATGGAGACATCAGTCTGGAGAGTGTGGACTAGATTTTCTTGTGATGAGACAATGAGAGAGATTGAGTATGTTAGAAATGGATGGAAGGAACATTTCATGGTGATACAGAAGAGGCGGTGAGGTATTCCCAGTGAGTGAGTAGGAAGGGAAGTGGGCAGGAAGTGTTTGGGCGAGGCTGGTGAGAACTCTTGACTGGACATGCAATATTGAGAGTTATAGCCCGAATCTTGGTGAGATGAATGATTGGACTGTGAATGTGAGATAATAGAGAGAAGATGGTAGCACTTACTGATGCGAAGTGCTAAAGATCATTGATCTTCTCCCTGCACTGTGTGGTGTACTATTTTGCCAGGACACAGCACTGAACTGGATTGGCTTAGTCTTGTGGTCTGGCCGGCAGAAAAAAAATTGCCATCCTCTCCACCACCTCTTCAGTAATGCTTTCAGGTCCCTGTACATGAAATGCAGACCAAGCTTTCCTTCTGTCTGAGCCATGGTCTGTACTTGGAGATCCCAGCATGGCCATGTGAGGGTTCAATCTTTACTTGTAGCAACTGATATGGTGTGCAGATGAGATTTCAGAATGGCATACAGGCCAGACGGTCCCATAAATGACAAGCCCTTAAATCTCTCCAGCCATGAGATTCCCCAAGAAATGCACCTAAGAGTACGGTGTCTTAGCGGAAGAGCACAAGTTTGGGTTAGAAAAGTTGCTCTGGAAACCATGTATCTCACTCAACAGAATACTTTGACTGAAAATGTGAAAATTCCACCTAACAATTCAAGACAAAGCTGATTGCCAGTTGACAAACTACGGCTAAAAGAGTAAAGTAAATACATGTTTGTCAATGTAACTAGTTTAATTAAGTTCTTTGAAGGAAAAGAGTGGACTGATGAGGATAGTGTGATTAATGTGTGTATGAACTTCATGAAGGTATTTGATTAAGGACCATATTTGTCAATAATATTAAAGCCTTCTGAAATAAAAAGACTTTGGAAATATTGACATAGAGAATAATGGTGAACCTGTTTTTATTTCAAATTGCTTCAATTATTTCAGGAGTCAAAATTAGAACCACTGCCCTTTTGATAAATTTTCATATCTGGACTTAGAGAACAAAAGTTCAAAGTTTGCAAATGGAAAACAGGGGAATTGCAATTAACTGGTATTGCTTTCAAACAATTCCTGAAGAAGGGCTTATGCCTGAAACGTCGACTTTCCTGCTCCTTAGATACTGCCTGACCTGCTGCACTTTTCCAGCAACACATTTTTCAGCTCTGATCTCCAGCATCTGCAGTCCTCACTTTCTCCTAATTGCTTTCAAACAGTCAGCACAGCACGATGGACTAATTCTCACCTTATTCTGTACTGTAGTATTTGATGATTCCATGCTTGAATTAGTTTCATGTAGCTTGATAAATGTGTTCTTTTCAATTATAGTAAATATAGAAAAGGTATAATGCTGAGGCTGGTAGTACCATCCGAATGGTGAACACTGCTGGGTATGCAGGCCGTCCCACCATTACTAAGCATGCCAGTTATAAATCTGGGGTAAGTAATCCCAAAGAAGGCTTTAAGGAGTTGGGGAACATCAAGTACAGAAACAGACTCTTCGGTCCAACTCGTCCATGCTGACTAGATTCCCTACAGTATGAAAACAGGCCCTTCAGCCCAACAAGTCCACGCTGACCCTCTGACGAGTAACCCACCCAGATCGCCTAAATTAATCTAGCCCAGTTTTCCAGCATTTGGCCCATATCCCTCCAAACACTCCCTAGTCATCTACCCACCCAGACGTCTTTTGAATGTTGTAATTGTACCAGCCTCTATCATTTCCTCTGGCAGCTTGTTCCATACATGCACCACCCTCTGCACGAAAATGTTACCCCTCCGGTCCCTTTTAAATCTTTTCCCTCTCACCATAAACCTATGCCCTCTAGTTTTGGAATCTCCTACCCTGAGGAAAAGACCTTGGCTACTCACCCTATGTATGCCCCTCATGATTTTATAAACTTCCATAAGGTCACCCCTCAGCCTCCGAGGGAAAAAAAACCCCAGCCTATTCAGTCCCAAACCCTTCAGTCCCAGTTCAAGAGACTGGGGTGGGGCTGGGGAGACCATTAAGACAAGAGAATGACCAACTTAAGGAATTCAAAGGAGGCTTCCCGGACCGTTGCCCAACACTAGCCCATGTAATTAAAGGATCACCCATTACAACTGGAAAAAATCAGAGATATATTTTGAGGAAGCAATGGTTGGGAGAAGTCCGAAAAGGCCTACAAAAAGGGTGAAAAATAGGAGATGACGGGAAAATTTGGCTAAAGCAAATGATAATGGGACTAAAAAGAAACAAAGTAACTAATAATGTGCCTGGAGCAGGTATGCACCTATCTGAAAGTAAAAATAAAATACCGAAAATTACCAAAAAAGATCAGTTCTGAGCTGAAATTATTGAACTCCATATCGAAGGCTGAGTGGTTATTTCTTAAACATGCATTGAGCTTCAGTATTGTATTAGAAAAGGCTAGTGCTATGTACCCACAGATCTGCAGGTTTTCGTTCTGCTTTGACACCAGTACAGTCCTTCCATTCTGATCCTCACAGGAGTTCCTTTAAATAATGGAGCAGAAAGAGATGTCACTGCACCTATTTCTTCTGTTGATTATGAAAGTAGGAAGTCAGATGCAAATGCAGTGACCGTAGTAAAAAGCCACTGATCTGTGCGACTGAAACCACACCTGCTTTCCCCCAACAAAATCTAACATTTAGCCCCAATAGTATAAAAGCTAAGGGCTGTACTAAATACATATAAAACTAGTGCCCTAGTTGGAGTTTTGCATGCAATTCTGGCTACCACAACTTATAATGAACTGGGTGATTTTGGGGAGGGCAGATAAGATTCATGGTTCTGCGGATAGCAAACTGCTACTTTCATTCAGCTTTACTTGTTTGTAGCATCCTTCATGTTGACACCACGTTTCATCTGATATGTGTGTCATGACTACCACAGGCTATCTACTTGCCTATGGCAAGCTAGCCAGTATGCTAAATAAACACACTTTATTTTCTCCAAACAGCCAGACTAGAGAAGCTATTTTTCTTTCGACTTGGATCAAAGTAGATGAAGTAAAGATTCAATACAAGTTTTTAGAACCCTGAACTGTTTGATAAAAGAAGTAGTGACTGACTGACTGACTGTTTTCAATGTTGGAAGGATTGCGAGTGAAAAGACACAGGTCCTATATTCAATGTGATTAGTAAACATTTCTTACTAATGCTACATGAGGTGATATGAAGAAAAACATTCTTGTCAAGATTGGGAACACACATGGCTGATAAAGTGATGGATATTAATTAATTAACAATTGTCAGAGGCAAACGGATAAAAGAAAATTCAAGGCAAAATGCAGGTTTATGTGGAAAAAGCAGGAGAATAGGGCAAAGTGCATTGTTCTTCTAAAGAGCTGAAAATGTGTTGCTGGAAAAGCGCAACAGGTCAGGCAGCATCCAAGAAGCAGGAGAATCAACGTTTTGGGCATGAGCCTTCTTCTAAAGAATCAATATAAATGGACCATTTGGCCTGCTCCTGTGCTGTGCTGGTGTTAGGTGGTGAGAAGGCTATCTATTCCACTCTCCTAAATTAGTGGTTAAAAGTTACATAAGTGAAGCAGGAAACAAGGTTTCAATAAGGGTTCTGAAGATGGCTCACTTGACCCAAAATGTTAACTGATTTCTGTCCACAGATGCTGCCAGACCTGCTGAGCTTTTCCAGCAATTTCTGTTTTTATTTCGGATTTCCAGCATCCGCAGTTCTTTTGGTTTTTAGCAAGGTTTCAAATCCATTTTCCCTCTTTCTCTGAGAATTTGATGAAGTCTAATAATAGCCATCGAATCCTAAGTGGCCTTTGGAAAACACTGAAAAACTAAGGTTTAACATTTGTGGTTTTCATAAAATATGACATGAAATGGCTGGATGAATAATAGGAGAGAGTGGGGACTGTCGATGCTGGAGATCAGAGTTTAGATTAGATTTAGATTTCCTACAGTGTGGAAACAGGCCCTTCGGCCCAACAAGTCCACACCGCCCCGCCGAAGCGCAACCCACCCATACCCCTACATTTACCCCTTACCTAACACTACGGGCAATTTAGCATGGCCAATTCACCTGACCTGCACATCTTTGGACTGTGGGAGGAAACCGGAGCATCTGGAGGAAACCCACGCAGACACGGGGAGAATGTGCAAACTCCACACAGTCAGTCGCCTGAGGCAGGAATTGAACCCGGGTCTCTGGCGCTGTGAGGCAGCAGTGCTAACTGGCATGCTGGAAAACATAGCAGGTCAGGCAGCATCCAAGAAGCAGGAGAATCATCATTTTGGGCAAGAGCCTGGATGAATAATCCCATTCCTAGATGAATAATAGGTTAAGTAATGAGATGATGCTGGATGGAGAGGGCTCTTTGGGTTGACACGTTAATAAGTGGCATCCCACAATGCTCCATTTTCAACTTGTTTTCTTTAAACAGCTCCTAAATTCTATGTTAGTGTGTTTTCATAATTGTTAGTAATATTTACTTACATAACGTTTATCCAATTGATATGCAGAATGGAATTCCATCAGAATTTGTTAGTACTAATTCACAGAGCTTCACTAAAAAGTCTAAAAAGGATTACCTGTCTGGCAATGACATTGAAGTTGTAAGAAAAGATTAAATAGTTAAGGAATACTTGCAGAACATGTCTCAGTTCTTGGCATGGCAAGCATACTTGTTGAAAGTTTGTTGGCCTTGGAAATTTATATAGGTTAAGTCACCTTCTTTAGTAATTTTAGAACACAGGCTGAACCATGACATTGGGGTTTGAATTGATAATATAAAGAGAATGGGGCAAATTACTTTTTCCAGACCTCCTTGTGTGTTATGCTCCAAATATGGTTATTGCCTTTTTCAGCATTTCCCGAGAAATAAAAGGAGCAATATAATGTCGCAGACTTATAATAGCGGGCTGTTTTCTTTCAGTTTTGACACTAACCAGAATGTTATTCCTCTTTTAATAATAAAAATGATGTTTATGTTTGAACAATTTAAGTCAGTCAGTCAATTTCCCTACTGTGTCCTAGGATTGACTTGACAGGAAGAAGACTGGCAGAATGTTATCAGTCCTGTCCTTCTTGATGTTCCAGAGCCTGGATTTACTGTATAACATCTAATCTCTTCAAATATAAAGCAGTTGGGTTGTTAAGGGGTTGTCTTGTTTGGTGCACAAAAAAATCAAACTTTTTTTGACGCTCAATCATGTTAATTAGTGAACCTTCTTATGACGTTAATCATTAGCTTCATTGCTTTTTTGGACATTGTGCAATTTGAAGTGGCGTTTCTCAGCTGCCCCCTTATTGTCATTTACATTACAATTCCCTTGCTTTAAAGCTTAGATGATATCTTTGAAGTCCCTTGTCTTCTCAGTAACAGATTGAATACAGTCTATCTGTAATATTTAAAAGGAATGCATCGCTATTATAATTGGCATATATTAATACTTGGCTCCCAATTGGGTTACATAATTTATTATTCCAGTTTTTGCAATTCCATTGTTTTCATTTAATTCATCGTGCTCCAAGCTGTAGTTAATTTCTAATTTTAAAATTAAAAACCTATTACCGTGTTTTTAGTAATCAATCTGCTATATGATAGCATTATGTCAAGGAGAACTGATTTATCCAATTGCATTCCAACATTATGGGCCAGATCTTCCGGGTTTTGGACCATCAGAGATCAGTCATTCTCCATAAGAAAAGTATAGGAATCCCTCAGAAGTCCTCATGCAATGCTTATGTGGGAATTGTTCAGGAAGTGTAAACTTCCGATGGGCAATTATGTTGTGCCTGGAACTCTTTGGAAAAAGTCCCCATCTCTGATCTAGGGTTGACAACTTTGCAAGTTTGGACCCACATGGATAGTTACCCATGAGCTGTTAGACCGATTAAAACCAATTCTAGTTACTGACACAACTGAACTGACTGCATCCCCACCTCATCATCTGATTATCCTCTGACCATTGTGTCAACCATTCCCCCCCCCCCCCACCCACCACCTGCCACTGTACACCCGCACTGACCCACTTGCTACCATGTGTCCCTCATCCACCAGCTTCTCCAACCATGTCAACCATCCACCTTCTATCTTAGCTCCCCACTTATGTGTCAACTTACAACCCTCATCTACCTGCCACCCTTACCCCTCACCAATCCATCTGCCACCCTACCTCCTTACGCACATACCTTACATTGCTCACCTTCCTTCTGTAGCTGGTCAAAGGGGTTTTGGACATTTAAACTCATTACTTGCCAGAATATGGCAGCCAATGCCTTAAATAGTGGGCATGGCTGCTATGAAGATTGTCATGATATCTCTCCAAGTTTTTTCACTGCTGAGTTTGGAGAGATTCTCCAGCGCAAAATGGACCCAAACATCAGAGGTTGGTAATTATGTAGCATTTTGTCTGATCTAAGTCAGGAATGGGGATTCGACCTAGATTAGAAGGTTTAAGCCATTTTTTTGGTTAATATTATTTGTTATTATTTTAATAACAAATTGTCATGTTTTAAAGAATGATAGGCATTCTGGGTAGGCAGCCAAACTACATCGTACTCCATTTCAGCTCCCTTCAGTTAAAATCAAATCGACTCTACACTCAGCAATTTTTGACTTTTATGTTTATAGTAAAATATTATTTTGAACTTTAATATTTTTATTAATTCATGGTTTGTGAACAAGTCCATGCTTTCCTGTCTAGCTTTAATTGCTCTTGAGAAGACCAAACTAATCCATCATCTGAAGTCAAGACTAGGGAGAGAATTCCAGGATTTTGATCCAATGATAGTGAAGGATGAGCAATCCAGTTCCAAGGCAGAGTATTCTGTAGCTTGGAGATGAACTTGAAGGAGATGTTATTCCCATCCATCTGCTGACTTTGTCCTTTTAGGCATTGGAATCGTGGTTTTGCAAGATGCAGTCAAAATGGCCTTTGGCAGGTTGCTGCAATGCATCTTCTCAATGGGACACAGCCCTACCATTGTGCACCAGTGGTATCGGGGTGAGTGTTAAAAGTTATCTTTGTTAGTTTGAAGTTGAGTGTGTTAGAACATCCAGGCAAGCGTAGAGCATTCCATTACTGCCCTGACTTTTGCCTTGCCAAGAACTTTGGGGAGTCAGGAGGTGAGCTATTTGTTGCAGAATTCCCAGCCTCTGAACCTGCCACATTATTTGTATCTGGCAATGGAGGATTCAGTGATGGTAGTGCCAAGATGAGATGGTTAGTTTTTTTCTTGTTGAATAAGGTCATTGCCTGGCATTGTTGAGGCACAAATACCACTCGCCGGTATTCAGCCCAAGCCTAAATATTGACCAGATTATGTTGTACATGAGCGTACACTGTTTCATATCTGAGGAGTCACTAACGGAACACAGAACACTGCAATCACCGATGAACAACCCCCGACTTCTGAGCTTCTGGTGGAGGGATATTATTTGATGAAGCAGCTGAATTTTACTGGGCCTAGCCAATAAACTTTCAAGGATCAAATTCATTATTTTGACAAAGGCTTTTGTTGAATGGAAAATGCTTTTCAACATTAAGTACTAAACTTTAGTAGAAATGCATTTTCAGCTTCAAAAAGGAGCACTTATAATGTTAATTTCTGTAAATGTGTTTTTAAATAGAATTAGAACAGGAGTCATAAATTGACAGAAGATATATTGATGCACAGACTTCTTAGAAATTAACCATGACATTATAATTGTGATAATTTTTATATTTGTGCAGATTGCTACTGCAGACCTTAATCTATGCTGGATAAGACCTGAAGACTTGAATGAGACTAATGCAATTCTAAGATGAAATCTGAGGCAGAAATCTAATTTTTATGATTGTGTTATGAGACCGTGCCAAGACTGACAGTGTTCTCTTTTTCAGAGGTGTACTATTTACAGAATTAATGCTGTTTTAATGAGTATACATTGGTTACTGAAGCATTACCAATGGCAGTGCAGGTGTCAGCTGTTAAATGTCAGTGGTGAGCAGAAAAGGTACAGGCGTGTGTTATTTATGACAGAATGATTAAGGCCACAAGAAGTGATAAACTCAAAGTCTGCTTGAGAGGAGAAGCACTTTGCTATGTGGCTTCAGTTCAGATACTGTGCTGACTGATCTAATCTGCAACAAGAGGAAGTTGTTTTTATCAGAGAAGTGCATATCTTCTGTTCAGATCAAACCCATCTCTTGGGAGAGCTAAGTTATCTTGCAGGATCTAACGGTGACTGCAACAGAGCTCAGGCGTGCAGAGCTCAGGCAGTGGAATTTTTAAGTGCATGAGAAAGAACTGGTGACAGCAGGTTGCTAACCTCAGGTTATTTTAGCTCTAAACCTCAATATATGGACTATTGGATGTTGTTTTCAGTGCTTTCGGTTTCTGGTGGCTGTACGATTAATCTAGTTGTGTACTCTAGTAACTTTGCTGTTCTATCTGGACATTCTACGTTTAACCACTGTTATAACAGAGTGGAAAGTATTTAATGTTTTTGCACCAGTGCTAGTGCTAAGGAGTTGATTGAGATTGAATATCTGAAGTAGAAAAACAAAGTATTGTATCTCTAAATATAACTAGCACATTGAAAAAGAATGAAATTGACACAAAGTATAAGTTATGTTAAATATTCTCAATAATAAAACATATTGGAATTTTTCTGCCTTTCCAGCTTGTTCGTCACCAAATTCAGAGTTGGCAAGAATCATAGGTCTTGTAATTAGATTTGCTTGTTCTGTTTTGACATACTCACTCAACTTTTTAGAATTAGTTTATTGTTTTCCTGAAACAGCAGGTTAAGGAATTCTGGAGGGGCATGCTTTGTGTGCTAATCTTCACATCATAGAATTAGTATAGTACTGGAGGAGTCCATTCACCTGTCATGTTCATGCCAGCTCTCTGAATGAGTAATCCTCCTACTACCATTCTTCTGCTCTCTCCCATAACCCCCTACATATTTTTGTGTTTCTGACAACAATCCAGTAGCCTCTAGTATGCTTCTCTTCAATCTGTCTCACCATATTCTCAGGCAGATTATTCCAGATCATAACCACTTGCATGAAAATGTTTCTCCTCATTGTTTCTTTTGCCATTTACCATAAATCTGTGCTCTCTTATTCTTGATCCTTCCACCATAACCTCACATTGTTTATTTCATCCTAATATATACCTCTTTTGTTATCCAGAGCCTCTAAATTTTCATCCCCTTTGTGGAAATGTTCCTTTGTTGTACTTGTGCCCCCTGCGTTTAGAGTCCCTAACCAGGAAAACATATTATCTTCATCTTACCATCTATCCCTTTAAATGTGTTTTGTACATTACAATGCGTTCACTTCTCATTTTTCAAAACTTGAGAGATCACAGGCCAATTTGCTGAATTTCTCTTCGTGGGAAACTCCCACCATCCCAAGAACAAATCTGATGGACCGTCATCACAGTCCCGGGTTGGCAATAATATCTTTCCTGAAATAAGGGGACTACAACTGCATCCTGCACTGCAGGTCCTATCTAACCAAACTCTTATACAATTGAAGCAAGACTTCGCTACTCCAATACTCAAAATCCTCTTTTAATAAAGGCTAATATTCCAATATGTTAACTCCAAGTTGGCCTCTCATTAGTGTTCCCATACCTTATTGTCACACTTTATTTTGATGATCTTTCCTCAACGTTGATTATCTTACTTGCATTTACTTGGTTATAACTCAGTTGGCTCTATTCAAGGCTGAAAACCCCGAAGTTCAATTTAAAGCGATTTTTGGAACTCTTAAATAGGCTGTGAATTAAATTGTGATTGAGTTTGCAACATTCATAAATAAACAGTCTGAAGAGGATAATTATTCTGCATGTTTTAGTTTTTTTGTTCAATTCCAAAAAATATTCATAGATGCGATGAATTTCTAAACAGTTAATTGTGTTATTTTCACTGCATGTGATATCTTTGGAAGTTCCGCAAGATCTAGTGTGGATTGCTTAAACTTTGGAAGTTTCACAGGATGTAGCAGAAATTGCTTAATATTTAAAGTAACTTTTAATTCTTTCAAGTGTATGGAAGGGTAATCTTGAGGCACATTTTGTCATAAGGGGTGGAGTAGTGCTGGTTCAGAGTTGTAAAGTTTGACTAGTTTAGCCAAAAGGAATGTCCGTATTCCCCATTCCCATGACACACAAATGTCACAAAGGTTCTTCCCCAAAATTATGATGATAAAAATATTTTTCTCAGATAATAAGACAATGATGATCTGGCTTATACAGTTTCCAGTATACATGGGAAGTCATAATTACTGCCACGGAAATTTGCAAAGCGATTGAAGAATGCAAGGATTAAATTCATCATTGTCTGCTTTTCAAATATCATACAAACTTGACATCACAGATTTCTTAACATGGAAAATGAGCAGAAAAAGACAAATTAATAGTCATTTGAGAATCATAAATAGCCTTGAAATATCGTAACTGTATCACTTTAAGTTGAAACTGAGGTTATGATTCTCAATGTCCATTTCAATCAAAGCTGAATTTGTCAAACAGAAAATGAGGTGTAACCATTGATAGAGACAAACTGATTAGAATCTTTTTATAAATTGTGAGATCCCTAGTAAATGAATATAGGACATTTAAAATTTTAACACATTTAACAATGAAACTTAATTGAAAAATATCTTGTATCATGTACTCAATGCAGGTAATGCTGGAAACTAGTACATGACATTACATTTAAGGACTGGTGTCACTTTTTGATCCAGGGATACAAGTTTGTTTATGTGAAAAACCAGTGGTTCTTGTAATGTGTTTGGCTTGGTGTCAATCCCAGGATTGTTTGACCTCATTTATACTCTGGCCATATTGTACAAGCTCTTGATTGAATTGCTAAATAGAATATTTCATGATAGAGTGCAAGGAAAAATTGGACAGGCAGATCAATATTGACCATGCCGACTGTTGTGTTCTCCCAGCTAAAAGAAGCAACCCAATGAGTAAAACAGCATCAATGGACCTGGAACAGAGAACAAATATCAATTGAAATGATAAACTTGTCCTTTTCATTGAGGTTTAGTGATATTTAATTTGCTCCTTATCACAATGCCAAAGTAAAATGGGTTTCTTACTTAGAAGTTAGTTTTGACCCAAATTAGTTGCCAGGAAATGGTCATCCAGTGCCCGGTTGGGGGCATTTCCACTTTAGTGGAAGGCCCACAGGTGCTTCCTGCCTGGCTAGTAGGAGGGAGAGCCAAAAACCATTTTGCAGCAGAGTTCTCACCCCCATCCCTTTGGCTCAACTTCTTTTCCTTCTGTTTGAAAATTAAGTTTTAAAAACATACCCAAGAGACCATCTTAGAGTTGAGGAACCATTCCAGTTTGTGCAGCAAAAAAAAACTGAAGGACTGTCAATGCTGTAAATCTGAAACAAAAACAGAAATTGCTGGCAAAACTCAGCAGGTCAGTAGCATCTGAGGACACTGTGGTGCTCCTCTCAAGCAAGCAAGTTTTTGATTCACCAACCAGCCTGCCCACCAATCTTCATTTGACCAGAAACCAGCCTCCATGTCAATGAAGGGTTTACCTCTATGAAATGTAATCAGATTTCACCCAGAGGAGGGGCTCTGACCAGAAAACAAAGCCCAGCTCCAGTTTTCCAAGTCTTCGTTAAAAATTCAGCTCCATAGAATAGAACCACTGATTGCTCGAGTTAATTAGTGAACATTCAGGACAGTCTCAGTTGCTGCAAGCACTAACCCAGATAAGCATCTGTGTAAAATAGCACAAACAGTTGTGTCAACATGTTGAGCTTTGTGCATGAGCTTTGCTGATCAGAGATTCCAGTCTCAACCTGCTGGACAAAGATATGAGATCCAGAAAAAAAAACTTCACTTCATTTGCAGTGGAAGTAAAGGCTGCAGCTGCCTCTTTACTGTAATTGTCAGATTCATAGATACAGCACATACTTATGGCATTTGCTGCAAAATGTTGCAAATGATCATTATTTTCACTTTTAAATATTTATGAGCAAGAAATAAATGATTTTGATTTCAAACTCCAATGCTATCATTTTGGTCATGACTCTTTTTCAGTAGTTGGATCCTAAAAAGCTCAGTGAAGATAAATTTATCAGTTCCTTTGTGGCATCTTTGATAACTTGGCAACATAAATTTTTAAAAACATCAGAGACAATATTCAGGACTTTCAAACACCCTTGGGGGTGAAAACTGGAATGGATGCACATTGAACATGGCACTCCCAGAAGGTCCCAAGTCCTCCAGGATTGTTTGAAATTTTCAAAATGAGAGGGTGGAGGGAATCAGGATGCTCTTTGCTTCCAGTTAATAGTCTGTGAAGCTCCCTGACCTGTAGTGTTCCCTGCAGTCAGAAAAGGGCTGACAACATACTGAAAGTTGTGCTGGATCGGGTATTACACTTACAACTTGGTCATTTGCCTCTTTTGTGCTCGGTGGGGCAGCTTCCCCTGTAGATGCTGCCTTCCCTCTTCTACAGGCAGCAATAGGCCCCCTCCCTCATGATTCCTGTTTGCCTTTGCTGCTCTCACTCAGCAAGCAACTCCCACTGCCAGAGAACACACGGCGCCACAAACCGCACCCACCGACAACCCAATTAGGGCATGTCTGTTTGATGATTGTGACACAAGTGACGGGAACCAGAGGTTGTCTGGATGGTTGGCTTCCCAATCGTGAATTAAAAATCACGTCTGAATTTTTCAAAGTTTATTCTTTCACAGGAGTAAGCATTGTTGGGTAGGCCATCATCTACTGCCTGCCCCCAGTTGCTGCTGAGAAGGCAGGGGTGAACTGTCCTCAACCACTGCAGTCCATGGCAACTAAGTACATGCTCAGTACCACAATGAAGTTCCAGGATTTTGACTCTGCACCATTAGTTTGTCTTAGTTTGTTGGGTGAAGCTTTCAGTTGAGTTGTAATTAAAATTCTTAATGTATATTTCAGAACTAATTCACATTCAACATTTCTAATGATCTCAAATTATTTTAATCTGTAATTCCTCCAATGGTCAAGCAGGTGATTAGTTGTGACAAGGCTCTGTATAAAGCCTTTCCTTTTCTTTTAACCCCAACCATTCAGTTATATTTGATTGCAGGAAGAAGAATTCAGCATCATCCTGCTGTGTTTCATTTAGAACTGTTTGTATCAGGAATACATTTTAAACATAGAAAACTAAATGAGTTTAATTACTGACTCCTCATTGGCTGGATTTAGTCTATTAGATTGCTGTGTTGGAAGGGATGGAGAAGTCTCTGGATATTCCATTGATGATTTGACCAACTGTTATATGTCTTATCTGGTCAACGAAATTATCAATAATTCTCATCCAAGTTTGATTTAACTTACTCAAGCTGGAACAGCAGTGGGAGCACTACACCTGACTTCTCTGATCCTGAACAATTGATATATTTGTGGCCTTATTGACTTGTATCAAGTCCTCAGATTTGTTGCATGCTGAATGAGATACAATGAAGCCAAATTATTATCCATGTTGTTTGGCAAAACCTTCAAAAGTTGTTCAGCTGATCATATTTCCCATACCTCTTCCAGTCAGTAAAATGACAATGTTTAAATTCTTAGTTTGTGCTAACAGCAAATAACTGGATAAATTAACCATAAGCCATAACATATAGGAGCAGGGTTAGACCATTTGACCCATTAATTCTGCTCTACCATTCAATGAAGGCTGATATTTGTTTCAAATACATTCTCCTGTCTTTGCCACGTAATCCTTGATCCGCATAGTAATCAAGAACTGCTGTTTGTCTTAAGTACACTCGACGACTTGGTCTCCACGGACTTCTGTGGCAATATATTACTCAAATTCAGCACACACTGTCTGACGAAATTGCTCATCTCAGTTCTAAAAGGTTGACTCTTCACTCTGAGGCTGTACCCTTGCATCACAGTCTCTCCTAATACTGGAAACATCTCCTCCACGTCCATTCTGTCCAGGCCTCTCAATATTCTGTAAGTTTTAACGAGATTCCCTCTCACCTTTCTAAACTCATTGAGTATAGTTTCAGAATGCTCAACCACTCTTAATATGATAAGCCCTGCATCCCTGGAAACATTCTTAGAAACCTCCTCTGGTCCCCCTCCAACACTAACACATCTGTCCTTAGATACAAGCTCCAAAACTGCTCACAATATTCCAAATACAATCTATCCAAAACCTTAACCAACCTCAGCAGTACATATCTACTCTTGTACTCCATCCCTCTTGAAATGAATGCTTAAATTTCATTTTCCTTCCTAACTACCAACTGAATCTGCATATTAACTTTAACAGAATCCTGAATCCTAAGTCCCTCAGAGCTTCAGATTTCTGCAGCCTTTCCCTATCTCTATTCTTCCTACCAAAGTGCATAACATCACACTTTGTATTCCATCTGCCACTTCTTTGCTCACCCTCCTAGCCTATCCAAGTCCTTCTGCAGTCTCCCTGCCTACTCATTACTACCTGTCCCTCCCACCTGTCTTTGTGTCATCAGCATACCTAGCAACAATGACCTAGAATGACAATGACCAACAATGACCTTCCTTCTTCTAGGTTGTTAATGTGTAACATGAATAGTTGTGATCTCAACATTGACCAATGTGGAACTCCATTAGTCTTCAGCTGCCATTCTGGAAAGGCTCCTTATTCGCCACATTGTGCGTTCTGCCAGTCAGCCAATCCTCACCCCTCACACCATGGGCTTTTATTTAGCAGCCTCTTGTGCAAGACATTGTCAAAGACCTTCTGGAAAATCAAATAGATTATGTCTACTGGGTCTCCTTTGTCTAGCTTACTCATTGCCTCCTCAAAGAATTTAACAGGTTTTTCAGGCATTACTTCCCCTGACTCAGCCCTACCTTAACATGCATTTCCAAGGACTCTGCAATCTCATCCTTAATAATGGACTCTAAAATTATACCAACAAATGAGGTCAGGCTACTGGACCTCTAGCTTTCTGTTTTCTGTCTCCCTCCTTAAACAGAGGTGTTATACCAGCCATTTTCCAGTCCTCTGGGACTCCTTGAGAGCTGTGTGGTGTAGTCCATCTGGTCCAGATGATTTATTCACCTTCAGACCTTTTTAGATTCAACAGCATCTTCTCTTCAGTGATGGCCACCATGCCCACCTCTGTCCCTGACTCTCTTGAAGTTCTGATGTGCTGCTGCTATCTTTCACTGAGAAAACTGATGTGAAGTACCTATTCAGTTGTCTCACCATTTCTTTGTTCCTGATTACTACTTCCGCAGCCTCATTTTCCAGCAGTCCAATGTCCACTCTTGCCTCTTGTTTATCTTTTAGATTTCTTACTTTCTCCTCGAAGAGATATTTTTGAGGTCTGCAGATGCTGGAGATCAAAGTTGAAACTTTATTGCTGGAACAGCACAGCAGGTCAGGCAGCATCCAGGGAACAGGAGATTCGACGTTTCGGGCACAGGCCCTTCTTCATTCCTGAAGAAGGGCCTGTGCCCGAAACATCGAATCTCCTGTTCCCTGGATGCTGCCTGACCTGCTGTGCTGTTCCAGCAATAAAGTTTCAACTAAAAATATCTCTTGCAATCTTGTGAAATATTACTGGCTAGCTTATCCTCATTTTGCATCTTTCCCTTCTTATTGCTTTTTATGTTAGCCCCTGCTGGTTTTTAAAGGGTTCCCAATCCTCTGGCTTCCCACTAATCTTTACCATATCAGATGCTTTTCTGCTGTCTCTGACTTCTCTCGTTGGCCATGGTTACCTTTTCCTCCCCTTAGTACGTATTATCAAAATCATAGTTGCCTCCATGTTGGTAGATTAAAATCCTCTAGCTTTGACTTTCAAGAGTAATTGGTTTTAGTGTCACTCATTTATGCAAAGCTACAGTAGGCAAATATGAATTATCAATTAAATTTGATTCTGTTGAATGGTCAAATACTGGTTCAATAATATCATTTGGGAAAGGAAAGTTAAAGCCAGGATTGTTTACCAGGTCCGTTTTGTGTATGATTCTAGTCTGGCACTACTGAGATTGACTCTTGCCCTCAGAAATGTTTTTGGAAGCTTGACAGTTGATCACATCACTTGGGGCTGGACAATAAATGTTGTATTGCCAGTGACACCCATATCCTGGGAATGGATTATAAAAAGATCAAAGGAAGTTCTTTTTTTAACGAATGATTGTAAAATAACTGCATGCACTTATGCAAAAGTAGCTTACACACACGTTTTATTTTCTCCTGTGGAAAAGCTTAAAGTATAGTTTACTTTGGCTTCCATAACTTCCCCCAAAGGTTGGGGAAGTTTTGGAGAAGTGATTGATGTTGAAACTGCCTCACTCCATAAACAACATTGAGAAGGAGTTCTTTATCTGGTCAGCCGAGCAACAGACAAGTTTCTTTAGACTCTCTGGGCAAAATCCTCATAGTTCCTTGGAAGATTGGGTGGCAGTGTACTAGAAAGGAATTGGAAATCCCTGTCCGCACAGCTCCTGATTCTGCCTTGCCTCCAGCCAAGATACCCAAGTGCCAGAGGAGGAAAGCCAATACAGAGATCGAGTCGTAGAGATGTGGAAACAGACCCTTTTTGTCCAATTATTCCCATGCTGACCAGATATCCTAAATTAATCTGGTCCTATTTGTCAGCACTTGGCCCATATCCTTCTAAACCCTTTCTATTCATTTACCTATCTAGATGCTTTTAAAATATTGTAATTGTACCAGCCTCCACCACTTCCTCTGGCAGCTCATTCCATACACGCACCACCGTCTGTGTGAAAAAGTTGTCCCATAAGTCCCTTTAAATCTTTCCACTCTCACCTTTAAACTATGCCCTCTGGTTCCGAGTAGAGCCTCAACCCAGGGCCATTATCCTATGCTGGCTGAACTGAGCTGATCGTGGATTACCATGTTGAATTTAGAGTTCAGCCATTGCTTAGAATAGGCCTCCTGATTGTATGTGAATTCATCTGAGGATGTAAAACAGCAGTGGTCCTTTACAGTTCTGAGAGAGTGTGGCCCTGAGCAGGGTCAGGGTTGACTGTAGAGAGATTAGGTGGTGGCATATGGCTGCGAGTGTGGAGCAGAGGATCTGGAAGGAGAACCATTTCTAGAGGTTTTGAATTTGTAGTAGGTACTGGTTGTCTTGTTCACATCCAAATAGTGTTGGTCTGAATGTAGTCTGGAGTCCATGCGGGACCAGTTGGTTCTGTAGGCAGGTACTGAGGAAAGAGATGTGGCTGTGATAGCAAGTCTGCTTCAGGACGTGGCTGAAGAGCTTCAGGGCAGAGGAGATGACCTTGGGGGTGCAATGAGAGAGAGACTCACTGCCATCCTTGTAGAGGGAGGATGAGAACTTCTTCAGAGTAGGCATCCTTGGAAGAGGCTTCGCAGTAAGGTTGAAATCAACTAGGAGAAAGTGAGGACTGCAGATGCTGGAGATCAGAGTCAGGATTAGAGTGGTGCTGGAAATGCACAGCAGGTCGGGCAGCACCCGAGGAGCAGGCGAATCGACGTTTCGAGCATAAGCCCTTTATCAGGAATAAGGCTTCTGCCCGAAATATCGATTCCCCTTCTCCTCGGATGCTGCCTGATCTGCGCTTTTCCAACACCACACACTCGACTCTGATCTCCAGTATCTGCAGTCCACTCTTTCTCCTCCTGACGGTATATTTGATTGCCGATGAAGCTTCCTCTCAAGTCCCAACCATGGTGCCATAAAGCTGAAACAGCAGTACCCGTGCCTAATATTCCTTCCTGTCAGTCAGTTTCCTTTGTATGCCGTTGTTCTAACCACCTCTGGAGCTCTTTTCCAAAGTGTTCCTCAGATATCGTGTATGTTAACATCTCAAGTCAATCTTGTGATCACCTAACATCCTCAGCTATGTCCCACTCACCAAGTAAGGCTGCCAGCCATGCTAGTGCTGCAAGCTTTTTCGTTGGGCCCCTCACTCTGCAATCCTGTCAGGCATGCTTTATTAGATAGGAAAAACAGAGTCAGATTAACGCACTATCCTCCATGAGATTGCAAATTGTGAGGATGGCGATGAAGTGGACGGGGACTCAACATGCTTCCAATCTGCAATGACTTTCTACTTTAGGAAGGTTCTGCCATTTGCCTTTGTTTCAATACCATTGGAGTTAACTGAAAGCAAAGGTAACATAGTCCTTGGAGATGATACTTTGGGTTTGGATTGATGCTGGCCTAAAATGTGAAAACTGGAGTAGATATTATGATTTTGTACATTTGATTGAAGTCAGATTCTTGAATAGATTCAATACAGTTCCTCTATTGGGGGAGACAGTTATAGTGGCCGTGTCAATGATCAAATAATCTAGAAGTCAGGACTAAAGATCTGGGGACACGCACCATGGCAGCTTTTGGAATTTAAATTCTATCAATACAGATCTGCAATCAAAGTCACAATGCTGGTGGCCATGAAAACAACATTAATTGTTTTTAGAATGTAAATACATTAATTTCCTTTAGGAAATGAAATCTTCGGTCTTTAATGGTCTGGCCTAGATGTGACTCCAGATGAACAGCAATGTGGCTGACTGTTAACTACTCTCTGAAATGGTCTTCCAAGTACTCAGTTCAAGGCCAAAAACACCTGCATCCCCATTAAAGAATAAAGAATGAAAGAGGACAGAACAATATCCAGGAAGGGTGTAATTGCTGTTATTGAAATCTATTACATGACTTCCTTGCATGTTTTGAGAAATAAAACTTTGCTAGCACTTTAAAGCGTTGAACTCATTGGCAAATTGAAATTTCAGAAATCCAATATCTAAGAACAGCATTTTCCAAGTCACAGAAATAACAGTTGACACCTGATTCTTTTTCTGTCTGAATACTGATCCTTCCCAAATGTTACAAGTGTTACCTCTATGATGGGTTATGGGGAAATTATTGCAAAAATTTCAAAATAATCTTCGGAATTGCAGGGCCATAAATTAGAGGCACTGTGTGACGTCGGAAGTTGAATCCCTAATACGCATTGCTGTCTCTTGAAGCTCCTGCCAGAAGTGTCAAGTTGCAAAATATACTCTTTTACTGAGCATGTTACAAATATGTTGTCATGACACTGCAAGTAGCAGTACTGTTTTCGCTTTCCTACTTCTGCATTGCATGTAGTCCAGAGATCTGTGCAACATTACCACTTTATTTTGGCCTGAAACTAAGAGCCAATTCACTTAAAGCAGACCTTCATTTCCACCACCACCCTCATTTAATACTCCAGTGCTTGTACAGACAGGCAGCTCACTGTGTCTCTATGCTATGCCACTACATGTGATTATTATGTTCTGGATGTATGCTTTGTGGTTTTGCACCAGTGTTTACTCATTGCTGAGCCAACGAAGTTTGCACTGACTCAGCCACGTTCATTAACTCAAACATATACTCAAAGACATTCTATACAATGAGCTGGTCCCTGGAACATTGCCATTTGATCATTCATAGCTCCACTACATGGCAACCTGCAAGCAAGATATGTGGATGGGAGACATCAGTATTGACAACTGGGAAACAGTTGCTAGTGGCCGTGACCATTGGTGACTGACTGCTGAAGGGCTCTGAGAAGAGGTGAGCAGAAATAGAAAGCTCAGCTGGTTTAGACCAAGAGAAAGCAAAAGTCCACAAGTCTTGCACCCTCTCAGCCCACTGTCTTCCTCTGCTACAACTGGGGTGAAGACTGCCCTGCCAGAGTGGGGCTCCTCATTCACATTGATGATGCTCATTATTCCAAGGTCACAGTGCAACCCATCATTTTATGAGATGATAGACTTCTGACAGTATGTGCATAAGTTAATTTTTCTCCCCAAATAACAAGTTACTTTGCCTCTGATCATTTATCCAATGGCTAGGGAAGCTCAGTAATACCAAAACTATTACATTCCTTGTACAATGGAACACTTCAGACAACGAATCATTAACTTGTAAGAACTACGTTTTCATTCTTCTGCCACTCTTTCCTCTCTAACCTATTTTTAATATTTACTACACAACAGATTTATCTTAATAATTACTAATCTTTCCTGCTAAATTGCTGTGGCTATTGTTCCTATATCCATAAGTATATGCTGTACTGCCCCAAAATTCCCAACCTTGCAAGAACATTTTGCTGCAGAATGAAGTTTCAGTTCCCTCGCCTCTTGAGATCCAGCTTCCCTTTTGATGGATGCTAAATTGTAAATTGGTATTTTTAGATCCATGTTTCCAGTTATTGGTATAATAACAGTCAGCTTCCAAAAATTGGTAGCATTGACAGCTACCACGGAATATCTAGTCATTTTTTCTGCTCAGTGTTTGTATCTTGCTGTTTCGATGAGATGAAAATGATGGATCTGATCATAACTGCCAAATCTCTCTTAATACCTTTCATATTTTTCAGACATGGAATAAGGTAGGCCAGGTTTTCATGTATGCACCATTTGTGGAGGCAGTTGGCCATTTAAGTCATCAACGCTTCCACTCAATTCTGATCATAGCATCTCTTTAGAGTGAAATCTAGAGTCTGCATATTAGACCTGCTCAGGACATAGCATTAGTGGATTCATTTGGGTAGCCAGAGTACCCCTTCGGATCTGATCTTTGTTTACCTTTGGAAGAGGTCAGTTGCCCTTGGAAATTGTTTAAAGTAGGCATAATATGCATAAAAAGTGTCTAAACACATCACTATCAGCATCAATGGAACTGCCAGTAATCCTGTTAAACTGTCAAAATGGTTGGAAGCAACTGCCTAAGGGATATGACAAAGCATTTATATCTGCTACCCTTTAAATTTCTGAAAAAACGTTTTAGTGTTTTAAATAAAATATTGCTTGCTATAGCAGACTATCTCTTGACATAAGCCTGACTGTTTTCATTACTGGCATACTACTACATAACTGCACAACCATAGATGGGGATATTTGGATGCCATCCATTTCAGTTTGATTGACAGCTACAAGGAGTTCTGGAGTCTTTGTTGTGGGACTGTGAATTCCAGTTCATGTTGCACTTTAATGGGATGTATGTTTATATAAGGTATTATGTAGTGAAAGAAATATAAATGTAGTAAATGAGTATTTTTGTAAATAAGATATCTTTTCGCAATGTAGTGAAGTCTGATGTATATATTTATACCTCACCTCAACACGGATCCTGAGGTCTTTCAGTGTTGGATGCCAGGTGGGTGTATTGACATAGTAGGTGTAGGATTTGGGGATGGTGGCTGGGTAGGGGACCAAATTAGCACTGAGATGGCATGGGGGCTATCAAGAGCTCTGGGAGGTGGTTGAAGGACAGAGTTTGGCATGAGAGCTGTAAATGATGAGGCAGAAGGATAGGGAGCATGAGGCAGCATAGTGAGGCATTGATTGGAAATGGGGATTATATGAGTTGGGTGAGGGCCTGAAAGATCTTTCATTGGGCATTCATTATTTTTAAATGCAGGATATAGTGCATTTCAAAGACCTGCCCACCTCTGTACCCAGCACCCTCACCAGTTCTTTCTATTTGCCAAACCTGACTTCTAAACCAGGCTGCCTGTGCTACACTCATCTGCCCATTGAAAAATAGGACTGCAGGCAGCTATCTTAAAAGATTTGCAAGTTCTATGGGCTCTGCACATGTGACCTGGGAGTAAAAATCTTGGCCTTAGATTTAGAAGCTTCCCATATATGTTTATGCATGATGCTGACAAAGCACGTGCTTATGTCTGTTTCCATATCTAGGTTTTTCAGACAAACGTCACTCAAGGCTATTGCTTGAGGGGTGCCTTTCCACATTGATTGTTGTTCAGCCAGGAGGCTCTCCACTCTAACTGTCCACGACACTGGAACAATGTTGATAATCAATCTGCTTGACTGTTCTGAATGTACCTTCCATGACTATGAAATCAGACTCGAATCCAAAATTTCTGGTTCAGAGGTGACCTCAATACTCAAAAGAATTTAAGTAGATTTACGGACGATGGACAGAATTCGGAGAATCAGGAGATGGAGTTACTCACTCCAGAATTCCTACCCCACCCAAACTGTCAGATTATGCAGCCTTGAAATTAGAAAAATTGCTAGCATTTTAAAAATTATATTCATTCAAGGGAAAGTGGGCACAGTATTTATTGCCCTTCCCTAATTGTTTTTGAGAAGGCGCTCGTGAGCTGCTCTATTGAAATGCTGCAGTACATTTGGTGTGGGTGCACTATGGTGCTGTTAAGAAAGGAACTCTAAGACTTTGACTAAGTGGCAATAAATTAATGTAGTTCCAAATCAGAATGATACGTGAATTGGAGGGGAACTTGCAGTTGATGTTCCAATGCAGCTGTGGCCCATTGTCTCTCTCAGTGGTTGACGTTATGAATTTGGGAGGTGCTGTTAAAGGAGCATGAATGAGTTGCTACAGTGCGTCTTGTGGATACAAGACATGTTGCCAGTTTGCACTGGTTGGGGGTGCCTCACCAAGCAAATGGTAAGCATTCTATCACAATTGTGAACATTTTGTCAAATTGTTGGGTGATGTCAGTGATAGATGTGCTAGAACATCAAGTTCTAGACCTTCATATTATTACTGAAATTCTGTCAGGTCCCCAGAGCCATTGCAGTATCTAGTGCTTCCACCTGTTTCTTTAGATCATGTAGGGGAAATGAAATTGGCTGAAGAGTGGCATCTGTGATGCTGTTGGGAAATCTAGAGGAGGCTGAGATGGATCATTCACTCAGCACTTCTGGCTGAAGATCGATGCAAACGAATGCAAACTTTGTCATTTGCACTGATGTGCTGGGCAGAATGTTGCAAGACTGCAGAGCTTAAATCTGATCCATTGTTTGTGAGATCGTCTGACCCTGTCTATTGCCTGTTGCTTATTATTTTATATGCAAGTAGTCCTGTGTTATCACTTGAACAGGTTAATTCTTCATTTTCAGATATGTCTAATGCATGCTGTCTGCTCACTTCATGGAACTGGGGTTGCTCACATGGCCTAATGGTAATCAGAATCTGGGGTATGTCAGGCCATGAGATTCCAGATTGTGGTTGAATACAATTCTGCTGCAGATTGCAGCTCATGTTTTGCTAGATCTTTTGAAGACTATCACATTTATCACAGTGCCCATGTTTAACCTGATCCTATGAAACCTGTTGGGGGTCTAGAGTCAATGTTGAGAATTTTCAGGGCAGTAACTGGCTATTTACCACTGTTTGCCACCTCTAAAGGGTCAGTCACGCTGAATTAGCGAAGTGATGGTGATGGTTGTGTCTGGGATGTTGTCTGTAAGATGTGATTTTATGAGTATGATTACATCAGGCTGTTGCTTGCCAACTCTGAAGGACAGTTCTCAAATGCTTGATAAAATTATGTTTGGATAAAATTTCAAAGTGATCTTGTTTAGAAAATATTAGTATACTTACTTTTGTCCTGGATAAAACATGATGAGATTTCTCTGTACTTGGTATGCGAAGCTTTCTTTATCTGTCATAATTTGTGCCACATTCCCATGGCAGATCACATTCGATGTAAATCACTTGTTTAATAGAATCAAGTAGCAAGCATTAAAGCCAATTATGTTATTGGTAGTCATTTGAAAATGAACTCCTAAAGTTGGCAATTTCTTGGATACTTCCATGGCTTCTTTTTGCGTTAAAGGCAACTATGAGTAAAGAAAACCATGGGACCTACAATGTGCTACTTTTGTTAAACAGCCACTAAATAGAATGTTATTAGCAGTTGTGATAACAACTTGTCTTTAGATAACCACACCACAGAATATCAGCAAATGTCAAAGAAAGAATAGGCCTTTCAGGCCGCTGAACTTATTCTGCATAAGTTCAGCTCATCAAATGTTGACTCCAATTATGTTATGAACTTCCCAGTGTCTCTGATTCCAGTACCATACTTGGGAATGGGGTTTGGTTAGCTCAGTTGGCTGAACAACTGGTTTGCAGTGAAGAGTGATGCCAACAATGTTGGTTCAACTTTCACACCAGCTGAAACTACCATGAAGGACTGACTCTCCTTCTCAACTTCTTTCTTCACCTGAGTCATGATAATATTCAAGTTAAACCAACACCAGTCATCTCTCCTTAATGAGACTGCATCCCTTTGATCTGGTGGAACTATGGCAACTTTATCTCTACATACCAATTGGAGTTTAAATAGACCATTAAGTACAAGAGGAAATGTGCTTTTCACTTTCACCTTGTCAAGATCATTTGGGGTCTTGTAAACTTAAAAAAAAAACCCTTCATTCCTCTGGACTCCAGTGAAAACAACCCAATCTTTCCTCATAAGGTAACCCACTCATTCCAAGTTTCAATCTAGTAAACTACTTCTGAACTGCTTCCAAGGCATTTACATCCTTGCTTAAATAAGATCAAAAGTGCATTCAGCAATCATGATGTGGTCTCACCAGATGACACCAATATTGGAGGTGTAGTGGACAGCAAAGAGGGTTACCTCAGATTACAACAGGATCTGGACCAGATGGGCCAATGGGCTGAGAAGTGGCAGATGGAGTTTAATTCAGATAAATGCGAGGTGCTGCATTTTGGGAAAGCAAATCTTAGCAGGACTTATACACTTAATGGTAAGGCCCTAGGGAGTGTTGCTGTACAAAAAGACCTTGAAGTGTGGGTTCATAGCTCTTTGAAATGGAGTCGCAAATAGATAGGATAGTGAAGAAGGCGTTTGGTGTACTTTCCTTTATTGGTCAGAGTATTGAGTACAGGAGGTGAGAGGTCATGTTGCAGCTGTATAGGACATTGGTTAGGCCACTGTTGGAATATTGCATGCAGTTCTGGTCTCCTTCCTGTCGGAAAGATGTTGTGAAACATGAAAGGGTTCAGAAAGGATTTACAAGGATGTTTCTAGGGTTGGAGGATTTGAGCTATAGGGAGAGGCTGAACAGGCTGGGTCTGTTTTCCCTGGAGCGTCGGAGGCTGAGAGGGTGACCTTTACAAAATTATGAGGGGCATGGATAGGGTAAATAGGCAACATCTTTTCCCTGGGGTCGGGGAGTCCAGAACTAGAGGGCATAGGTTTCGGGTGAGAGGGGAAAGATATAAAAGAGACCTAAGGGGCAACTTTTTCACGCAGCGGGTGGTACGTGTATGGAATGAGCTGCCAGAGGATGTGGTAGAGTCTGGTACAATTGCAACATTTGAGAGGCATTTGGATAGGTATATGAATAGGAAGGGTTTGGAGGGATATGGGTAGGGTGCTGGCAGGTGGGACTAGATTGGGTTGGGATACCTGGTCGACATGGACGGGTTGAACTGAAAGGTCTGTTTCCATGCTGTACATCTCTATGACTCTATGCCCTGTATAAAGAACTTATGTTCAATTCCTCTAGTAACAAAGGAAAGCACTCTCACTGTAGGCCACAGCTTACTTAAGGTTGAGGAAGCAAGGATCTGGCACAGCTTCAGAAGATTACAGAGTAGCTGGGAAAGAACTCAGAAATGGACTAAGGAGAGATAGTAGGGCATGAAAAAGCCTTGGAGGGAAGGATTGGGTAAAACCCAAAGGTATTCTGCACTTACATGAGCAATAAGAGAATGATCAGAGAGAGGGTAGGGCTGATCAGGGATCGTGGAGAGAACTTGTGCCTGGAGTCTGAAGAGATAGGGGAGGCTCTAAATGAGTGTTTTGCTTCAGTATTCACAAGCAAGAGGGATCTTGTTGTTAGTGAGAACACCGTGGACCAGGTTAGTAGGCTTGAACAGATTGATATTAAGAAAGTGGATGTGCTGGAAACTCTGGGAAGCATCAAGATAGATAAATCACCAGGGCTGGACCAGATATATCCAAGGTTACTACAGGAAGCGAGAAATGAGATTGCTGTGCCTCTGGCAATGATCTTTGCATCTTCACTATCCACAGGACTAGTACCAGCTGATTGGAGAGAGGCGAGTGTTATTCTTGTGTTCAAGAAAGGGAATAGAGAAATCCCTAGGAATTACAAACCAGTCAGTCTTACGTCTGTTGTAAGCAAGGTACTGGAAAGGATTCTGAGAGATAGGATTTATGACGATTTGGAAAAACATAGTTTGATCAAAGATAGCCAGCCTGGCTTCGTGAGGGGCAGGTCATGCCTCACAAGCCTTATTGAGTTCTTTGAAGATGTGACGAGACAAGTTGACGAAGGTCGTGCAGTGGATGTTGTGTATATATGGATTTCAGTAAGGCATTTGATGACGTTCCCCATGGTAGGCTTGTTCAGAAAGTTAGGAGGTATGGGATACAGGGAAATTTGGCTGTTGGGATACATAATTGGCTGGCCAAAAGAAGACAGCAAGTGGTAGTGGATGGAAATTATTCCATCTGGAGGTAGGTGACCAGTGGTGTCCCGCAGGGATCTGTTCTTGGGCCTCTGCTCTTTGTAGTTTTTATAAATGACTTAGATGAAACGGAAGAGTGGGTCACTACATTTGCCGATGACACACAAGTCCGTGGTGTTGCAGGTAGTGTCGAGGGCTGTTGCAGGGTGCAATAAGACATTGACTGGATGCAGAGCTGGGCTGAGAAGTCGCAGATGGAGTTCAACCTGGATAAATGTGAAGTGATTCATTTTGGAAGGTCAAATTTGAATGCTGAATACAAGGTTAAAGGCAGGATTCTTGGCAGTGTGAAGGAACAGAGGTTCTTGGGGTCCACATACTATTATCCCTCAAAGTTGCCATCCAAGTTGATAGGGTTGTTAAGAAAGCGTATGGTGTTTTGGCTTTCATTAAGAAGGGGATTGAGTTTAAGAGGCATGAGGTTTTGCTGTAGCTCTATAAATCCCTGGCTACACCACACTTTAAATATTGTATCCCGTTCTGGTTGCCTCATTATAGGAAGGATGTAGATGCTTGAGAGAGAGAGAGTGCCGATGAGATTTACCAGGATGCTGCCTGGATCGGAGGGTTTGTCTCATGAAGAGAGGATGAGTGAGCTCGGGCTTTTCACACTGGAGAGAAGAAGGAAGAGAGGTGACTTGATAGCAGTGTACAAGGTAATGAGAAGCGTAGATAGCCAGAGCCTTCTCCCCAGGGCAGAAATGGCTGTCACGAGGGGTCATAATTTTAAGGTGATTGGTGGAAAGTTTAGGGGAGATGCCAGAGGTAGGTTCCTTACACAGAGGTAGGCGGGTGCATGGAATGCACTGCCAGAGGTGGTAGTAGAGTCAGAAACATTAGGGACATTGAAGCAACTGCTGGACAAGCAGATGAACGGCAGTAAATTGAGGGGTGTGTAGGTTAGGTTGATCTTAGATTAAGATAAATGCTCAGCACAGCATTGTGGGACAAATGGCCTGTATTATGCTGTACTGGTCTATTGTTCTATGAACTTATGCCAATAAAAATGACCATTTGTGCCATTGGGAGCAGAGATTATTTGAAGAGGAGGTTTTTGGAGCCTTGCTGGTTTCCTTTCCATCAAATTGTTGCATTTTCTGTAGGATTGCAAGAGATCCAACAAGTGACTTTTGTGACAGCGTCTCAAGCTTAGGGCTGAGGTGACTGGCAATCCTATTAAGTTGCATTTTGGAGTGTCAGCCCTAGTTAGTACTAAAGGCAACTTCAAAGAAGTATGTGAATATGAGCATGAGCAATTACATTTATGCTTTCAAATAAATTCAATTAACTTAAACTGTGCAAGAAATCGAGGAACACTGTGAGAATCTATAGTGTGCCTCTTGTTACCATCATAATGTTGAAAGGTGAGAAAGACTCCAGATTGGTGAATATTGGACACTGGTTAAACCTTCTTTATCCTACAGATTTAGAGCTGTGGTAACTGAGTTATAGTTATTCTTTTCATAACCTATTTGATAGAGTCGGACATTTAACAAAATAAGACTAATAACTCTAGTCTAAGACATTAATTCTAGTTTAAGAAATGTCGAGAGAGGCGAACCAAACAGAATGTGTGGCTTGTCACATGTGGGGAGTCCTGAATGCTGCCAGTGTCTGAGATGACGACACGTGCAGGATGTGTTTCCAGCTGCTGAAGCTGGAGCTCCGGGTCTTGGAGCTTGAGCAGCTACTGAAGACATTGGCGCATCATGAGGCTGAGAGTTATGTGGATACCACATTTAGAGAGGTAGTTACATTGCAGCTCAAGGGTCAAGAGGAAAGATCACAGACAGTTCAGAAAGAATAGGCAGGTAATCCAGGAGTCCCCTGGAATCCTTCTCACTAACTGGTATTCAGTGGTAGACTGTGAAAGACTTTTTCCTAGGGTGATGATGTCAGCATGTATGAGGGAGCATAACTACAAATTGAGGGGTGATAGATTTAGGACAGATGTCAGAGAGTGGTAAGGGCGTGGAATGCACTACCTGCTAATGTAGTCAACTCAGCCATGTCAAGGAGATTTAAACAATCCTTAGATAAGCACATGGATCATTTTTGGGATAGTGTAGAGGGACGAGCTGAGAATAGTTCACAGATGGGCCCAACATCGAGGGCCGAAAGGCCTGTTCTGCTCTGTGTTGTTCCATGTTCTATGTTCTATGTTCTATATTCTATTTTGGAAGCTGATGAGGGTGCTGGGACTTTGGAGAAGTGCAGTCAGAGCCAAGCTTCTGGCACCAAGTGGCTTAACTGCATGGTGGGGGGGGGGAGGTGTGGGGAAGATGGGGAAAGGAAAAACAATACTAATTGGCGATTTAATCAGGGGAGCAGAGAGGCCTTTCTGCAGCCAAACACATGTCTCCAGGCCGATGTTTTGCCTCACTGGTGCCATGGTCAGGGAAGTAACTGAACAGCTGCCAGATCTTCTGAGAGGGGAGGGTGATGAGTTAGAGATTTTGTACCAATGATATGGGCAACATGAGGAATGAGGTCTTGCATTAAGAATTAAGGGAGCTAGGCAGTAGATTAAAAAGGAGGAATTCAATGGCTATAATCTCTGTATTACTCCTGGTGCCATGTGTGTGCAAGTTTAGAAATAGGACAGATGAACATGTGGCTCAAGAGTTGGGGAGAGAGACTGAAAGATATGGACAGGATGAATAGAGAGCGGCTGTTCTCTCGGTTGAGAGGTCAGTCACAAGAGGGCACAGTTTTAGAGTAAGTGGCAGGAAATTCAGAGGGTATTTGGGAAAAATACTTTTTCACTCGGCGAGTAGTGGGACTCTGGAATGCACTACCTGGGAAGGTAGTGAAGGCTGGAAAACCTTACAACTTTAACAATATTTGGATGAGTACTTCAAATATCATAATATTCAAGGATATGGGACAAGAGCAGGAAATTGGGATTATCTCACTTGTTGTGCTAGTTGTGTTGATGTCGACTCGATGGGCTGAAGGCCCTTTTCTGCTCTGTATGAATAAACAAAAAAACATTTCTTTTGAAGAAGACCGGCATTTAATTTAATATTACATTGAAACACTAATTCAATTTAGATTTTAGAAAAAACAAATCTTGAGCAAAAGGCTATTCATAATTGGTGATGCTGTCCCAGATAAAGTAAAGTTACCATAGCCCTACTGGACCATCGAGTTATTCTGTCACTAGAGAGAAATGACTGATAGTGGCTTAACCTGCACTGAATTGCGATGTCCAACCAGCTGAGTTAACTAACCCCGACTCCGTGGTTGGTGAGGTTGTTGAAGACCAAATCATGTCAGTCCCAAATGTTCCTCAGGAAAGCATCCCAGGCTTAACCATCTTCATCAGAAACCTCCTTTCCATCTAAAGGTCTAAATTGGGAATGTACAGCATCATTTGTGACTGAAGCAGTCATCTGCTTTCCTCATTCCTCATCTCCTTATCTCATTCTTGGCTGTTGAGCTGTGGCCACCAGAACTCCACACTCCTGTTCCAAGCTACGATTGAGCCCCTTACGTTCTATAGCCTGTAACAATATCAATTATTATCTATCTGCTCAATTTACTGCTGGATTTACAATTTTAGTAGTTTCTTTTTAACTCTTTCACAGGATGTCGGTATTGCTAGTTAGACCAGCATTGATTGCCCAGTTTTAACTAGCTGCTTTCTTGAACTGCTGTAGTTCCATCGCTGTAGGCAGACCCATAGTGTTGTTAGGAAGAGAGTCCCACAATGTTTACTCAGCAGCAGTGATGAAATGGCATTATAGTTCCAAGTCAGGATGATGTATCACTTGGAGGGGAATTTAATGGTGGAGTTCCCATGAATCTGTTTCCATTGTTCTTCTAGGTTTGGAGGGTGTTATGAATTATTGTGGATGTAGTGACTGTTGAAAGTGGTGGTTGCTTTGGGCTGCTTTGTCCCAGATGGTGTCCAACTTCTTGAATGTTGTTGGAGCTGCTTTCATCCAAGAAAGTGGGGAATATTCCATCAACTCCTGACTTGTGACATGTAGATGGTAGACAGGCAATACAGAGTCAGGAGATGGACTACTTGCCACAGAATTCCCAGTCTCTGCCTGCTATTTTAGCCCAAGTATTTAAAGAACAGATTGAGTTTGATTTCTGGTCAATGGTGACTAACAAGATGGTCATAGTAGGGCATTCAGCAATGACAATGCCATTAAACAGCCAGAGGCAGTGGTTAGAATCTTTCTTGTTGGAGGTGATTTTTGCCCTTGTACATGAGCGGTGTGAATGTTCCTTCCCATTTATTAATCTAACCCTGAATATTGTCCAGAACGTTCTCCATTAGACATGACTGCTTCAGTCACAAATGGTGCTGTACATTCCCACTTCAGACCTTTGGATGGAAAAGAAGTTTCGGATGAAGATGGTTAGACCTGGGATGCTTTCCTGAGGAACGTTTGGAACTGACATGATTTGGTCTTCAACAGCCTCAACAATCTTCCTTTGTGCAAAGTGTGACTCCAACTAGTGGAGAGTTTTCCACGGCATCCTTGCTGGCATACTCCTTCAGATGATGCCTTAATGTCTAGGACATTCACTGCCTTGTCACTTCACTTCTTTAATTCAGTTTACATGCAGTTGTAATATATACAAAGAATGAACATGACAATAAATGCTTAGCCATTTGGTACATAACCAAGGACCTACACCACCAGACTGACACTGTGCACTGCACAAATCCTAAATCAATGGGGATACTGATGAGCATCAAAATCTCATTTGTCGCTGCAAGGATGTGTAAGTTAGATTCCCTCTGGATAAATAATATTACACATGTTTTTTTCTATGACATTCTTTCAAAGCATAATTTGTTACCTACCTTAATTCTTCCTGCACCAGCACTGAGCAACAGGATGTTTTACAGTTGCAATTCCAAAACTTATCAATCTGACTATTCTACAAACAGGAAATGTTGTCAGTTTATTGATAGTTTTGGCTGACCTCTTCTGAGACCACTTTTATATTTACCAATTATACATTTATTCCTATGGGTTTGTAAATGGTTAACCACTTATTACTGTCAAGTTCTGCATGTTTCAATTGAATTTTTAATGTGAAAATAAATAATTAAACTAAAAGAATTTTTATGTTAATAAACATCCAAAGAAGTTCATCCACTTATGGTGAACAGCACTTTTTAAAATTTCCTGATAGTAATTTGAAGAAAAATCTAGGTAGATAAATTTCACTTAAAACAAAAATGACCTATATCAAGTTGATCAAAGAATTCTGAAGTGGTTTGGAAAATTGTTCTTGAGCCTCTGTTTCAAACAATAAACACTGCAAATAAAGTGATTGTCACAAATCTATCAGTACAGTTGAGAGGTTACAGATTTTGATCACTTGCACTTTGTAACAAAAAAGCAGATACATGCTGAAACAGCATGTTAAGTCATACACTCCATGGAAATGCTTCCATGTTTATTATCAGTTATTCCAGCTAATTTCTTTAACATAAAGAACCTTATAAATATCTGGAAGTGGGATTGAAAATATTGAGAGTATCTGAACAGAGATGATCAACAATCTACAAAATGGTGACTCCAGGCTGCTTAACATACATTTAAAAATGTCCAATATTGTTTCACGTAGATGTGATGACAGAAAATAGCAATGGCGTTTTTCTTTTGAAATGTAAGCTTATTTTTATAGTGATTCCTCTTTGTAAATTAAGTTATAGAGTCATAGAGATGTGCAGCAAGGAAACAGACCCTTCGGGCCCAACTCATTCATGCTGACCAGATATCCTAAATTAATCTAGTCCCATTTTCCAGCATTTGGCCCATATCCTTCTGTACCCTTCCTATTCATACACCCATCCAGATGCCTTTTAAATATTGTAATTGTACCAGCCTTCACCACTTCCTCTAGCAATTCATTCCATACACGCACCTAGAACATAGAACATAGAACAATACAGCACAGAACAGGCCCTTCGGCCCATGATGTTGTGCTGAACATTTGTCCTAGCTTAAGCACCCATCCATGTACCTATCCTATTGCTGCTTAAAGGTCACCAAAGATTCTGACTCTACCACTCCCACAGGCAGCGCATTCCATGCCCCCACCACTCTCTGGGTAAAGAACCCACCCCTGACATCCCCCCTATACCTTCCACCCTTCATCTTAAATTTATGTCCCCTTGTAACACTCTGTTGTACCTGACTGTCTACTCTATCTATTCCTCTGATCATCTTATAAACCTCTATCAAGTCACCCCTCATCCTTCGCCGTTCCAATGAGAAAAGGCCTAGCACTCTCAACCTATCCTCGTACGACCTATTCTCCATTCCCGGCAACATCCTGGTAAATCTTCTCTGCACCCTCTCCAAAGCTTCCACATCTTTCCTAAAGTGAGGCGACCAGAACTGCACACAGTACTCCAAACGTGGCCTAACCAAAGTCCTGTACAGTTGCAACATCACTTCACGACTCTTGAATTCAATCCCTCTGCTAATGAACGCTAATACACCATAGGCTTTCTTACAAGCTCTATCCACCTGAGTGGCAACTTTCAAAGATCTATGAACATAGACCCCAAGATCCCTCTGTTCCTCCACCTCACTAAGAACCCTACCGTTAACCCTGTATTCCGCATTCTTATTTGTCTTTCCAAAATGGACAACCTCACACTTGGCAGCATTGAACTCCATCTGCCACTCCTCAGCCCAGCTCTGCATCATATCTAAGTCCCTTTGCAGCCGACAACAGCCCTCCTCACTATCCACAACTCCACCAATCTTCATATCGTCTGCAAATTTATTGACCCACCCTTCGACTCCCTCATCCAAGTCATTAATAAAAATTACAAACAGCAGAGGACCCAGAACTGATCCCTGCGGAACTCCACTTGTAACTGGGCTCCAGGCTGAATATTTACCATCTACCACCACTCTCTGACTTCGACCGGTTAGCCAGTTTTCTATCCAATTGGCCACCTCTGTGTGAAAAAGTCGCCTCTTAGGTCCCTTTAAATCTTTCCCCTCTGATCTTAAACCTCTGCCCTCTAGTTTTGGACTTCCCTAAACTGGGGAAAAGACCTTAACTATTCACCCTTATTTGGAGTGGAATTCCCCGCGTAGATATTTCTTCTATTATGTTACTGAGGAATAAATAGACAGATACCAGCTAATCATTACAAACCTCTGACCTCTAAAGGTCAGGCACAAACATAACTGTTTTACAAGCCTTTGATTCTTGTTAAGCAAAATGATATTGTAACCTCTTTATAAAACCAAAAAGGAAATGGTCTGTTTAATATTATTGTACCATGTGAGGCCATTTCCTCCCCAACACGCAATGTGCAGCTGTGAAAATATGATAGAGTTGTAAAATTAATTGATTAATGTATTTAAGCAGTAGACAGAAGTTTTCAGTTCTCAATATTATTATTCAAGTGAAATCACAATCATAAATTACTACGGTTGGGTGAAAATCATCAAGACTTTTGTTTCCTGAGGTCCCAGTTCACATTGTTATATTTGCCCCTGAGATGAGCTTCCAACCATATTCCATGCTATCATTGACTATTTCCATGTACCTTATGTTGCCCTACTATACCTTGCCTCAATTCAACTGCTCCTCAAACACTCATTGATGCCTTTGTCATCTCTAGACTTGGAGAGAGTGAGGACTGCAGATGCTGGAGAGTCAGAGTCAAAAAGTGTGGCTCTGGAAAAGCACAGCAGGTCCGAGGAGCAGGAGAGTCTATGTTTCAGGCATAAGCTGTTCATCTCTAGACTTGTCTTGTTTAATGCATTTTTGGCTGCCTTCCCATATTTCATATCCTGAAAACGTGAGATCTTCCAAAGTACCGTGACCTATCTCCTCAATTATATCCAAGTCTTGTTCGGCCATTTGAACAAACAAACAAGGAACAAGTAGGTTGATCAGCCCTTTGAGCTGATTCAATAAAATCATGGACCACAATTCCACATTTCTTCTTATCTTGGGTAATTTTTCATCCCTTTGGTAATCAAGAAACGATCTATGTTTGCTTTAAAAATATTTAAAGATTCTCCACCCACTGCCTTTTGAGGAAGGGAATTCCAAAAACACTCAACCCTCTGAGAGAAAAAAATGTTTCCTCATCTCTGTTTAAAGTTGCACACCCACTCCCCACTTATTTTTAAACCATAACCATTAGTTCTAGATAATACCACAAGAAGAATCATCCTTTCAACATCCATGAGATCGAGACCTCTCAGGATCTTGTGTTTCAATGATGTTACCTCTGAATCTTCTAAACTTTAGAAGATAAAGCCTAACCTGTCCAGCTTTTCCTCAGAAGGCAACACACTCATTCCAGTTATTAGTCTAGTATACAGTCGCTGAACTGCTTCTAATGCTGTAACATCCTTCAGAAAGAAGTGACCAGGACTGTACACACTATTCCAAATGCAGCCTCTCCAGTGCCTTGTACTATTGAAACATAACCTCCCTACTCTTGCTTTTAATTCTCTTCACAATAAATCGTAACATTCTATTAACTTTCCTGTTTACTTGATGTACCTACATACTAATGTTCTGTGATTCATGCAAGTGGACACCCAGATCTCTCCATATCTCAAAGCTAAACAACATCTCACTGTTTAGTTAATATGCTTCTTTATTTATTCTTTCTGTTTCACACTTTCCCAAGTTATGCTGCATTTGCCAGATCTTTGCCCAAACATCTAACTTATTTATATCCCTTTGTACGGCCCTTATGTCATCTTCACAATTCACTTTCCTACCTATGTTTGTGTCATCTGCAAATTTAACTACCATAGCTTTGATGCCTTCATCTCAAATCAGACAGGAGAAGCATTATCCATACATCCAGTCTGTCCAGCCCTGTCAGAATTCTATATATTTTGAAGAGATTCATTCTCATTCATCTAAACTATAGAGAATACAGGCATAGTTATTTTTTAAGCTTTAGCCATATGGCGTTATTTGAGGAACTTTATTGTAAGAATTGATTCCTTGATAAATATTGCAACATGTCCTCTTTTGCATATCCCCAATCTTACCTAATGATTCAATACCCTGGAATATTGAGCTGCCAGACCTACATTAACCATGTCTCTATGATAGCAATGATATTACATCCCTATTTGTTAGTCAGCACTGTCAATGCATTTCCCTTATTTGCAAGACCACTTACATTAGAATAAATGCCATTGAGCTCCATTCTGGCTTAACTTGACTATATTTGCGCAGCCATTCAGATTGACCTGATTATTCTTCTGTACTATACTTCCACTTCACCCCCACACCCCTGCCAAAATATTTTAAACCCCCACCAACTGCAATTACAAACATCCCCGCAAGAATATTGGTCCAATTGACTTCGGGTGTAACCTATAAGACTTGTACATGTCTCACCTTCCACAAAACCAGACCCAATAATTCAGCAATCTAAAGCCCTCCATTCTGCTGCAACTCCTTAGCCACGTAGTCATCTATTTTCTCCACCTATCCTTACAATCACTGGCACATCACACCAGGAATAACAAAGAGATTACAACTTTAACGTTTTGCTTTTAACCTGCTGCCTTGCTCCTTCAATTCTTGATGCAGGACCACCTCCTCTTTCTACGTATTCTGCTAATCTCAAGGTGAACAACAATCTCTGCCCCATGTAGGTGAGCCACTTGTAGTGCCATGGACCTGACTTCTTTTGCATTCCCCTGAGAAACCATTTCCTCAAGTTGCATCAAAATGGATTATCTGTTAGAGAGAGAGAAAGAGAGAGAGAGAGAGAGAGAGAGACCCAGGGAACTCCTTGCCTTATGGTTTACTGGGAATCGTCCAATCCCTTTCTGCCTGTTCACTGTTTACCTGCCGTATGATTGCCTGACTGTACAAACATACCAATAAGATCTCAGCCTTATGAATGCTCCACAGTGCCTCCAGCTGTTACTCCAGGTCAGAATCACAGTTTCCAATTGCTGTTCCTTGGGACACCTTCTGCACATGGGGTCACCCTGGACACAGACAAGGGCTTGACTTCGTACATCATAGAAGAGGAGCTTTCTGGTCAAACTGAACTGCCATAATGTAGCCTTAAATTATTCCCTGTATATTTACAAAGACCAACAGCAATTGCTAAACAACCAATCCACTCAGGACTTCCCTGTAATGTCACTCTTGGATTTTTTTTCAAACTTGGTCCAGATGTCAATTGGGTGCCACAATATTGAGCTGTTTCTGCCCCTTGACTGCAGATGAAATTTAGGCCCCAAGTCAATGTGGATCTTTTGCCCTTCTCTGGACTGGTTACATCCGGTTCCAATTCTGTTCAGGTGTTCATCTTCTGACTAGGACCCAAGGGCACAGCCGCAGAGTGAAGGGGATGACCCTTTTGGACTGAGGTGGTGAGGAATTTCTTCAGCCAGAGGGTGCTTATCTGTGGAACGCATTGCTGCAGCAGGCTGTGGAGGCCACATCATTGAGTCTATTTAAGATAGAGATAGATAGGTTCTTGATTGGTAAGGTATCAAGGGTTATGAGGAGAAGGCAGGAGAATGAGCAGAATAACCTCATTCGACTCCTATAGTCTTTCCAACTGCAGGCAAGGTTTTGGGATACCTGATTATGATTACAGTGCTACCTTCAGTAGCCTAAGGCCAAAGTTCTGGAAACTCCTCTCTCAACCTTGCTGCTTTCCCCCTCTCTTTTGTCTTTTAAAATGCACCTTAGAACCTTCCATTTCAGCTAAGCTTTTCATATTTGCCCTATTATCCATCAGTTTGTGGTTCAATGTCCAGTTTTACTTCATACCATTCCAGTGAAACACCTTGTGCTACTCTAATACATTAAAACTGCATTTCAGAATTTCAGCTAAAAGCTCAAAAGTGAAAACTTGGGATAGTTTGCTTAGAATAAGGTTTCATTTAAGATTCTTTGCAGGAAAGATGTTGCCCATTACATCAATGAGGTGAAAAAGAGTTGATTTATATTCTGTTTTACATCAAATTTTAATCATAATTAAATTATATTTGCTTCATTTAAGTCTATGGGCTTAAATTATTCAATCGGACAAGCAATTTTTGTCATATTATCCTTAAACATTGGAAACATGACATAAAGCAGAAGTTACTGTTAGGAAATAATGGATCAGTCAGTAGATAAAATTGTGTAGCAATTAATGTAATAACTGAGTTTAAATTTATGTGATTGGATATGCAAATTGAAGACTGTCAATCTGATGGTAATATTTTAACCAGTAATGGCCAATCTATTAGAATGGCAGGATTAAATAAGATTGAGCACTAAAAATAATGTTGTTCTATCTTCTATGGCTAGTGCTTTCACTAGGACTGTAAATGCTTCCAAAACCAATGATTTTGATAGCTATATTGACTGTTTTCCACTTACCACATTTACAAAGTACCCCATATCATGGTGTAAGTTAGAGCTGCAGAAACCTTGAATGAATTATGAAAAACTATCTTTAAAAGTGCTAGATGTAGTTGCCTGAAAGAGATCCCTTTTTCTCCATCTCAAGTATTCTATTTATATTAAGGTTGACCAGGGTTGATGTAATCTTGTTTAAAGACTAGCTACTAATGCTGTATTTTCAATTATTTTTGATAATGAATTTTTCATTATTAATTAATTTTATTAAGTGCAGCACCAACTGGTCTGGAGTGCACAGGCATTCTGTATCAAAGATAGGCCTAGGGGAATTATTGATAAAATGAGATGCACTCAGTCCTCTTCATGTAGAATATGTGGAGGAACAGAATATATTAGTTGCAGAAGATTACACAATTAGAAGGGCCATAGCTACAATGTGTAGGAGAAATCATTTGTGGCTAATCCTAACTCTTAAAAAGATCCAGAGCTGTTTGATATCACTATTTGAGCTGAAAGTACTGTTACAATTCAACTCAGCCTTCTCCTGGGATCCCTAGCTTCATTGATGTCAGTCGTCAGCCATTTAAAAAGAAATAATTCATTTGTGGGATATGAGAGTTGCTGGCTAGACCAACGTTTATTTCCCATTCCTACTGGGGAAGGTGGTAATGAGCTACCTTCTTGAATTATTGCAATCCATAGGGAATAGACAAATCCTACAGTACTGTTAGGAAGGAAGTTCCAGGATTTTGACTCAATGATTTTGGAGGAACTGCAATATACAATATTGCCAAAGTCAGGAATTATGTGTGGCTTGAAAGGAAATGTTCACTGCTGGTGCCCTTAAGCAGTACAGATCATGAGTTTTGCAGGGAATGTCAGAGTAGCAGTGGCAAGTTATTGCAGTCCATCTTGTAAACGCACAGGCTGCCTCCACTGTACCTGGAGGTGGAAAGAGTAAATGTTGAAAGGTGGACTGGAGGATCTCTCGAATGGCACCAACCTCCTGAAGTGTTGCTGGATCTGCTCTCATACAGTGAAGTGAAAAGAATTCCATCACACTCCAGACTTGTGCCTTGTTGATGGTGAGCAGACAGTGACAGCTCAGATGTGAGATACTTGTCAGAGGATTCCTAGCTCTGCCTGTATTTGTAGCTACACTATTTAACTGGCTGGTTTAATTCAGTCTTTGGTCAGTGATAACCCAAGGATGTTGACAGTGAGGAATACAGCAATTGTAATGACGTGAAGATCAAGAACAAGTGGTTATAGTCTCTTTTTAGGATCGTCATTACCTAGCTTGTGTGGGAGAAGGAGAATGTTACTTTCCACTTATCAGCCCAAGTTGAATTTTGTCCTGATTTGACTGCATATGGACATGGACTGCTTCAGTGTCTGAGGAGTTTTCAGTGGAGCTGAACATTGTGTAATCATCAGTGAACATACCCACTTCTGACCCTTATGATGGAGGGAAGACCATTGATGAAGTAGCTAAAGATGGTTGGGTCCCGGACACTACCCTGACGAACTCCTGAAGAGATGATCTAGAGACAAGATGTTTCATCTTAAACAGCCACAATCCTTTTGTACTGGTATGACACTAACCAGTGGAGTGTTCACCCCATGAATCCTATCTACCCCTTAATGCCACACTCAGTTAAACACTGCCTTGTTATCAAGGGTACCCACTGTCATGTCAGCTCTGGAGTTCAACTCTTCTGTCCATGCTTGGATCAAGGCTGTAATAAGATAAGGAGCTGACAGGTCCTAGCAAAACCTGAACTGAGCATCATTAGATATGTTATTGCTGACTAAGTTCATTGCACTGCCCATCACTTTGCTGATGTTTATGAGTAGACTGATGCTGGATTGGATTTATGCTACCTATTGTGGATAGAATATACCTGGACAATTTTTCACATTGATGGGTGAATGCCACTGGTTCAACTCTGCTGGGACAGTTTGATTAGGGGTGCAGCTAATACTGGAGCACAGATCTTCAGTACAGTTTGCAATATCCAGTGACATTTCTTGATATCATATGAAGAAAATTGTATTGGCTGCAGACTCGTACCTATGATGATGGAGACTTCAGGAGGAGGCTGGGATGGATTATCTACTTAGCAGTTTTGGCTGAGGATGGTTGCAAATCTGGTTGTTAAAAGGGGCCACAGGTCATTGCTGCCGGAATTCCTTTGTAGACTTCTAGACCCAGCCTTCTTTAACTCCTGTATGAATGATCTTCTATCTATTATAAGTTGAGTACTGCGAGTGTTTGGGGATGTTTACTGATGATTGTACATTGTTTAACTACATTCATAACTCATCAGATAGTGAGACAGTTGATACCAACTTGCAGCATGATAATAATCTGGTTAATATTCAGGCTTGGGCTGATGGATAGCAACATTGATTAGAACCGAACACCTTTGGATTCATCATAAACGGGAACTTAACTAGATGAACAATGCAAATATTGTGACTACAAGAGCAGGTCAGAGGTTGGAAATGCAGTGATATATAACTCATGACCTAGTTCTCAAAATCTATCCATCATCTATAAGATACAAATTAGGAGTTTAAAGAAATAGTCTCCACTTGCAAAGCAGCCTACCCCCAAATTAAATGTTCACATTCTCCACCACTGTGGCTGTTCATGAATCATCTACCAGATGCACACAACAATTCACCAGAACTTCTTTAAAAATAATTCCCAAACTAATGACCTGCAGCAACTTGCAGAACAAGAGCAATGAATGCATGAAAACACCAACATCTGCAAGTTCCCCTTCAAACCTCATAACGTCCTGACTTACAGCTGTTCAAAGTCCTGAAACACTGTTCCTAACAATGATGTGGTTCATGCAGTGATTCAAGAAAGTGATTCACCACCACTTCCTTGAGGACAATTAGGGATGGACAATAAAAGCTGACCTTGTCAGCAATGCTCATATCATGTGAAAAATAGAAATACCCTGTTTGTGTAATCAAATGGTTACTCCTTAAAATCATTGAGAAGCTGTCATACCTGATACAGCTTTAAGAAGATAATTCTGCTTCCAGAAGCCTGAATATTATCCAGATTATTATCAGGCTGCAAGTTGGTATCAACTGTTTCCATTTTAGTATCAATGAATTGTCCACAGTCAAAAAAAATTAGAAATTTTTTTCTTTTCATAGGGACATCCTAATGTAACATGAATCAGAAGCTCCTTAAGTGTTTATATTATTTTATCATGTGGTTAACTGCAACTAAATCTTGTACATTCTGGAGTTTGAGCCCACAAATGAGTCTTCTCTGTGATGTATTACATTTTTATCGTTAATTATTCCTGTCCTTTTGCATTATCTAGGAGGTGATAATGTGGCAGAATTTCAACATTTAATTGTTGATGTAAAAATGTATGCTATTATTTTTGCCTTGACATTCCAACTGTATTACTGTCCAGCTAATGAGTGCAGACAGTACTTGTTAATGAAAATGCCACATGTAAGAAAGAATATTAAATTTATACCAACTAATGCTAAACTATTACCAATGCAGGTAGTTTATTTCATTTTCTATCTCAGAATAGATCTTCCAATATTTAAATGCATTGTTTTATTAGTTTATAATTAAGATTGGAATCTATAAAGGAATCCAGAGTGATTACACAATGTCGTAAGTGAATTGTTAATCTGTTCCTGATAATAATGAACAAGAGAGAAAAAGTTCTTAGTTTGGCCTTTAAATCCAGGGGGCTAGAATAAAAGATGGTAGAAGGTATGCTCCAATTGTGCAAAACCTAAGTGAAACTATATCTGGAGTACTGTGAGCAGTTTTGGGCAACACATCTTAGAAAGCCAATGTGAGCCTCAGTGTGCAATATAGATTTTCCACCGTGTTCCCTAACAGTTTAAGTACACAAATATGATCCCTGGAATTTAGAACATTGATGGATGATTTGATTAAATCTTTCAAGAAACTTAAGGGGACTGGTGCTTTTGATGAAGGAAATAATATGAGAGCCTGATTGGGAATTGTATCACGGGGGGACATAGACTAAGGACCTTGCCTGTCAGGAGAAATTTTTAGAAACACTCTTACACCATGAAAGATAGCAGATGTTTGCAATTTCTTATGCAAATAGCTGTTAGCACATGGTCAATTGGTAATTTTCCATCTGCGCTTAATAGTTTTAGATTTGGTCAGTCAAATATATTAAGATTGGCAAAGACAAGTGTGTGGAATTAGGTTACACATCAGCCAAGATCTCACCAAAACAAAAAATTGCTGGAGAACATCAGCAGGTCTATGCAGAGAGAAACACATGCTGCCTGACTCCAGCATTTCCTATTTTTATTTCCAATTTCTAGAATCCACGTTATTTTGCTTTTATTATGATGTCTTCAGTGTTGGAAAGGTTCAATGGACTGAATAGCCTGTTCATGTTCTGTTCTTTATTTAATGTTCAGTTGTTTGACTCACAAAGACCCCATTGCAGTCAGATTCCTCAACATAAAAACTGGTATGTTTCCTCATCCACTTTCCTTCATTGGAAATAAAAGTGATTGTCTTGTCAGTATATTAGTATCGTGACATCAACATTTATTGTATTCTATGTTCTATTTTCTTGCAGCAAATTCTATTAAAATTGAAACTCCGAGTGACGAAGAGAATGGGAGAACCTGTGACACAAATGGTGAAGAGTGCGCTGAAGACTTACGCATGATAGATACTTCTGTGACTAAATTGAACGGACCACACAATGGCCAAGGCAACAAAGCATTTTCTGGAGTTGGTGGCATTCGACTTCCAAATGGCAAGCTGAAGTGTGATATCTGTGGAATAATTTGCATTGGCCCAAATGTCCTCATGGTGCACAAACGTAGCCACACTGGTAAAAACAGGCACCGCTTTTTTCTGTTTTTTACCTTCATCATTTCATTTGGATTTTGTTATGCCACGTTTTTGCATGCCATTTCCATGAAGAAAATCATAACTGGAGTAGTGAAATGCTTCACATTTAAAATGAGAATGTGATGCAGAGATTAAACTGAAAGCCTGAAATGCATTTTTAATAAGTTTTCTTTTTTTTGTTCATTGCCATTTCTTATTTTTTTTAAAAGAACCACTGAAAAACCACATTAAAAAACCAAAATGCCACAACATTCAAAAATCAAATCTGTTTATTCTGAAACTGCTGATCAGGAAGAGTAGCTGTTAACACACAATGATGCAGGCACTCTATTTAAATGAGGTTGAATCTTCATTGTGATGTGCCATTTTGATTTAAAAAAAAATAGATTTTCAGATCAAATTGACCCAGCCACTGAAGCGTTGAGAAACTGGCAGGTTTAATCTGAATGCCTCATGTTATATCAAACCTACAGCTGGCAGAAATTAGAAAACAGTAACAGAGATACATCTTTTTTCTGAAATTCCACGCTTAATATCCTAGTTTTTTTGCTAACAAATATACTCTGCTTTGCAGGGGAGCGCCCCTTCCAATGCAGTCAGTGTGGTGCATCTTTTACTCAGAAAGGCAATCTACTTCGCCACATTAAGTTGCACTCTGGAGAGAAGCCATTCAAGTGCCATCTTTGCAACTACGCTTGCCGCCGTAGGGATGCACTCACAGGTCATCTACGGACTCATTCTGGTGGGTAATATATTTTGACAATGTGTACTCCATGTTAGTTACCAATTGATCATTAAACATCAGGAACATAAAATATTAACATAAACATCACATTCGTTTTTCCATCATTTGAAGAAGGGATTACTTTCCATTCAAATAGCAGTTAGACAAATACCATATCAACAAGCATCTACTAATGGCAGCACAGTGGCTAGTACTGCTGCCTCACAGCACCAGAAACTCAGGTTCAACTCCAACCTTGAGTGACTGTGTGGAGTTTGCACCTTCCTCCTCCAGGTGCACTAATTCCCTTCCACAGTCCAAAGATGTGCAGGTTAAATGGATTGGCCATGCCAAATTGCTCATAATGTCCAGGGATGTGCAATATGGGTGGGTTAGTCTTGGTAAAAAAAACCCATGTGGGGTTACGGAGATGGGATGTGGGTGATGGGTCTGCGTGGGATGGAAATTGCAGACTTGATGGGCCTAAATAGCCTCTTTCCACACTTTAGGAATTCTATTTCTTTTTTTAAAAATCCATTAGTGATAAGCTTATTCGGTATTTATTGAGTGTGTCTATTAGTTATGTAGTTAGTTTTATTTTGATTCCCTCCAATGTTCTGGTGCCATTCAATTAGATCTGTTGTAGTTCTGCTATTTTAGATTAAATTAGATTACATTACAGTGTGGAAACAGACCCTTCGGCCCAACAAGTCCACACCGACCCGCCAAAGCGCAACCCACCCATACCCCTACATTTACCCCTTACCTAACACCACGGGCAATTTAGCATGGCCAATTCACCTGACCTGCACATCTTTGGACTGTGGGAGGAAACCGGAGCACACCCACGCAGACACGGGGAGAACGTGCAAACTCCATACAGTCAGTCGCCTGAGGCGGGAACTGAACCCAGGTCTCAGGCGCTGTGAGGCAGCAGTGCTAACCACTGTGCCACATACCGCCCCCACATATATAACATGATAAAATCAGGCAGTTCAACAAAAACCTTGAGCCTAAGAGCTTCCCGATCTTTGTAACTCTGTTCCATAGGCAATTTTGCAGTTACTGAGCAGGTATTTAAAGTGATTTCTGAATATGCATGTTTAATATTAATTTATATTTAAGGTTTCAACCAAGTAGTCATATCAGATCTCTTTATACAGTTCAATGAGCATAAACATAAAGCCCAGTGATTATCTGCATGTTCTAAATCTGGAACTTGAAAGAGAACACTGCTAAATTAAAGTTGCAGATGGAGTACAGGGTCTGAAATATGAAAGATACAAATACAGTAGGTTCCATCATGTAATAAGTTGGAGAATACAGTATTTAATATATAAATGATTGTATTGTGATATTGACAATGGTAAATGATATCAAAGGGTGGTTAGAGGAATACAATCATTTTGTCACCATTCGAGACACTTTGCAGTAGGTTTAGGGGAGGTAGGTATTGAGAATTTGTGAGATGGATATAACCTTTTATATTGTTGTGTTAAGCAGGTAGTACTTGGCAAGGGTTTGACATTTAAGTCAGGAAATATTATGCAGCATGGATTAGGATAGTTTACAGTTGTGAAGTTAAAAGTTTGAATGGTGTGCCTTTGGTTTGGAGAGGCAAAGTGTGTAGTTACAGTAAATGTACAGTTAGAAGATGGACATTAGTAGAGTGGCTTGTTTCCTCAATTACTTCTTCATATGTGGATGAAAGGTGTGTGCTGCTTGCCTCTATAGGACCAGATGTAGCAAGATTGTAAATCGTGACTCCTGCACCCACAATTGTGAGGAAATTCATTTTTAGCCCATCAACTAGTCATTTGCTCCTTATGAAATCTTCCCGTGCTCAGATCAATTATTACATTTTCCTGTAAAACAACAGTAACTTATTTGTAAAACACATTCACTAGATAGAAAATACTTTACAAAGGTGTTGTTTTCCTTTTTAAACAAGTAATGTAGTACCCTGGTTATATGGTACACTTAGACCACTTTGCAATGGTTCAAGACGTATGTGACAGTTCTGTCAATTCTTTCAGATACTGTAAATGTCATTGGCAGTCCATGTTAGTAATCAGTGCTCTGTACACACACATACAAGTCTGCATACATTGAGCTTTACCTTATTCTACTAAACAGCACTATAAGTGAACCAGATAACTACACCCAGTCACTGCACGAGTAGAAATAGCCTACATTTCAGTCAGTGAATTACAGTTGGAATATTGATATCAAATTGCTAAAGGACTTCAGAGTAGTTTTAACTTTGACAGTGTTCTAATTTCAATCAAAATATTTGGTTTCCATTCTGATTTTTCTTAAATGAGTGTAATTAGTGCATTTTTGTAGCCTCTGTGTATTCAATGTCTGCTTCTGGCTAGCCATCAGCAGCTAAATTTCAACAAACTTAGTATAATTTTGTAAGTAGCATCTTTATTACATTCTTGTGAAAACACAGATTAAGTGATGCAGAAAATAGTGGTGGAGTACCAGTGGTAAGCAGATTTACTGTAGGCTGTAAACAGATCAATATTCTTTACTGATGTTATTGAACATAACTTTACCTGGTCTGATCAATTCTTGGTTTTTTTTTAATCTAGCTCATGCTCACAGAAGTGGTTAACAAATTCAAGCATGTAACATAAGAGTTATTTTTGGTAATTCAGTACAATTAATACTGTTGTTTTAGCTTTAAAATATTTAAGTTACAATTCAAGCTTTCAAAAAGTAGTGTTTGTTATGACTATTCTTCATTCTTTCCCATATTTTCTCTGCTTCCAAATCTTATTTGTTTGACATTTTCACCATATTAAGAAATGTTTTAGATTATATTTTCTTCATATTCATGCTTCAGCACTTTTTATACTATTAACAACAGCTTATATTTATGTAGCACATTTAATGTCAGACACCATACCACAGTGCTTTGCAAAATCAAAAACAAATTTGACACCAAGCATGAAAAGGTATTTTAAGTCAGATGGCCAAAAGCTTGATCAGATAGGCTTTTAGAAATATCTGAAAGGTGAAGAGGGAGGAAAAGAGTCCGAGAGGTTTTCAGGGAGGGGATTCCAGACTTTATGACCCTAGACAGCTGAAGATACTTCCACCAATTATGAAGCAGGTAAATTCAAAAATATTTGAGATACCAGAATTAAAGAAACAAAGATATCTCCGTGTTGTGGAGTTGAAGGCAATTGCTGAGATAAGGAGGACTTAAGCTATTGAAGAATCTGAGATACAACTTTGAGAATTTTATGCCCAAGATGATGCATAACAACGGGCTAGTGGAAGTCAGTGAGCACAGAAAGTGGCAGGTGAAATTAGTACGAGAAATTAGAAAGGAATGAACAAGTGTTTCTGTAGCAGATAAACTGGAAATTAGGAAGGGCTATTCAAGTAGAAATAGGCAGTCTTACTAAAGGTATGCATGTGTAATTGAAAGCTAATCTTGGAGCCAATGACACCACATTTGGAAAAAGTGTGGTTCAGGCAGTCACTTGGGAGAGAAATGGAGTTAGTGGCTATGAAACAGAGCAGGGACAGAAGGCAATTCCCTTAGCATCTCATTGACTCGAATCAAATTCATGAAAATGGCAAAAAGCAACTAGTACAAGGGGAAAGATGATGATGATGATGAGATTTTGTACCAACAGCTCTTTTAACATGTCATCTCTCCTGTCTTCCATCCAATCACAGATCTTCCTAGCTTTAGACCACCTTCCTCTGCCTCTGTACTTGCATAAAATCCGTCACATCTCTGAATTTTTTAATTCTAAAAATATCATTGAACTGAAATATTTGCTTTTATTCTGTCCACAGATGCTGCCAGGCCTGCTGAGCATTTCCAGCATTTCTTGCTCCTGTTTCAAATTTCAAGAACTGCTGTGTTTTGTTTTTAAGTGCTGGCTAAATGATAGATAAGGAAGTCTGTATTTATGAAATGATAATTCATCAAGGCAGACCATAGAGTCAATAGATATATATGCAATACTCTGATATGCAGTTTGAGTATGTCTGTTGGTGTAAGTATATTATACAAGGCAGATGAGAGTGCATATTCTCATGAAATACAAATAACTTATTAATAACAAATTACAAATGTGAAGCCCATTCAATATTCTTTAAGACCTCTTTCTGTTTGTGTGTAGTTGGAAAGCCTCACAAATGTAGTTATTGTGGGAGAAGCTACAAGCAACGCAGCTCACTCGAAGAACACAAAGAACGTTGCCACAATTACTTACAAACCATGGGACTGCATAGTGGTATTTATTCAGGTAAAAAAAAACTATTTCATGATTACATAGGATTCCGTAGGCAAGCTGACAGTCCATTCTGCCACTTGTCCCCTGACTCCATATTCTCTGGTGTTATTATTTAATCTATTTATGGGGCACCTCCTCAGAAATCCAGGTACATTTGCTGCATCACTATTGTCCACATTCTTGGTTACGTCTCCAAAAACTAGTCAAGCCATTAGGCAAGCAGGATTTTCCCTTTTAAAATCCATGCTGACTATTAATTGCTATATTTCCATTTCAGATGTTTTTCTATTCTCTTCTTTAGAAAGGTTTCCAAAACATTTTTTTTCCTATCACGGATGGTAAACTGATTGACTATAATTCCCTGGATGTGTTCTCCTTCTAAATATTGGAATGACATGAACTGCCCTCCAGGGCTCTAACACCACATTTTTTTCTCGAACAAATCATTAAGTATGTGAAGAAATGCTGTGCTGTTTTTTCCCTAGATTCCTTTGAAGTATTTTATCATTTTAAAATACATGGATGTGATCCATTCAGACCTAGAGGTTTTATCCTCTTTACTCTTCTATCCTCGCATGTTTTTCAGTTTATTCAACGTAGCCCCTTTTTTATATTAAGTCTACTTATTTCATTAATGTTTTCATCATTCTACCTCACTGATAAATATCAATATTTCACCATCTCTTGATAATTACTTGTAACTTTTTCCAGGAGGCAAATGTTTGATTTAACAAAGGACCAGGTATGGTGATTGTCCCTTAGAGGTGAATAAACCAAGATCAAATGGTGAAGATATCACCTGTCTGAAATGAAGCCAAGCTACTTGTGCTTGTGGAGAATTGCTGATTTTTATGCGTTTTTTCACTATTTTAGCATCATCATAAAAGTATGCAAACTGATCATCAATCCAAACAAACAGGTAGTCTCTAACAATTGGCTCTTGTAGTAGCTTCAAGTATATTTCATGCTCAGTAAATTGAATAATAGTAATGTTGAAGAGTGAAAAATTCGATTTCAGTAGATCGTACAGTGATATTAAATCTAGACATTCTGCAAAGCGTGGGTTGAATGTATTTTTTTCCTACTAGACCTGATAAAATGTCAGTAGGATATTTCTGTATCAAATTACTTATCTCAGTTCCAGAGAATAGGAAAATACCTTGTTAAGACTAGGAGTAATTAAGCTATTGACTGTTATTTGTAGTCTTCCTGCTAGTTGCTGGATTTTGTCTGTCAACGTGATCTATCTCTAATCTCAAGATTCATCATGTTCCTCTCCTCGGTGAACACTGATGCAAAGTAATTATTCAGAATCTCACCCATTCTCTCAGGTTCTAAACACAGCTTTCCCTCATTATCCTTGAGTGGAGCAATCCTTTCTCTAGTCAGAACATTCCTAAGCTCCCACTTCAAGCAAGAATTAGAAGATGGTGAATTTGAAAGACTTTACTTACCCAAATATCGATTTAAGCATGGATTTTTGAAGTATGTTTCCAAGAGCTTGCTTGACTAGGATGTTCACAATCCACTTAGGATGGGAGTATCACTGCATCTGAGGTGGGCCAAGTTGACCAAATGACTATGTACTGACCACTTGCATAAGAGCAATCATTATTATATAACATAGAACATAGTACAGACCCTTCGGCCCTTGACATTGCGCTGGCCTGTGGAACCAATCTGAAGGAGAAAGTGAGGTCTGCAGATGCTGGAGATCAGAGCTGAAAATGTGTTGCTGGAAAAGCGCAGCAGGTCAGGCAGCATCCAGGGAACAGGAGAATCGACGTTTCGGGCATAAGCCCTTCTTCAGGAATGAGGAAAGTGTGTCCAGCAGGCTAAGATAAAAGGTAGGGAGGAGGGACTTGGGGGAGGGGCGTTGGAAATGCGATAGGTGGAAGGAGGTCAAAGTGAGGGTGATAGGTCAGACTGGGGTTGGGCGGAGAGGTCAGGAAGAAGATTGCAGGTTAGGAAGGCGGTGCTGAGTTCCCCCCACCTTGTCTCAGTCAAATCCATCGAACTCTTTTCTCTAACAAAAACAGCCTCACTTCCCTCAGCCTTTCCTGGTAAGACCTTCACCTCATACCAGGCAATATCCTAGTAAATCTCGTCTGAACTCTTTCCAAAGCCTCCACATCCTTCCTATAATACAGTGACCAGAACTGTACGCAATACTCCAGATGTGACCGCACCAGAGTTTTGTGCAGCTGCAGCATGATCTCATGGTTCTGAAACTCAATCCCTCTCCCAATAAAAACTAACACACCATATGCCTTCTTAACAACCCTATCAACCTGGATGGCAACTTTCAAGGATCTATATACCTGTACACAGAGATCTCATTGTTCATCTACACTACCAAGAGCCATACCATTAGCGCAGTACTCTGCATTCTTGTTACTCCTTCCAAAGTGAATCACCTCTCACTTTTCTGCATTTAACCCCATTTGCCAACTCTCAACCCAGCTCTGCAGCTTATCTATGTCTCTCTGTAATCTATAACATCCTTTGTCACTATCCATAACTCTACCAACCTTAGTGTCATCTGCAAATTTATTAACTCATCCTTCTATGTCCTCATCCAGGTCATTTATAAAAATGACAACCAGCAGTGGACCCAAACCAGACCCTTGTGGTATCCCACTAGTAACTGAACTCAAGGATAAATATTCCCCATCAACCACCACTCTGTCTTCTTTCAACTAGCCAATTTCTGATCCAAATCGCTAAATCCCATGCATCCGTATTTTGTGCAATAGCCTACTGAGGGGAACCTTATCAAACACCTTACTGAAATCCATATACACCACACCAACCACTTTACCCTCATCCACCTGTTTGATCACCTTCTCAAAGAACTCAATAAGGTTTGTGAGGTATGACCTACCCTTCACAAAACCATGTTGACTATCCCTAATCAACTTATTCATTTCTAGATGATTATGAATCCTATCTCTTATAAACCTTTTTCAAAACTTTACGGCATAGACGGGTTGGACTGAAGGATCTGTTTCTGTGCTGTACATCTCTATGACTTTAAGGCTCACAGGTCTATAATTTCGAGGGTTGTCTCTACACCCCTTCTTGAACAAGGGAACAACATTTGCTATTGTGCAGTCTTCTGGCACTATTCCTGAAGACAATGACAACATAAAGATCAAAACCAAAGGCTTGGCAATCTCATCGCTGGCTTCCCAGAGAATCCTAGGATAAATCCCATCTGGCCCAGGGGACTTACATATTTTTACACTTTCCAGAATTGCTAACACCTCCTCTTTATGCACCTCAATCCCATCTAGTCTAGTAGCCTGTATCTCACTATTCTCCTCGACCACCTTGTCTTTTTGTAGTGTGAATACTGACGAAAAGTATTCATTTAGCTTAGTGCTACCCCTATCTCCTCTGACTCCATGCACAACTTCTCACTACTATACTTAATTGGCCCTAATCTTACTCCAGTCATTTTGTAATTACTGATATACCCATAGAAACCCTTAGGGTGTTCCTTGATCCTATCAGTCAGTGACTTCTCATGTCCCCTCCTGGCTCTTCTTAGCTCTCTCTTTAGGTCTTTCCTGGCTAACTTGTAACTCTCAACCGCCCTAACTGAGCCATCACATCTCATTCTAACATAAGCCGCCTTCTTCCTCTTGAGGAGAGATTCAACTTCCTTAGTAAACCACAGCTCCTGCACTCGACAACTTCTTCCCTGCCTGACTGGTACATAGTCACCAAGGGTCTGCAATAGCTGGTCCTTGAATAAGCTGCACATTTTAACTGTGCCCAATCTCTGCAGTTTCCTTCCCCATCCTACGCATCCTAAATCTTGCCCAATCGCATCGTAATTGCCTTTCCCCCAGCTATAACTCTTGCTTTGTGGTAAATACCTATCCCATTCCATCTCTAAAGTAAGCATAACCGAATTGTGGTCACTATCACCAAAGTGCTCACCTACCTCCAAATCCAACACCTGGCCAGGTTAATTACCCAATACCAAATCTTAATGTGGCCTCGCCCCTTGTTGGACTGTTTACATACTGTGTCAGGAAACCGTTCTGCACATATTGAACAAAAACTGACCCATCTAAGGTACTTGAACTATAGTATTCCCAGTCAATATTTGGAAAGTTAAAGTCCACCATAACAACTACCTTGTCACTCTCACTCCTATCAAGGATCATCTTTGCTATCCTATCCTCTATATCTCTGGAACTATTTAGAGGCCTACAGAAAACTCCCAACAGTGCAACCTCTCCTTTCCTGTTTTTAACCTCAGCCTATACTACCTCAGTAAACAAGTCCTCAAATGTCCATTCTGCAACTGTAATACTGTCCTTGACTAACAGTGCCACACCACCCCCTCTTTTACTATTTTCTCTGTTCTTGTTGAAACATCTAAATCCCGGAACCTGCAATAACCATTCGTATCCCTACCCTATCTGTGTCTCTGATATGGCCACAACATTGAAGTTCCAGGTACTAACCCATGCTGCACGTACACTCACCTTTTTCCAGATGCTCCTGGATTAGCATTGGAAAAAAACACCAAACAATCTAAAGTATAAATTCTTAATTGGAACAGGGCTGACTTTGATGACAGGGGGTGTAACTACAGGAAAATGAAACTAAACATTAACAGGAAAGCGCGTATCAAAGCAATTGATCTTCAGAAAGTAATGTTTCAGATACAGACTAAGTACATTAGAAACAAGGGTGAAAGATAAAACAGTCAAAGCAAGGATCCTTGAAGGACATGGAAGATAGAGAATATAATGAAACCAACAATAGATTATATGAATACCAAGTGAATTCGCCAAGCTAAAAGCAGGCCAAATATACTAAGATTAGTGGAGTGATTAAAAAAAGACTGGCATAGAGTGAATATAAGAATACAACGGCAGCTAACAAAAAAGGAATCTAAAAATCTTCAAGTGTTGGAGGAACTCAGCAGATCTGGAATCATTTGTAGAGAGAAAAACAATTAAAATTTGGAGTCCAGTGAACTTGAGTGAAAACTGAAATTGCTGGGAAAGGAGGGTACTTAAACTGATGATGGATTCGGGGGACTGAACAGACTACATGGAGAATGAGCCCAGAGAGGTGAGGGGAGAAAAAGGATTGGCACACAAAGAGATTGCTGATGACAAGCATAGAGAGAGATGAATACTGGGTGAGGTGCTAATGTGGAATATAAATGGTTGAAAATACATTGGCTGCACTAGGAGCAACCTGTACAAAACAGGACCGAGAGGGTGTGGGGGTATTGTAACTAACATGGAAGGGAGTGTTCACATTTTGAAATTGTAAAACACAATGTTAAGTCATGGGGTTGATAGGGCCCTTCTGGCTTCACCCCTTTCCTCCTGTCCCATAACAACAATGGGTTCCCCATGGTCCTCACTTACCACCCCACCAACCTCCTTATCCAAAGGTCATGAAGCACCATTCCCACCATTTTCTGCAGATTACCACCATCAGATATGTACTCTCCTCCCTTGTCAGCATTATGAGAGGAAGCTAGCTTGAATTTTTTTTTTAAATTAAGTGTTTCTAAAAAAAGGAAAAAAAATTGAGTGAGTGTTGCTTCTCTAGAAACAGAATTGGGAGCTAACAGGTAATAAAGAAATTGTGGATGACGTCAACAAATATTTTATTTCTGTCCTCACTACAGAGGTCACAAAACATCCAGTTATAAATTTAAATCAGGAGTGGAAAGGAGAGGACAATTTGAGGAAATTCTAATCAGTAGGAAAGCTGTACTGCTAGAACTGCAAGCTGATGAGCCCTGGTATTCTAATGGACTTCATCCTCGAGTCTTAAAAGAGACAGCTATTGATGTTGCGGATGGGTCAGTGTTAACAGGACATAGATAGGCTAATGGAATGGGAAGACAAGTGATCGATGGAATTTAATACAGAGACTTGTGCACTACAGCATTTTAGCAGAAGGGTAAGGAAGAGGCAATATTGATCTATTGGCATAGTTCGAAAAGGCTTGCCAAAATAAAGGGGTGTGACAGTTCATGTGCATAAATCTCTGAAGATGGCAGGGCATGTTGAAAGAGTGAAAACAGAGAATGCTTGAAATCCTCAGCTAGTAAAGCAACAGTGGAGCTGAGAGGCACTGAATTCTCATTACAGAGCAATGACCTTTGATAATGCAAGAATGATTTCCAAATTGCATAGGAACATGGATATAACAAATAGAAGTATTGAGTACAAAAGCAAGAAAGTTGGCCACGAGAAGGTGAGTTTGTTCTCCATGTAGCAAATATAGAAACATAGAAAACAGGAGCACAAATAGACCCTCGGGCCCTTTGAGCCTGCTCTGCCATTCAGTCTAACTGTGGCTGATCATCTTCAGCCTTAAGAGTTAGTCCTAAATCTAATTCCTTCTTGAAAACATTCAATGTTTCACTCTCAACCACTTTCTGTGATGAAAAATTCCACAGGCTCACCACTCTCTGGGTGAAGAAGTTTCTCCTCATCTCAATCCTAAATGGCCTACTTGTATCCTTAAGCCATGACCTCTGGTTCTGGATTCCTCCATCATTGGGACCATTCCTCCTGTATTTACCCTATAGTCCTGTTCGGAAGATTTAGGGAAAGGACATGTATGGAAGATTTGACAAAGGAATGCCAGATTATGTTAGGTTTGAGTAAGGTGGACCAAGGAAAGTTGTTTCCACTCGCTGAAAGTATGAAGACCAGGGAAATAGATGAAAGAGGCTCTCGCTATATTGCTTTGATCGTGGTAATGAGGTTTTCAAAATCCAATTCTTTCCTTTCCTGCTACCTACATGTCTGTCTTCAACCTGGTAGAAATTTGTGAGCAGTTGGTCATGATATTAAGTAACTCGGGCATTTTCCGTGGCCCATTTGATGCCCTTGAATGGATAAGTAACTGCAGGCCTTTGCCGTGCAAGGGAATAGGTCTTCCTTTACAGGCCTTGGATAATATTTGCCCATTTATCATCCATCCTGGCCTTCCAAACGTGGTTACTTATGCTCCTCAACAAGCCTGCCCCCCACAAAATGCTCCCCTTACTTAACTTGGTATCTAGTTCTGGCATGGATTTCCTTTTAGGAGGTGTGCTTTGCACACTGTCTGTAGTTCCAATACTAGCTAGCACTCCTTCCTGTTGGTGCTGGAACCATAGAGCTGCTGGTCATCCATTTAGCCACAAACTCTCTTAAATGGAAAACTGTGTGTATGAAGAGTGGATGTTATCTTAAATATCACTGCTGAGGAAAAGCAATAGCATGTCAATCACTCAAAAAGCTGGTTTTCTAATAAATAAAAATACCAGGTTCCTCACCATCAATTGTCTGTCGCAGCACTGTTTGAGTGAAACAGTTATGGATTCAGGTTCCCGCTCCAGCGCAGGAGTACGAAATGCTACACTGTTGGCAATGCCATCTTTTAGAGGAGGTATTAAACTGAAGTTCCAACTACCTGCTCAAGAATTGTGAGGAGTAGAGGTGTTCTCTTCAGTGTCCTGTTTAATGCCTATCCCTTAATCAAAATGACAGAAACAGATTATCTGGTCAGTTTAACATTGCTACCATGCTTCCTACGTTATGGCAGTGCCCACTGAGAAAGGATTTCATTGGTTGTAAAGCACTACGAAATGTCCAGTAAATGATTTGCTTTCCTTTACTTAATACATGACTGTTTGAGAACTCTGGCTTTGAAATTCTGTAGGCACTTTCTCAGTCACCTTACCTAATTTTGGGGAAGCTGCAAAATGGCTGTATTCCTGGTTTAACTGGAATACTGCAGAAAGACAAGGAGAAATCACCTGGAATTTATGGCTTACACCTTCAGCAAACATATCTATCTGAAATGTAAATGCAGCCAGTTGTCACTGGTTCCACATTACAGAGTAGAATTGGTTTATAGGCAACTGGAGGCTACATCAATTCCTGTGATACTGTTTTATAACACTTGTATGTTATTATTTGGATTAATTATCTGTAAGGGATACAAAATCATTCCTGTAAAATCTGTGAATCAGGAGGTGTAGGAGAGAAAGGAATTTAGTAAAAATATAATCACAGTTGAAATGGAACGAAGCAAACTGATGAAACCCCTCCCCCACCCCAAACCAATTATGGTGCTAATAGATTTGTAAGCAGTCAAGTAGTAATAATTACATAATAATGGTGCTTAGGGTTTTATTTACAAACAAATACAGAAACTTCATGCACCAAATTTCTTTTCCAATTACAGACACAGGTAGACTGTTTTGCTTTCAACTTTTCAAAGGTAGGATATTTAAATAACTTGATAAGTCAATAATTCCACACACCGTAACCACCCTTCATGTACATTTACACCTGCTGTAAAAATTTGTAACTCATGTAAAATTTGTAACTCATATATGGGTTCAGTTCCAGTCTTGGGTGACTGTGTGGAGTTTGCACATCTCCCTGTATCTGCGTGGATTTCCTCTGGGTGCTGCAGTTCCCTCCCATAGTCCAGATGTGCAGGTTAGGTGGATTGGCTATGCTATATCTGGGATAATGGGGATTGAGTAGGGGTTGGGTCTGGGTGGAATACTCTTTGGAGGGTTGGTGTACACTCAATGAGCCAAAGGACTGCTTTTTACACTGTAGGGATTCTATACTGTGTTATAAAACTGTCACTCCAGCAAAAACAGGTCACTGGGTTCCAATGGTCCTGCTGAGTTTGGGTATCTCCCCATGTGTGAGTTACCCATTCCCATCCCCATTCCCCAACTGTTGTAAATGAGGCAGGGGCCATTCAGATCCTGGTTTTGAATGTCGTTGGATGAACCCAACCCCACAAAGATCTCAGCTTCAATGCAGTTTTCACACAGAGTGAAGTTAGTAGGCAGTGGCAAATCTTTAAACCAAGCTGAAGAGATTTAGATGAAGGAAGCAGAGAGGACAGTTTTAATAGGTTGGACAGAAGAAGTGAAATGGAGATGGGTGGAACATTGCTTTAACAAGTTCACAAGCCCAGGCTTAAAGCACAGCATTGAGCTCCACAAATGCAAGCTTGGCAAGTCAGATTTTTCCTCATGGTTGGCAAGACTTCTTGGGAGACAGGTTGGATGACCCTAGATCAAAAGCAAAGGCTACTGGGTGCAGTGACTGGCTACGGAGAAGGTCTGCCTTCATACTCTGGCATTGTCTTGTTGTTTAATTTTAAAAAAGAATAAAACAAAAGAAATCCCTCCAGCTGTAGTCTTTCACACCCTATTCCACAACATAATTCCCATGGCCCATTGATGCCAACCTGTGACCTTACATGCCCTACATGAAAACCCATGCCCCTTTGCCATTCTCCATGATTCCACATGCCCTCCATGTCAATCTATGTTCATTGGACCATTTCACATGACCCCATATGCCCTTCATGTTAACCCTGCCCCTTTACAGTTCCTGTGACAACTTACTGCCCACACCCACCTTTTATTCTTCCACCTTTCAAGCCAAATCACCTCATAACCACTGTAGTCAGACCTCTTGACCCATGCAGAGATGAGATAGAACAAAATTCTGTACAAATAAAATGTATTATTGACTTGACTATACTAGAAAAAGCACCTTAATCCACAAAAGCCGATATCTGATATTTATATTCACTCAACTAAATAAAGGCTTAAAACAACATTTCATTCATCCTTTAAAGCAACATCCCACTTCAAGAGACCATAATCACTAGTAACTGTCAACTAAACTGATAAATTACAGGCACCCTACTGTGAAAATGGACAGTTGTGTAATCTGTCATCCAACACTAATAATGGAAGCCGACATACTTTATGTTCACAGGCAGTGAGATAGTAAACAATAATTTTTAATACTGTCAACAGTTTTTTTTTTGCTAAAGGTATAACATGCACAAGTCTTTAAATGCCTTTACACCTTGCTTTAATAGTACATTTGACAGGGCTTCTTGACACTTTCCACAGCAACTCTTAAGAGCTCCCTTTAATATTTTTGATAGCTCCTATTGGCAGATTTCTTTAACAGGCTTTTGATTCAGTATGGCATCTCATAGTCGGGTATTATATGGACAACTGCTTCGATAGTTCCAGTTGAGAGTTCCCTTTGACAGAACCTCTTGACATTTTTGATAGGGGCTTTGGGCAGTTGTGACAGTTATTTTTTACAGGTCTGCTGACAGTTCCAATAGGCTTGACAGTATTAGGCTTATGCACTTTTTGCTCACACGTATGCCTACTTTAACAATGGCACAGGAGACCTAATATAGCCAAAGGGCACCTGCGTCCTGGAACCTGATACAAAGGGGTACCTTACCTGTCCACAGGGGTAACATGGCAATCCAAATAAATCCACAAAGTCCAGCCCTGCTCTTATAGCATCTAATCTGCAAACATTGGGTTTCACACTCTAAAACTGCCAAGATTTGAGGGGAGCACAAGTGTAGTGGTTGTGCAGTAATGCCACTGGACTAATCCAGAAATTCAGGTTAAGGTTCTGTGGACATGGCTTTGAATCCCACCCTGACAGTTGCTGAAATTTGAATTCAATAAAATCTGGAATTAAAAGAAAGCAAACCTAAATGTGACCATGTAACTTTTGTCAATTCATGTAAAAATCCATCTGGTTCACTAATGTACTTTAGTAAAGGAAATCTGCTATTCCTTATCTGGTTTGGCTGACATGTGATTACAGACTCTCAGTAATGTGGACAGATCTTAACAAGGGCATTTAGGGGTGGGTAATAAATGCTGAGCTAGTTGATGATGCCCACATCCCACTCATGAATTTAAAATAACATTCCATATCCATTAAGCCAGTTACTGAGCTGAATGGCGTGCTGCTTCTGTAAAATGTGCATTCAGGAAGATCAGAGTGCACCGTCCCTATTCCTGCACCTGCAAAAATCAGAAGTACCACGTTCACAATGGGACTTACAATTTTAAGCCACTTCCACCATTTGCCTCCCTGTCATGGGGAAAGTCTGAGCCTTCATCTTGCCTAATCCCTCATACGATTGAAAAATAATTTTCAGAATCTCTGATTACTTATTTTATCCATTTATGCTCATTACGATAGGCAGTATGTTCAAAAACAAGTTTATTTCCCAAAGGTCAGACATAATATCAAAACCAAAACTGCTGCTTTTGTTTTGGTTTATCCTTAGACAGTATAATCTCTGGCCTAAATTGCATTTAATGTGTATCAGCATACTAGCAGATGTGTAGTTACATATTTCCCCCGTATAAGTGCCGTTATATTTTTCTTATGATTTAGTTGAAGTAGACTATTGGACTATGTTGATGAAGATGGATTAATACAATGTCTGAGGTGCTGCCACGAGAATATTGCTATTCTTTACTGAGCTGCAAAATATTCTGTAAATTCTTGTTCCTTTCCTGTTCTTCTAGACTCAGGAGGAAATGTCTGTCGTAATGCAACATAAGGCCATGTCTTCACCATAGCTTACTAAACGATCAGGACCAAAATTTACCAGAAACATGCAAATTATTTTGTATATCTATTTGCTACCACTGTGGTTGACTTGTTTTTAATCAATGCTGTGCTTTGTGTTTCTGATTCTTATGGATTTGACAGTGTAAGTTATTTTCTGATTGGGACAAAATGCTGTCAGTTTGAAAGGCTGGATGAGCCAAGTAACTAATTAATGAAAATAATTAGTTGTGACATAGTTATTTCAACCTGCTGAACCAGCAAGCTTTACTTATTCAATTATAAATGGATTTTAATTTTTCTTTTATTTCACAGTGAAAGAAGACAACAAATCACATGATTTAACTGAAGGAGTATGCAAGATGGGATCAGAAAGAGCTATGGTACTGGATAGACTTGCAAGCAATGTTGCAAAACGCAAAAGTTCAATGCCACAAAAGTTTGTTGGTAAGCATAAATATTTGGTCACAATACTCATTAAGTAACTAGCTGTTGCACAGCAGTGAACACTGGTTTGAAACAGTTATTTTTGACGTTTGAATTTGAATTTAGTTTCTTCAGTTTATCCATTTCATATTTGCCCTCGTGACATGAGTTTCAACAATTTTGTGCCTTTTATTTACTTGAGATTAAAAGTAAAATATGATCATACTGCATTGACTGAATATTTTGTGAATTGGAGAAAAGGTGAGAAATAACTTACCTGGTCAAGTTGCCAGCATTAAAAGATTGTGAACTAATTCATAATAATAAAAACAAAAGCATCAATTTACTATATTAAAACAATTTGAAAAACTGGAATACTTTGAACATGCTTTACAAGACGGAAAAAACTGGTCTCATTTATTTCTCCCATGATGTACTACTTGCAAAACGTCGAACTATAATTTTTCTGTATTGGTTTGAATGAAATGAAGTCCACATGATGTTTTACTATTAGAATGGCATTATGGGTATGTTATGTCATATTTCATATGTCATTTCTGTAGATTTACAGAAGTAAAGAAATAATTGTGTGTATTTAGCACTTTAGTATGATGTCAGATGGCTTATGTCATTTCACATTTGAATTAGTTACTTTTGTCCTGCATATTTTTTGATTTTGATCAATATGGAAGCTGGAATTTGGGTGGTACATTAGGGGAAGAATGTTGTCCTTTGCCCTGCGTTCCTGAGATGAAACCTCTTGTCTGTTACCTAGGCATGCTGTCTGAATTTGAGGTTAACATATATGCAAATTGAATTATGTTGTCAGTAATTTCAAAAATGGAATTGAGCTATTTAAAATAAACAAGTTGCCTTCTTTATTATAATGGACAAAATAATGTATTCTGTACAATAACATTTATTACTAGGGCAACTTAAATCCATTTACATGTTCAGAACAAAAGGAGCTATAGCTTAAACTTTAAATTTGTGCAATTTTACTCCAAAGCTTCAGAATGGAAACACATATTTAGAATTTGAGTGTCAAAGTTTACATGCACAATTTACAACCACATAAATCTATTCATTAACTACCTGAACCACAAGTACTAAATTTTCACGTTTTTTTTATTTTCATTTATATATACAGCTAAGGTAGCAATTTGCTGCTAATAATCAGATGCTGAATTTTGGATAAATATGTTGCTCCAGTGTTATTGTCACCCCTACCTTATTAAGCATAAACATGTCATCTAAAATGGGAATCATAATAGATGAAAAGACTCGAAACTTTTAAATTGCTGAATAGATTTTCCTATCAGGTTCAGAAATTAGAGAAATTGCACACATGATATTTGAGCCTTTGTGCCTGAGTCAAGTCCAGTACTTCAACTAGAGCACTTAATTTTAAACCACTTCCCAGTTAGTTCTCTACATCCTTATATACTTATATATATTTGTTTTCTAATAGCCAGTTATATTTTAGATTTCCAGGTTCCAATAAGCACCCAACCTTGTAAAGACTTTCCTTTATCTCCCCTCTAGTTCAGCTAACACTATATGCTAGCCACTGGAAGCAGTCTTTCATTATTTATCCTCCTAAAACTATTTATAATTTGTAAACAGTCGTCAGATTTTTCCCTTTATTTTCTCTGTTCCAATCCCAAGAAAATCCAATTTTTTGAGTCTTTCATTATGAATAGATTCTCTCTTTTTAGTGAATCTTGAATACTCCTTTTTATGCTTCTCACCACCATCCTATTACAAGCATACAGCTGCTCACAACTCTCCAACTGTTGCCTAACCAATGAATTGTAAAAGTTCAAACTCACTTCCTTGTTTTATATTCTCTGTGCTCCAATCTGGAAGCCTCAGAAATCCATTTGTCTTTCTGTAGCCTCTTTTACTTGTACTCATCCCTTCAAAGATCAAGTAACTTCTACTTATATTGTTTCACTGTATTAAGAATCTTCGCATTTAGGAAAAGCATTCTTTTTAGATTAGATTCCCTATAGTGTGGCAACAGGCCCTTTGGCCCAACCAGTCCACACCAACCCTCCGAAGAGTAACCCACCCAGACCCATTTCCCTCTGACTGATGCACCTTGCACTATGGGCAATTTAGCATGGCCAATTTACCTGACCTGCACATCTTTGTGACTGTGGGAGGAAACTGGAGCACCCGGACGCAGACACGGGGACTATGTGCAAATTCCACACAGACAGTCACCTGAGGCTGGCATCAAACCTGGGACCCTGGTGCTGTGAGGCTGCAGTGCTAACCACTGAGCCACCATGCCACTGTGTCCTTTTTTCAAAAACTTAAATGATAATCCATTGAATTGAAGTGTATCCAACACTTAGTTACTCACTTCACAAAAATATTCGTCAACAATCTTCCTCAGAGTTTACCATGCCCCTTAATTTGGTATCATCAGAATATCATTTATCAGCTGCCTGCATGCAATTTATTATTAAAAATGAAACAGAGAATAAGTACCAAGATTGGTGCTACTGATACTAAAAAAAATTGTTGCTATACTTTGATTTCTAATCCTGAACATTCACTATGGGTTTCTTTGATATCATTCATTTAATTTTGATAACATATTTTCTATGGGATAGCTTACAAAGTGCCTTCTGAAATATGATGTACCACAGTTACTTTGTCCTCATCGTTTATAAATTCTAGGATTTCCACAGTGAATTATTTAAATTCATCAATCACAACCTTCCCTTAGAGAATCTCTGCTGACATTTGCCAATTAGCTTCACTCACACAAATAGTCTTTAATACTTTCCACATTGGCAAAACAAATACAGGAACTCAAACCCATTCTAGTTTAATTCCTTTTTCCTTTTTTCATATTCGATCTTTATTTTAGTTTTACATAACCTCTCCTGCCTGCCTAAAGCATATCACTCCGTATCTACCCAATAATACAGCATTTTAGATTACTTTGCCTCTTCACCAAATCTTTTCTTAACCACTCATCCATGTGCTGTAAGACCCGTCTCTCCACCTGCTATTTTTGTTTAAACCCCCTCTGTTGCTGTACTTGCCTCTCTGTGAGAACATTGGTACTAATTTGCTTTATTTGGAAATACATTTGCTAGTAAATAAAGTAAATTAATAATTGGCACCATTCTTGGTAAATACATCATTAGCTATTGTAGTTCTACTATCAATATTGAAATGCAAATCAATTTTAATTAGTGAAAGCACCTAGATCACATTATATCTCAATGACACTTATCTAATATTAGTACTAGTGAAACAGTTTAATCTTTGTGTTGACTTTTTTTTCAGAATAAGCAATTTTATGGTTTATGCAAGTGTTACAGCTGCAGGATCCGTTATTTTTATAACAGGAAGTCTGCTGTTTATCCAGTCTGTGTAAAGTAATACTGTATTGGTTGTTCATATGCTAATTACACAGGTGAAAAGAAGCTGCAGCTTGATATTTCAGAGCTTCAGTATGACGCTAATTCAAATTATGAAAAGGAGAGTGAGATGATGCAGACTCATGTTTTGGATCAAGCAATTAACAATGCTATCAATTATCTAGGGGCTGAATCCTTGCGTCCTCTTGTCCAAACTCCTGCTGGAGGCTCTGAAGTGATACCAGTAATAAGCAACATGTACACCATGCATAAAACCCATTCAGATACACAGAGTCATGCTAACAGTGCCGCAAGCCAAGATGGTGCCATAGAAAACGTAGTGCTTATTTCGAAAACAAAATCACAGTCATCAGAAAGAGAACCATCTCCAAACAACAGCTGCCCTGATTCCACAGATACTGAGAGCAATAATGAAGAACGAAACAACCTGATTTACCTGACAAATCACGTAGCTCCACAGGCAAGAAATGGCTTGCCTTTAGTAAAAGAAGATCCTAGATCCTATGACATTATGAGAGCAGGTATGGAACCCAATCAAGAAATCATCAAAGTAATTAGTAGTGAAGGAGAACATGTGAAAGTGTATAAATGTGAACACTGCAGGGTACTTTTCCTGGATCACGTGATGTTTACAATACATATGGGGTGCCATGGATTCCGTGACCCCTTTGAATGCAACATGTGTGGGTACCGAAGCCAGGATAGATATGAATTCTCTTCACACATAACAAGAGGAGAACACCGTTTTCATATGAACTAATGAACTGTTTCAACCTACATTTGGACATTCTTTTCCATTTTATGTGATTAATTACAATTTACACAAAAAAAGAGAAAACCAAAATCATTATCTAATTTTTTTTGTATATTTTTCATTTATCCTTCTTGTTAAATTTGTTAATTGCAAGATGTCAACAGAGTTTTATACAATGTATTGTACCATCAGACCTCTCAGAATCAATACATCTGAAGGAGATTGTATTTAATCATATTTGGCGTTTAAATTATTTGCTTAATGTCTTTAACTGAAATCTATATGTTAACAGTTGATCACAAACCTCAAACTGATAGGTAAGAGCTTGCATTTTTATTACTGTAGTTTGCAACAAGCGGTACTAGAATTTTTAAACAGTTTAAAGCTTTTTAGTCTAGCATCTTTTATAAAAAGCATCGATAGATGTGAGTGATACAGTGTTGTAAATTGTAGACTGGCACTATATATATGTCTTGTTTCTTTGGCTGTGCTCCTTTTTTGTAATAAATTACCAGCTAAAACTTGAGAGCTTCACTAAGATACTATTTGCATTTTGACCTGTTAAAACTGAGTCGTATCTACATAGTATCTTGAGGTTCATCGTTTACACAGAAATTGTGCCTAATATTGTTGGTTACATTATTGGAAACAGTTTTCTGACAAAAAAATTGTTATTATTCATTGATTCTATAAATGTATACGTATTTTCTAATGTTTATCTTTATTTCAAATCCAATAGGTTTGTTTTATTTATTACATTGTTAGATTTTAAACTGGATTTATAACCTCACATTTCTAATTGAAATATTGATGAGTAGTTGCTATTTCTTTGGCACACAAAGTTTATATATATATGTTAATTTAAATATGAAGTTAAAGTGTCTCAATCTTCAGATGTGTTTAATAGAAGTGGCACAGTATGCTGAACATTCTCAAAATGTAAATTACCAAAATGCATCTATATTGTTGCTAATATTAAATTATAATCTCGGAATGTGGCACCATATAAGAAACCATTTGGCCCATTATGCATGTATCAACTATCTAAAGAATTATCAGCATTGTCCTAATTCAATACCCTTCTTCTGTTTTGAATATTTATTCACTTTTCTTTTAAAAGGTATTATGGATTTGAGTCCTACCACTATTACTGGTAGGAAATTCTGTGTCCTAATAACTGTGTGTCCGTGAATAAGTTTCTCCTAATCTCTTTAATGTTCTTTTGGTGATATTGTGTGTTTGTCCTTTCCAACTCACTTCTGCCAGAAATAGATGTTCTCTATTTATCTTCACAACAAGTTATATTTAAATAGCACCTTCAACATCATAAACCTCCCAAGGTGCTTTACAGAAGCACTCTAAAACAAAATATGACTAAACCTCTCCTAATTTGGAAGAACTTTGAGACATTCTCTTTATCTTCTTTGTTATATTGTTAAGAACCTAATTACTCTGATCTGTCTCCATTAATATCTCTTGTGAGTTGTATGCAAATAGTGAATCTCTTCCACACACTCAACGTGGCCTTGACAGATTTCCTTAAAAACACCACAAACTGGACACAGCTTTCTAAGTTTAGATGCCCAAAATGTCGATTTTCTTGCTCCTCGGATGTTGCCTGACCTGCTGTGCTTTTCCAACACCACTTTGATCTAAACTCTGGTTTCCAGCATCTGCAGTCCTCACTTTTGCACAGTTTTCTGAATGCAGTGTAACCAATGACTTATCTCAATTTGGCATTTCTATTTGCTTTGGCTACCTAAGGTATCAAGTTCAGTGTTTGCTTTTTAACTATTAAGTATTATTATCAATTTACCCTTCCACTTGAGACATTTTTGAATCTGAACCCAAAATCTCTTTACTTCCTGACTATATTTGAAGTCTTATTGCCCAGTACAAAATGGTCGCTCCTGTTCTTCCTTCTAAAATGTATTGCTTCATACCTCTCCAAACTAAATTGTATCCAGCACCTTTCTGTCCAAACTCTTAACCTAACCATGTAGTCTTAGAGTTACTTACAGTCTGCTTCCAATTTTATTTTCCTCCTTAATCCTGAAATTTCAGTCCATAGCATCATAAAGGTAAGCTTTCAAATGCATTAAGGGCTTTGCAATTAAATCACCAACAATATTGCAGTGTTATCCACCATTCGACATAATGGAAAGGTACAAAAAAATTGATAAAAATCCCAAACTTATTTGAATTACTAAATTATGTTCCACACCAATAGTTGAATAAAAGTGTGTATATACCTTGTACAAAAGCCTTGACCAGAAAACTGTTACAGTATGTAATTAGAATGTAAAGAACAATGCATTATATTCATTTTAAACTATTAGTGGAAATGTAATGTTCAGTTCATTTTTAAATCAACCTTAAGGTAAAGAAAAGGTACAGATCAACTGTGACCTAACTGAATGCTGGAACAGGCTCAAGGGGCTGAGTTACATTCTCCTCTTCCCTATGTTCATTTTCCTAAATTAGTCTTTCAAACGTAATGCATCAACTTTTAACATCTGATACTTAAACTTTTGTTATTAGTGTCTTAAAATTTGTAAAACAATACAAAATTTATACTGCATTTAAAAAGAAGTATCAACTAAAACAACATGAAACCATCCTCTGGTTGGAGAGAGAGAAAGCAGAGGCATGTAAGATATGTGTTACTTACGAGAAAACTCAACATTTCTAATGTGGAAGTTGTCTTTGTAATTTTGTACAAAAGCATTTCTAATACTAAATTCACATTTTAAAATGCTTTAATGTTTATTCAATTTGTTACAATTTATCAGATAACATTGATAAAATGTTATGGTTTTTTTTGTCTTTTTCCATTTGAAGTTGTATTATGATGACCTCCATTATCTCTGGAAAAAAATAGATTTTGCTTGACAAAAGGAAAATAATTAAAAAGTATTAACTCTTCAAAATGTCTCATGTCTATTGAAAGTACCTAAACTGAAGTTACAAATTTATGTAAACATGTAAGACCATGTGGATGGTAAGATGAGGGGGCAGTTGGAATCTAATAGCGTCTGACCGATGTGGCTATGGTGAGATTTGTGGCAGAATCAGTTGAGAAGTCTGCCAAAGCCTATCAAAACGTAGAGAGCAGCTCACGCTCTTTTATGTTTTTCACACGCAGTGTGGCAGGATTCTCACTAGGCAGTAGCAAGTTTCACATTTACAGTGATTATTGCTTGTTAAACATCTTCTTAACAGCCCGAGTCATGTCAATAATAATCAGCCTTCCATCTTACCAAACTCACCATATAAGCTTGATGTCAGGAAAACTTGACAAGGAAACCAGTGCAAGCACCTTGTAGATTTAACTTGCTGCTTGCTGTAAACAATCTTCATGTTAGTGTTTGTTTTCCAGCATCTCTGGACAACTTCCCTGGGCACTGGTCACAAAAGCTCACTCCCACAGACATTGGCATGTGACATGTTTCAGTCTGTAAGAACCTTCATGACACATCATGCTTAAAGAACATTGCTGCTCTTCAATACTGTGTCTCAGGCTGCACAGACAACTATCATTATAATGCTACAGCAAGGAGACTGTGTGCTCAGAAACACACAACCAACTCATGGAGTGGACCTGGCTGCATCTCGGGGCTCTTCACTCACTCTCTTATTCCTCACTCACTCTGAGCCTATCTAGATGCTCACCGCTTCCATGCTCTGCATTACCTTGCATTGCTGTGTCTGATGCTTTTCTTCCTCAACCATATGTACCAGGCTCATATTACAGCTGTCTGGACAGGCCATTTAGCCCAGAGACAAAACTAGCAAACTCATACTTGTCAGAAAGCCTCAGTCAGAGCACGGTGGGGTGGAGGGGGAGTGGTTCCAGGCACAATAATTCAAGGGTAACCTTCAATACCTGCTCGATATGTTCAATCAAGATTCTTTTCTCATCAGGTGAGGAGTAAATGATGGTCAGCATACTACGTGATTTGACTCTTTCTGCCCTATTGTGGGCTGTTTTAAGATTAGATTAGATTTAAGATTAGATTAGATTCCCTACAGTGTGGAAACAGACCCTTCGGCCCAACGAGTCCACACCGACCCTCCGAAGAGCAACCTACCCAGACCCATTCCCCTACATTTAACCCTGCACCAAACACTACGGGCAATTTAGCATGGCCAATTCACCTAACCTGCACATCTTTGGACTGTGGGAGGAAACCGGAGCACCTGGAGGAAACTCGCGCAGACATGGGGGAGAATGGTATTATTAATAGTGTTGACTGATAAATTTCAGTACAAAATGGAAGGTATGCTTCATTATTGCTGGTGTGTTTCTTTGAATTAGATGTTAAACTTTCTATCCTCTCAGGACATTGAGGTTCCTATAGCACTGTTGAAAGAGCTGAGGAGTCCTATTGGCATCCTGATCAATATTAAACCTGCAAACAAATTCAAAAACTCATTTACCTAATTATTTAGTTTATTACTGTTTTGAATCTGTATGTGTACTGTATTGAATTGGCTATAAGAGGTTTTGCAATGGAAGGGTCATGGAAACACAATAGAATCTCTTTCTTCGGTAAATTTTCAGAGATTGCACAATATGTTTGCCTTTTACAGACACTGCTGTTTGGGTGGAAATGTCAGCCTAGACATCAGCCCATGTTATGGTCAGTTAAATAATACTTGAAAATAAATTATCAATGTTATGACTAGACCCAGAAAGAGAAAACAGCGAAGGGCAGTGAATTTCCAAACCAGAGAATTGGGAAGCTTACAAAGACCAACAGAGGGCAACAAATAAAGAAATAAGGAGGGAGAAGATTATATATGAGGGTAAGCTAAATAATATAAAGGAAGACTGTAAGAGTTTCTTTAGATATATAAAAGGCAAAATAGAGGCAAAAGGGGACATTGGGCTACTGGAAAATGACGCTGGGGTGATCGTAGTGGGGAACAAGGAAATGACTGAGGAACTGAATATAATTACTTTGCATTAATCGTCACAGTGGAAGACACGAGTAATATCCCAAAAATTCAAGAGAGTGAGGGGCAGATTTGAGTATGGTGGTCATCACCAAGGGGAAGGAGGTAGAAAAACCAAATGGCCTGAAGGTGGTTAAATCACCTGGACCGGAAGGACTACATCCCAGCCATTAGTGGTGATCTTTTAGGAATCGCTAGAATCAGGGAGGGTTTCAGAGGACTGGAAAATTGCGAATGTGACACGCCTGTTTAAATAAGGACTAAGGCAAAAGATGGAGAATTACAGACTGATTAGCCTAACCTTGGTCATGGGTAAGATGCTGAAATCCATTGTGAAGGATGAGATTTCTGAATACTTAGAAGTGTATGGTAAAACAGGGCAAAGTCAGCACGGTTTCATCAAGGGTAGGTCATGCCTGACAACTCTGCTAGAATTCTTTGAGGAGGTAGCAAACAGGTTAGACTAAGGAGAGCCAATGGATGTTAGCTACCTGGACATGAAGAAAGCCTTTGACAAGGTGCCGCACAGGAGGCTACTGAGTAAGATAAGGTCAACAGTATCAGAGACAAGATGGATAGATGTTTGGCTATCTAGCAGAAAGCAGAAAGGGTCTTTCTCATGATGGCAGCTGGTGACAAATGGTATTCTGCCAGGCTCAATGTTGGGACCACTACTTTTCACTTTATACATTAACGACCTAGATGAAGGAACTGAGGGCATTCTGGCTAAGTTTGCAGATGATACAAAGAGAGGAAGAGGGACAGGTAGTATTGAGGAGGCAGGAAGGCTGCAGAAGGATTTGGACAGGTTAGGAGTGTGAGTAAAGAAGTGGCAGATGGGAGTACAATTTGGAAAAGTGTGAGGTCATGCACTTTGGTAGGAAGTATAGAGGCATGTTTTCAAAATGGGGAGAAAATTGAAGTGCAAAGAGACTTGGGAGTTCTAGTCCAGGATTCTCTCAAGGTAAACTTGCAGGTTGAGTCAGTAGTTAGGAAGGCAAATGCAATGATGGCATCTATTTTGACAGGACTTGAATATAAAGGCAGAAATGTATGTCTGAGGTTCTGTTAGGCTCTGATCAGGCCACATTTGGCGTATTGTGCGCTGTTTTGGGCTCCATATCTCAGGAAGGAGGTACTGGCCTTGGAGCATGTTCAGAGGAATCATGAATGGTCCCAGGAATGAAAGCTTAACATAGGAGGAATGTTCGAGGACTCTGGGTCTATACTCGATGGAATTTAGAAAGATGAGGGGAGATCTAATTGAAACATTCAGCATATTGAACAGCCGAGACAGAGTAGATGTTGGAAAGATGTTTCCATTGGTCAGAGAGATTAGTACCCGAGGGCACATCCTTGGAGTAAAGGGAAGACCTTTTAGAATGGAAAAAAGGAGTAACTTCTTCAGTCAGAGAGTGGTGAATCTATGAAGTTCATTGCTGCAGAAGCTGTGGGGGCCAGGTCATTGAGTATGTTTAAGATTGAGACAGATAGGTTCTTGAGAATCAAGGGTTATAAGGAGTAAGCAGGAGAATGGGGTCAAGAAACTTATCAGCCATGATTGAATGGTGGAGTAAACTCGATGGGCTGAATGGCCTAATTTCTGCTCCTATGTCTTATGGACATAAGGTTCTCCAATCCAATACAGTTCCAGACATGATATCCAAAACTGTTAATTCCCTAGGTCAGAGGATGAACTGGATCCCCTTCTTTACTTACCAGCTCCTTTAGTTGGTTGCAGCAAGATTAATTTAGGAAACCCTTCATTTTATGGTCACTTCTCTCCCAGAACATAAATGAACTTATGTTTTTAAAAGGAACCAATTTAACTAGATTTCCTTGAATTAATAAAAACTGTGAGTTTATTAATTTCCACACCCGAGAGGACATATTAACACAATACACATGTATACAAATTAGAAACAAGTGGCTATTGCAGTGCAACTATTGCAGTGTTATTGCTGGCACTGATATAGGGAATTGAACAATTAGTTTTACAATCCTTTTGTAGGTTGATTGAAATTTTGTAGTTCTGATACTTTTTTGCAATTTAATTCTGTATTCAGGGTGAGAGTGTCCTTTTGTTGTCCTATTTCCTTCTGTCTAGTTTCCAACACTTGGAGTGAGTGAAGATCATTTTACCTGCAACACAGAGGTGGCTAGTGGGTAGTTGTTTGACTCTGACATTAGCAGCATTCTGATGCTCGAACCCAACTGTTACATTTGCGAATGTTCAGTCCCACATGCACACACTCCAGTAGAGTTGAAACTGGCTTTTTAACGCCTAGCCATGTGTATTCTTTAAATCAAAAAGCACAAAATCTGTCAGCAATTTGGGGCACAATATCCAGGGGGTAGCTATCTGTTGAGCAGGAGGTCATCAGTCTCTCATTATCTTTGTACTCCTAAGAAATCACAGTTGAGACTATTTTGTCTCAGCTCATCCCCTCTTTCAAGGGCTGTTGTTTGAAGTTCCCTTCATATCTGTAGGTATGACATTCTGTGGGTCTATCTTTCCAGACAGCCACTTAATTTACATCTGCAGCTATCTTTGTCTGCATCAATCCTCTTTTAAAAAAACTACATTGTGGAATTGCAAGTTAAAAATGTTCACAGTATTTTGGGTTTTTGACTAATGGTCATAATACCACAAAAGAATTTACCAATTGACTGTCCAATAGTTTTTGCAATATAAAAAACTTCTATGTGATGAATAACATCACTTTTGCAAATTGATCTGTGTATTCTTGCAATACCTTATTGTTATCCTGCAATTCTATGAATGCCTATAGACTATGGCCCTGACTGTAAATACCTCTGATCAGATTAGGAAAAATGAATAAAAGGACTTTATTAAACTCTGCTTCAGGATTGGACAGCACAGATTGAAAATGATGTTTAGCAGAACAGGATTCATTCTGTAAACTGGGTTCCCATCTGGACAGACATTGCAACAGGGACTGAACCTTGCGTTTCTGCCTTACTTTGTGACCTGGAAAGTGTTGTATTATTACAATAGCCAGTCACATTGAAGGTTTGCTCCTGCTTTTCCTCTTTAACAGGAAGAAAGCAATAGGGAAAGGTCACACACTGGCCAACCACAGGATAGAATTGGCGCCAATGTGAACTCCAAACATTTTGACAGTTTCCTTTTTGTTGTGGTTCTGTTCACTGAGCTGGGAATTTGTGTTGCAGATGTTTCGTCCCCTGTCTAGGTGACATCCTCAGTGCTTGGGACCCTCCTGTGAAGCGCTTCTGTGTTGTTTTCTCCGGCATTTATACTGGTTTGTCTCTGCCGCTTCCGGTTGTCAGTTCCGGTTGACCGCTGCAGTGGTCGGTATATTGGGTCCAGGTCAATGTGTTTGTTGATAGAACCTGTGGATGAGTGCCATGCCTCTAGGAATTCCCTGGCTGTTCTCTGTTTGGCTTGTCCTATAATAGTAGCGTTGTCCCAGTTGAACTCATGTTGCTTGTCATCTGCATGTGTGGCTACTAAGGATAGCTGGCCGTGTCGTTTCGTGGCTAGTTGGTGTTCATGGATACGGATCGTTAGCTGTCTTCCTGTTTGTCCTATGCAGTGTTTTGTGCAGTACTTGCGTGGGATTTTGTGCACTACATTAGTTTTGCTCATGCTGGGTATCGGGTTCTTTGTCCTGGTGAGTTGTTGTCTGAGAGTGGCTGTTGGTTTGCGTGCTGTTATGAGTCCTAGTGGTCGTAGTAGTCTGGCTGTCAGTTCAGAAATGTTCTTGATGTATGGTAACATGGCTAGTCCTTTGGGAAGTCCTTTGCAGTCCAGAACTGCAAAAAGAGGAAGAAGAACACCTCTACAAGGTATTCGCCAAAAACAGATACCCCCGCAATTTCATCAACAGATGCCTAAGGGAAAGACAACAGAATGAGGACATGCCACAACCCAAAGGACTAGCCACGTTACCATACATCAAGAACATTTCTGAACTGACAGCCAGACTACTATGACCACTAGGATTCATAACAGCACGCAAACCAACAGCCACTCTCAGACAACAACTCACCAGGACAAAGGACCCGATACCCAGCATGAGCAAAACCAACGTAGTGTACAAAATCCCACGCAAGGACTGCACAAAACACTACATAGGACAAACAGGAAGACAGCTGACGATCCATATCCATGAACACCAACAAGCCACGAAACGACACGACCAGCTATCCTGGTCGCAGATGCAGATGACAAGCAACATGAGTTCGACTGGGACAACACTACTATTATAGGACAAGCCAAACAGAGAACAGCCAGGGAATTCCTAGAGGCATGGCACTCATCCACAGATTCTATCAACAAACACATCGACCTAGACCCAATATACCGACCACTGCAGCAGACAGCTGGAACTGACAACCGGAGAGACAGAGACAAACCAGTATAAATGCCGGAAGAAACAACACAGAAGCGTTTCACAGGAGGCTCCCAAGCACTGAGGATGTCACCTAGACAGGGGATGAAACGTCTGCAACACAAATTCCCAGCTCAGCGAACAGAACCACAACAACGAGCACCCGAGCTACAAATCTTCTCCCAAACATTTTGTTTCTTTTTTCTAACTTTTCAACTGCTTCCCCTTGTAAATTTCTTTAGTGAATGAGGGAGAGGCAGGTATTAAAGGGAGATGAAAGTGGCTGTCTCAGCTATTACTGTTGGTGCAGATAGGGAGATGTCCCAAGTGAATCAGTGGGAGCAAAAGAGGACATGCAGAATCCATAGTGTTGGGGCTATGGGGGGTGACAGTGAATGAAGAAACATGTTCCAGGCAATAGAGAGAGTGGTAGAGCATAACCCTTGGTAGGAGATGGATACAGTAGCAGAGACAGAGGGCGAGGTATTTGACAGAAGATGATGAAGCTTACTGAGATAGAGTGGAAAAGGTCATGGGCCTTATTCCCGCGGTGCGAAGCAATCTTCCAGACAACTGAGAGTGGTTTAACCTGGATGGCAATGTCAGACCAGTTTAGCATGGTCTGGTATCATTAACTTCACCATTGGTCCTGGGGGAGGAAAAGGTTGTATGTTGGCACCACTCTGTCCAGTAGGACCTCCAGGTCCGTGACTGCAAAGCTGCAGAGCATCAATTTCCCTCTGTCTGCTGCATCTCAGGGAAACATCAGGCATAGTGCAGGGCAACTCCAAATGGATGGGGCTTTTCCAGTTGCACATCAACCTTTTAAAAATGATTCTGATGCAAGGGATGCTGTGAATTCAAGTACATCAGCCGAATGGTGAGTTAGTTCCAAGACCGGCTAACGGTAAGATGAGGGGGCAATTGGACGTGAGGGATGCCACGTAGGTGTGGTTGATAATTAATGAAGTGAGTTTGGTAAAATACAGTGAGTGAACGCTCTCAGCCATGCAGCGACAAACCTCTCAAAAAAAACTCAACACAACTCTGATTTAGCCAAAAAAACAGAAGATTTATGAGTTAGATGAACAATGTTAATAAATTTTGAAAAATAGCTAATCTTTATCTTAAATAAAATTTAGCATGCCAAACTTTAACCAGTTAAAATTGCCCAGGAGGCGTACCCATAGGCATTCTGCTGCTCTTACACACACCTCCAGTTTATTCTACTCTTCTTAACAGGAAAGGGTTTACCTGTCAGAAAGCAGCCTGTTCCTTCATTAAAGTTGTAGATTGGGCTGTGATGGCATTATCAAAGTTCAACAAATACCTTAATGCAATAAAATGTGGAGCTGTAAAGGCACAGCAGGTCATATACCATCGGGGAAGCAGGAAAGTCAACGTTTTGGGTCAGGACCCTTCATAAGGACTTTAACTGGTGGCTTCACAAGCAAGCCCTTAATGCTATCTTACAAGGTCAATGGAGCAGGAAGGAGAGTCTTTTTTCTCTTTCTCTTGTGGTGCCTAAAGCAATAGCTGTCCTTCTCTGGATCTTTGAGGAGAATGTGAGGTCTGCAGATGCTGGAGATCAGAGCTGAAAATGTGTTGCTGGAAAAGCGCAGCAGATCAGGCAGCATCCAGGGAACAGGAGAATCGACGTTTCAGGCATAAGCCCTTCTTCAGGAATGCTCTCACAAGGTAAGGCCTTCCCCATTTGCCTGCTCTGGTTGTGAGGCTCTTCCTAAATCATCTAGGCCTCATTCTGCTGAGGTCAGGGTAGTTCACTCTTTGCTTCAGCCACTTTTGATTCACAGTTCAATAAAAATTAAAACTTAATTTTATTGAATTGTGAACATTCTTGAAGCTTATTGCAAAATGTTTCTGTAATAAAAGCATGTTCCCAAATGCATCCATTCGTTAAACACATATTAATCAACCAATGTAATCATTTTTAGAAGCAAACGTGACCTTAACACCAGAATACTCTTTGTGTAAAATATAGTGTTTCAAACAAACCGCACTCATGAAGCTCCTTGTTAACTCACTGAATTAATGTGTGACTGACAAGGAATTGCTTAGAGTGACCCTTGATTCATGCTGGGATAGCTAATCCCAGTTGATTGTGGTGATAGCTTTGGCTTCAATATATTGCAAATAGGGAAAGAAGTCCTTTATATGCTTTAATTGTCCTTTAGTTGTGGGTATCACAGCTGGGCCACATCTGTAGTGCATTCCTAACTGCTTTAGGGAAAGAATTGGTGATCTTTCTTAAACTTTTGTTGTCCTTGAGATGTCAGGACACCAACAGTGCTCTTTGGAAGGGACCTCCAGGATTTTGACACATCAACACTGAAGGAACAGAGATATACTTTCAAGTCAGAATAACGAATGGCTTGAAGGAGAACTTGCAACTGATGTTGTACCCAAGCATCTGCTGCAATTGTCCTTTTCAGTGAAAAGAGGTTATGGATTTGGAATCTGCTGTCAGAGCAGTGATGATTCCAACAGTACATTTTGTAGATGGTATGCACTGCTGGATCAGTGGTAAAGGGAGAAAATATTGAAGGTGCTAGAAAGGGTGCCAATCAAGAAGGCTGCTTTCTACTGGATGTTGTTGTTGAATGTTGTTGGAGCTGCACCCATCCAGGCAAGTGGGAGGTATTCCAGCATACTCCTAACTTGCGCCTTAAAGCTGGGGATCAGGGAAACAGGAGATGAATTACTTGCTGCAGAAGTTCTAGCCTCTGACCTTTGCTCATAATAATAGTGTTTACAGAGGAACCTTAATTATTCGGCATTCGATTAACCGAATTGCAGATTATCCAGACAAGATGGCAAGGTCCTGATGCTTGGCTAACAATGTTATCCGGCATTCGATTATCCGGCATTCAATTAACCAAATAAAATACTCCCCGATGTGTCCTTCAAATTATCAAGGTTCCTCTGTATATGGCTGGTCATTCTTTCTGATGATGCAATCAAAATCCTTCAGGGCTGGCTTCCCTTGGTGGTTATGTAGATCACCCTACATAATGGATGACACATCAGGGAAATAGGTTAGAGATATAACGGGGTCACAACAACAAATAGTGGACCCCTTTCCTGCCATTCTGACACCAAGAAGAGGATAATCTAGCCGTACGAGCCTGATTTTCAATCTAGGGTCAGGAACCTAGCACCTGGACAATTTCCAGGTAGCCAAATCTGCCACCTTAATCTTCAAATGTAAATATCCTAGTTAGGGAGGTGAGCACAGAATCTAATTATTTTTGTATGACATTACCTCCCAAGGAGGCAGGAGCTGCAAGTAGAACATGAACTGAAAAGGCAGAAGGCAGCCATGATGGGGCAGAGGAAAGCAGGCAGCACCCCATAGGGCCAGCAGTCCCAGTAAGCACAAAAATGGTCATACCTCCAGCTGAAAGAGACTGAGCATGGAACAAATTCCTCATGATCAAAACTAAGTAATTCCTTACAGTGAACCCATGCATCCATGCTCAAGCATGCACCCAGACCTGCTCAGATTTGATGATTTATGATTTGAAAATGACCTTCTGACTTTCCTTGGATTATTAACGAACTTCTCAAAGAAATGATTCATTTGATGTGTGTGGGTTCCTGACTTCCCCAGATTCCAGCACATCCTGCAGCTGATGGGTTTCTGTGGAAGTGTTATTTCTGAAACATCTCCATCCAGTTCTTATGTATCTACTTGCAACAACTAATGTGATATATTTATCAGTAATCCTCACCAAATGTGATGTTTAGTGTGTTAATTAGGTCATTCGTTTTATAAAACACTAAAAGAGTCATCATAGTTGGCCAGAGTACAATAATGTGAAAGGGAATGGGTGTATGTTTCAAAGTCTCGTAAATAAAATGATGCAACAGTTGCACAATAAGTATAACAAGATAATTATTTGACAATATTGCATCAACAGGAAAATGTTTATTCTTTTAATGTTTTGAGTTACAATTTACGGGAAACTGAACAGTCCTGTGATAGTCTTGATGTAATAATTTTCATCATAGCCATTCCATAAGAGTATCAGAGGTAGAAACAGGAGTAGGCTGTTCAGCCCCTCAAGCCTGTTCCACCATTCTATAGGATCATGGCTGATCCAACGTTCCTCACATCCACTTTTCTGCCCTTTCTCAGTAGCCCTTGAATTCCCTACTGGTCAATAATCTATCTATATCAGCCTGTAATAGACATAAGCACTCTGCCCCCACAGCTTTCTGTGGCAAGGAGTTCCAAAGGCACTATGAGAAAAAAATCCTTCTTATCTCAGTCTTAAGTTAGACTATGACCCTTAATTCTAGACTATGTCCTCTGGTCCTAGACACTCCCATGAGGGGAAACATTCTTTCATCAGTTACCCTGTCGAGCATGTTAAGAATCCTATATGTTTCAATGAGATTACCTCTCATTCTTCTAAATTCAAGTGAGTGGAGATGCAACCTGGTTAACGTTTGGTCATAAAACAATCCCGATGAAAGTGAGGACTGTAGATGCTGGAGATTAGAGTAAAGAGTGTGGTGCTGGAAAAGCATGGCAGGTCAGGCAGCATCCGAGGAGCAGGAGAATCGACATTTTGGGCAAAAACCCTTCATCAGGAATGAGGCTGGGAGCTTCGGGGGTGGAGACATAAATGGGCGGGAGGTGAAAATGGGGGAAAGGTAGCTGAGCGTGCAATAGGTGGATGAAGGTGGGGATAACGGTGATAGGTTGGAGAGGAGGATGGAGCGGATAGATGGGAAAGAAAATGGACAGGTAGGACAGGTCCTGACGGCGATTCTGAACTGGAAGTTTGGAACTGGGGGAAGGGGGGGGGAGGGAAAATAAAATGATCCCTCCACACCAGTGATCATCCTAGTGAACCTTCTCTGAACTGCTTCCAATGAAATATATCTCTTAAGGGGACCAAAACTGCTCACAGTATACCAGATGTGGTTTCACCAGCACCTTGTATAGTTGGGCTTGCAGTAAGACTTCCTTCCTCTTATACTCTAACCCCTTTGAATAAAAGACAACATTCCATTATCTTCTTGATTGATATATTCCTACAGCCACGAGGAAAATCAGATCACAGCAAGCACCATTCAAGCACTATGCCCATTAAGAATCCTATATGTTTCAATAATGATTGATATTGGTTTCTGGTCACCTTTACTGAGACTAACTTTCAATACCAATGAATTTAAATTCCTTAACTACCAGAGTGAGTTTGAACCCATGCCCCCATAGTATAAGCCTGGGTCTCATCATGACTATTCGCCATTGCAACTACATCCCAAATCTGTACACCCTCTATAAGTCAGGAGTGTGATGGAATACACTCCATTTGCAGGGATTAATTATGATGGTACTGCTCCTTTAACATGATAATGTTGTCCTTGTTTATTTTTCAGATGGTCATAAAGACACAGGCTCCGAAATATCTGGGTTGATCTACTTGGGGAAGCTTTTAAATTAAAAAAAACAGTTGTACAATGAAAGGGAAGTGGCCAGTTCTCCCAGCTCAGCTTTTCTCTGGTTTGGTTTTTGCTTGCTCTGAACAACCAGACCGCTATCAGTCAGTTTGACGTTGTGGTAAAAGAAACAGCTACATGGAAGAAGATATTTCATGCTGAATCTCTCTGCCATCTCTCCTGTAAGACTGGGTGCTCCGGTTTCCTCCCGCAATCCAAAAATGTGCAGGTTAGGTGAATTGGCCATGCTAAATTGTCCGTAGTGTTAGGTGCAGGGGTAAATGTAGGGGAATTGGTGTGGGTGAGTTGTGCTTTGGCAGGTTGGTGTGGACTTGTTGGGCTGACAGGCCTGTTTCCACGCTGTAAGTAATCTAATGTAATCTAATTAAGAGTCTAATGGTGCCCATGAAATTGTTGTCAATTGTCAGAAAAACCCTCCTGGTTCACTAATGTCTTTTGTGGGCAGCACAGTGGCACAGTGGTTAGAACTGCTGCCTCACGGCACCAGAGACCCAGGTTCAATTCCTGCCTCAGGCGACTGACTGTGTGGAGTTTTCACGTTCTCCCTGTGTCTGCATGGGTTTCCTCCGGGTGCTCTGGTTTCCTCCCACAATCCAAAAATGTGCATGTTAGGTGAATTGGCCATGCTAAATTGTCCGTAATGTTAGGTAAGGGGTAAATGTAGGGGAATGGGCTTTGGCGGGTCGGTGTGGACTTGTTGGGCCGAAGGGCCTGTTTCCACACTGTGAGTAATCTAGTTCTTCACCCTGTGTTTGATTTTACCTTTTGTGCCAAGGAATCTTTCTGGGGATTGTTGCAAGTAGTTGGAACAGCATAATTAAGTTGGACCTGGACCCAATATACCAGCCATTGCAGCGGACAGCTGGAACTGACAACCGGAAGCGGCAGAGACAAACCACTATAAATGCCGGAGGAAACATCACAGAAGCGCTTCACAGGAGGCTCCCAAGCACTGAGGATGTCACCTAGACAGGGGACGAAACGTCTGCAACACAAATTCCCAGCTCAGTGAACAGAACTACAACAATGAGCACCCGAGCTACAAATCTTCTCACAAACTTTGGGATAATCTGTTGGGTTTTCAGATAGGTTGAGTTATTCTATATACGATTTGTTTTGTTTATTTTTCATTCAGTAATCTTGCAAATAAATTCTTTTTTGTTTGAAACTAAGTGGTTTGACCAGCTGTGCTATTCCCTGAGTATCCACCGTGGATACAGCGGCACGGTGGCACAGTGGTTAGCACTGTTGCCTCACAGCGCCAGAGACCCGGGTTCAATTCCCGCCTCAGGCGACTGACTGTGTGGAGTTTGCACGTTCTCCCCGTGTCTGCGTGGGTTTCCTCCGGGTGCTCCGGTTTCCTCCCACAGTCCAAAAAATGTGCAGGTTAGGCAAATTGGCCATGCTAAATTGCCTGTAGTGTTAGGTGTAGGGGTAATGGGTCTGGGTGGGTTACGCTTCGGCGGGTCGGTGTGGACTTGTTGGGCCGAAGGGCCTGTTTCCACACTGTAAGTAATCTAATCTAATCTAATCTAAAAACAACTAGAAATGCTAGGGTCTAGGCTACTTTCTTGAAATATTTTGAAGGGGTCTGGCCTGGTGCATAACAAAATGCGGCTCCAACAACACAGAACTAAACAGTCTATTTGGATAGCAGCAAATGGATCACAGTAAACATTTAGCTCTTCAGCCATTGCTTCACAGAGGCAACAATGTGTATCATCATTACACTGCACAATGGGAACTCACTAAGTGATACATGGAGGTCCATTGTTGAATGTGTCACACCATGAAGGCTTATATTTCTTTTGTTGAATATATGTTTAGTGCGTATGGTGCACCATTAATAAATGGATTAATGTTCTAGCACTATATCTCCATCGATTTTTTGCAGCCCTATGGGACTTCAGTTATACCCTGGCTCCGTCAGGGGTCTGATTGTGATGAACCATGCCACATGCAGTTAAACCCTCGCATTTGTCACTGTGACTCAGCACAGGCTGATGGAACGGTAACTGAAGGAGGCAATAGTAGGATGGGCTGCAGGAAGGCTTTATTGGAGCAAATCCAAAAGTAGTAAGAATTAAATGAAACATTGTGCGTTGCCACGTAGTCCCTAACCTGGCATTATCTGGTCAGCAGCCTCCTCGACAACATCATCAGTGGATAGGTATCATCATCCATAAGATCCTCATTGGTAACTGCCTCCTCCTCTACAGGAATGCACACAGCAGAGCCATCATGATACACAACACCCGAGGAGCAGAATGAAGAACTGCAGTGGATTGATCCAAATGCATCTTCAAAAACCCAGTGGTCGGCTCAATGGTCACTCAGGGTAATCCATGGCAGGTATTGCACATCTTTTCTCTTGAGTTCCAAGTAGCCATCTCCTTCTTAGTGGCCCTTGTCTCCAAGTATTCAATCCTGAAGGCATATGGAGTGAGATTGTGGGACAGAAAAGTTGTGGAATTTAGGACTGAAGTAGGCATCGGGACAATTTCCTGGGAACTGTGCACTGGCCTGAAGGAGAGATTTACTTTGGTCACAGGTCAGTTGTATATTGGATAACGGAAGCTCTTCCTGTTTATGAGACCACTGGCAGGTTCATGGAAATCTTATTAGCCTAATGCATTTAGTCAATTGTATTTTGTATCTTGGAGAATCCAGGATTGGCCCTGAACTCGATGGCTTTCTCACCTTGATGATCAGGATAGATGCTGAAATGCACATAAGTGCCATCCCACTTCACCTTGAAGCATGGATATGCAACTGACTGGATCCCTGGAAAGATCCCAAGCTGTACTGCTTTGGTGTTATAGTGACAGTACTAGCATGGGATGGCCACCAATTCCCACAGGGCTCAGCTTGTTCTCCATCATGCCATACAGGTCAGTGTGGGCCTCCCTGGAGAGATATGGTTTTCAGAGACAGTGCCACTTGCAGATTTGAAGACAAATAAGCCCCAATATAAGGGCCTTACTGGATGGTAGCCTGTTCTGTACTCAGAAAACCGCTCATTGTCCCTCTTGCCTTTCTTCGGCATCCACTCCCTGATGCAGGACCTCCTGTTAGCCTTGAGATTGTTGAGTTCACATTGCCTATGGCTGGACCAGGCTCCCTCTCTACTGCTCCTTCTTCTTATCAAGGGGCTGAGGTCTGGGGAAATGAGGCTAATGGCACATTGTCTCTCTACCCACAGATTTTGTTTCATGTAAATGGCCTACGCTCCTTTCCCCACTTGTCTTTTTTCTAATCAAATGCCAATTCCAAAACAGGCAACACAGCACTGGCATTTTAGTCCCCTCCTGATTTTATTTAGCAGTTCTCTTGCTGTTTCATCCTTGCTGGAGTACCTTGCTGGCTGTTTCAAAGTTTGCCTGAGAAAGCCAGCACAAAGTTCCCATTTGCTAGCTGCCGCTTTTTATTGGGCAAGGTTCTGGGGATCCGTGCTTCCTGTGTACTCTCTGTAACATCGAAAAACCGCACTGTTGCAGCTAATTCATTCCCTAAATTATCTTCCTGTCATATTCTTGTGCAAGGTCTGTCTCCATGTCTGTTGCTGTCAGGAACGTGCAGAAACAATATGAAATCTGTCTAACATCTTCCATCCTGCATGGGTTTATAAACACCTCCTGCTTCCAAGCCAGCTTCCAAAGGGCCTGAAAAATTCTTGTCATTGTGTCTATATCGTACCAAATGAGTGATTAACATATGGGAATTCAGTGATTTATTTTTATTTGTACATGGGATGCTGACATCATTGGCTAAGCCAACATTTTTGCCCTTCCTTAATTGCCCAGAAGACAGTTAAGGGTCAATCGCGTTGTTGTGGGTTTGGAGTCACATGTAGGCCAGACCACCGAAGAATAGCCAATTTCCTTCCCTAGTGTCAATCAATGTTTCAATGATAATTAGGTAATTGCCATGTGGCTTGTTTTTAATTTCAGATGTGTAGTGAATTCAAACTTAACCATCTGCAATGGTGGGATTCAAAGCCGTGTGCCTGGAACATTAGCTTGGGGTTCTGGAGGACCAGTCCAGTGGCACCCCACTATCTCCTTCAATAAGGGGGTTTCATTATGGCAGCCTCATCCAATGGAATCAAACGCAGACATTTTCAGGTTGGAACCAGCTTTCCAATACATTGCCAACTTTCCAGGGTTGAGGCAGTCACACCAGCTCCAAAACCCACTGCGTTCTCCCAAATTAACATTTATCTCAATGCCTCTCAGAAAATCTTCCAAAAATCCTTCCTAAAGTGATAGGCATTGATGGAGAAATTGGGCTCAGTGATATGCCTTTTTTTGCATCTCATAATTGTTATTAAGAATCCAAAAAACTAGAAGAGAATGGAAGAAGGTTTCTCAGCTAGTGGACTCCTATTCCTGATGAAGGGCTTTTGCCCAAAACGTCGATTTTCAAGCTCCTCGGATGCTGCCTGACCTGCTATGCTTTTCCAGCACCACTGTAATCTAGACTCTGCTTTCCAGCATCTGCGGTCCTTATTTTCACCTATATCCACCCAGGGTTTTCAGGGAGCAATTGTCTTCCCTAAACTTCAGAAACAGTATTTGGTCATCAATGCTTCAAGAGGTAGGTCAGTCCTGAAATCTGTCAATTGCTTGAGATTCAGAGCAGGGAAAGGATTGCATTACAAGTAGGCAGCTTCCAGGCTTTTGTACCTGGGTCTCAGTCCATTCCTTTCGCTTTTCTCTTTCCTTCATTTCTCGTTTTTTTCCTCTTTTTGAGTTTTTTAGTGTTTTTTTTTACTTACCTTCTAGAGAGAGCTCAGTCGTGGAGGCAGTGGTGGTGATGGAGCATGGGAGCAACTAGGGCCTAGCGTGAGAACAGATGGCAGTCAGCCATGTAATGGCTGGCAAGCACAGACAGGACTTAGCCCAGCACGGGTGAAAATGTGCCCAGCATGGAAGAGACCAAGCCCTGGTGGGGAAAGCACAGTTTGGAGCATCTGTAGGCCTATGGTTTAAGAAAAGACTGTTATGTTTTGCTTTTAAATTTATTTCTTTATTTTGTTACTTCATACTAAGAAGAACTGCAGTGTTGAACTTTTTAACTTATTTCAATATTTTTCCATTTTTATACCTAAGAGTTTATACTGAGGTACCGCTATACCTAAGATGGCACCGGGAATGGCAACAGTGTACACTTTTCACATGCACTCCTGCACTCTGTACATGAGTATACATGACAATAAAACTTAAATCTAAATTCAGTGTGAAGGTGACTATGGCAATGAACATTTAAATGTCAGACTCTTCCCAAGCTGGTTCATAGAGTCATAGAGACAAAGAGATGTACAACATGGAAACAGACTCTTCGGTCCAACTCGTCCATGGCAATCAGATAACCCAGCCTAATCTAGTCCCACCTGCCAGCACCAGGCCCATATCCCTCCAAACCCCTCCTATTTATATACCCGTCCTTATAAATGGTGCAATTGTGCTAGCCTCCACCACTTCCTCAAGCAGCTCATTCCATACACATGGGAAAAAGTTGTCTCTTTTATATCTTCCCCCTCTCACCCTAAACCTATGCCCTCTGGTTCTGGACTCCCTCACCCCAGGGAAAAGGCTTTCTCTATTTATCCTAACCATGCCCCTCGTGATTTTATAAACCTCTATAAGGTCACCCCTCAGCCTCCGCTGCTCCTGGAAAAACAACCCTAGCCTATTCAACCTCTCCCTATAGTTCAAATCCTCCAACCCTGGCAACATCCTTGTAAATCTTTTCTGAATCCTTTCAAGTTTCACAACATCTTTCCGATAGGAAGGAGACCAGAATTGCACGCAATATTCCAACAGTGGCCTAACCAATGTCCTGTACAGTTGCAACATGACCTTCCAACTCCTATACTCAATACTCTGGCCAATAAAGGAAAGCTTACCAAATGCCTTCTTCACTATCCTCTCTACCTTCGACTCCACTTTCAAGGAGCTATGAACTTGCAGTCCAAGGTCTCTTTGTTCAGCAACAGTCCCCAGGACCTTACCATTAAGTGTATAAGTCCTGCTAAGATTTGCTTTCCCAAAATGCAGCACCTCACATTTATCTATATTAAACTCCATCTGCCACTTCTCAGCCCATTGGCCCATCTAATCAAGATACTGTTGTAATCTGAGGTAACCTTCTTTGCTGTCCACTACACCTCCAATTTTGCTGTCATCTGCAAACTTACTAACTGTACCTCTTCTGCGCACATCCAAATCATTTTATTTAAATAATGAAAAGTAGTGGACCCAGCACCAATTCTTGTGGCACTGCACTGGTCACAAGCCTCCAGTCTGAAATACAACTGTCCACCACCACCCTCTGTCTTCTACCTTTGAGCCAGTTCTATATCCAAATGGTTAGTTCTCTCTGTATTCCATGAGATCTAACCTTGCTCACCAGTCTCCCATGGGGAATCTTGTCAAATGCCTTACTGAAGTCTATATAGATCACATCTACCACTCTGCCCTCATCAAACCTCTTTGTTACTTCTTCAAAAAACTCAATCAAGTTTGTGACACATGATTTCTCACACATGAAGCCATGTTGACTATCCCTAATCAGTCCTTGCCTTTCCAAATACATGTACATCCTGTCCCTCAGGAATCCCTCCAACAACTTGCCCACTACCGAGGTCAGGCTCACTGGTCTATACTTCCCTGGCTTATTCTTACCACCTTTTTAAACAGCACCACAACATCAGCTGACCTCCAGTCTTTTGGCACCTCACCTGTGACTATCGATGATAGAAATATCTCAGCAAGAGGCCCAGCAATCACTTCCCTAGCTTCCCACAGAGTTCTAGGGTACACCTGATCAGGTCCTGAGGATTTATCCACTATTATGCATTTCAAGACATCCAGCTCTTCCGCCTCTGTAATATGGACATTTTTCAAGATGTCACTGTCTATTTCCTTACATTCTATATCATCCATCTCCTTTTCCACAATAAATACTGATGCAAAATACTCGTTTAGTATCTCCCCCATCTCCTGCGGCCCCACACTTGCTGATCTTTGAGGGGCCCTATTCTCTCCCTAGTTACCCTTTTGTCCTTAATGTATTTGTAAAAACCCTTTGGATTCTCCTTAACTCTATTTGCCAAAGCTATCTCATGTCCCCTTTTTGCCCTCCTGATTTCTCTCTTAAATACACTCCTACTGCCTTTATACTCTTCTAAAGATTCACTCAATCTATCCTGTCTATACCTGACATATGCTTCCTTCTTTTTCTTAAGTACAACCTCAATTTGTTTAGTCATCCAGCATTCCATATATTTACCAGCCTTTCCTTTCACCCTGACAAGAATACACCTTCTCTGGACTCTCGTTATCTCATTTCTGAAGGCTTCTCATTCTCCAGCCGTCCTTTTATCAGCTTTTCAAAGTTCTTGTCTAATATCATCAAAATTGGTCTTCCTCCAATTTAGAATTTCAACTTTTAGATCTGGTCTATCCTTTTCCATCATTATTTTAAAACTAATAGAATTATGGTCACTGGCCCCAAAGTGCTTCCCACTGACACCTCAGTCACCTGCCCTGCCTAATTTCCCAAGAGTAGGTCAAATTTTGCACCTTCTCCAGCTGTCTGTTTGGAGTTTGCACATTCTCCCCGTGTCTGCGTGGGTTTCCTCTGGATGCTCCGGTTTCCTCCCACAGTCCAAAGATGTGCAGGACAGGTGAGTTGGCCATGCTAAATTGCCCGTAATGTTAGGTGCATTAGTCAGTGGTAAATGTAGGGGAATGGGTCTGGATGGGTTGATCTTCAGAGGTCAGTGTGGACTTGTTGGGCCGAAGGGCCTGTTTCCACACTGTAGGGATTCTAATCTAATCTAAACCCTTAACACTATGGCAGTCCCCTACCATAACCACCCTATTATTCTTACAGAAATCTGAGATCTCCTTTCAAATTTGTTTCTCAATTTCCCTCTGACTATTAGAGGGTCTATAATACAATCACAATAAGGTGATAATCCCTTTCTTATTTCTCAGTTCCACCCAAATAACTTCCCTGTATGTATTTCCAGGAATATCCTCCCTCAGTACAGTAGTAATGCTATCCCTTATCAAAAACACCACTCCCCCTCCTCTCTTGCCTCCCTTTCTATCCTTCCTGTAGCATTTGTATCCTGGAACATTAAGCTGCCAGTCCTGCCCATCCCTGAGCCACGTTTCTCTAATTGCTATGATATCCTAGTCCCATGTTCCAAACCATGCCCTGAGTTCATCTGCCTTCCCTGTTAGGCCTCTTGCATTGAAATAAATGCAGTTTAATATATCAGTCCTACCTTGTTCTGGAAATGTCAGCAAAATCTTTACATGGAATGATGGATCAACAAAGCTCTCTGCTCAAAGAGAGAGAATTTCAATTGATTTGTCTTTTTCCTGTCTGGGAGCAGCAGGAAACAGAGCAGAGGTGATGTTGGAGACCAGGAGTTCCCAGGAAGGTAAGGACTTAGTATAAATACTTACCTTCAAAGCCCACTGCCTTTTTCTTGCCCGGGAGCAGCGGGAGACAGGGCAGAGATGATGTTTGAGACCAGGAGGTTGTCAGGAAGATAAGAGAACAGTATAAATTCTTACCTTCGAAACTCGTGGCCTTTCTCCTCTCCGGGCGCAGCGGGAGATATAGCAGAGATGACTTGGAGACCAGAAGATTGTCAGGAAGGTAAGGACTTAGTATATATTTGGGCAGCAGCTAAACCCGAGATATTACACGCGTAGTATCTCCCTCCCGCCCCCTCCTCTAACCTGAAGAAAAGAACTGTGTAAGGTAAGGCTTTTTTTCTTTTCTTTCATTTATTTAAGTGCACTGGTTGGTTTTAGTTAGTTGATATAAAGCTAAGGCTTACAATGGCAAGGGACCTCAGACCCATAGCATGTGCCTCTTGCTTGATGTGGGAGCTCAGGAACGTGGCTGACGTCCCTGACTCTTACAATTGCAAGGGGTGTGTCCATCTGCCGCTCTTGTTTGACCGCATGACGGCTCTGGAGCTACACTTGGACTCACTGTGGAGCACGCGCAATGCTTAGGAGGTCATGGATAGTACGTTTAGTGAATTGGTCACACAGCAGATTAGAATTGCTGAGGGAGACAGTGAATGGGTGACCAAAAGGCAGAGAGAGAGTAGGTAGGCAGTGCAGGTGTCCTCTGCGCTCATCTCCCTCCAAAACAGGTATACCATTCTGTAGATGGCTCACCAGGGGAGGGCAGCAGTTGCCACGAGCTTGGCATCATGGCAGACTCTGCTGTTCAGAAGGGCAGGAAAAATACTCTTAGGGCCATAGCCATAGGGGATTCTATTGTAAGGGAGTAGACAGGCCGAAAACGAAAATCCCGGATGGTATGCTGCCTCCCAGGTGTTCAGGTCAGGGATGTCACCAATTGGCTGCAGAGCATTCTGAAAGGGAAGGGTGAACAGCCAGTTGTTGTGGTGCATATAGGCACCAATGATACAAGTAAAAAACAAGATGCGGTCCTGAAAGGAGAATTCAGGGAGTTAGGAGAGAGGTTAAAGAGGAGGACCTCAAAGATAGTGATCTCGGGATTGCTACCAGTGTCACTTGCTAGCCAGGGCAGAAATTAAAGAATAGGCAAGGTGAACACGTGGCTTGAGGGATGGTGTAGGAGGGAGGGGTTCAGATTTGTGCGACATTGAGACCTGCTCTGGGGAAGGTGGGACTATTACAAATTTGATGGTCCACACCTGAACCAGACTGGAACTAATGTCCTTGGGGGAGTCTTTGCTACTGCTGTTGGGGACGGTTTAAACTAATGTGGCAGGGGACTGGGAACCAGAAGAGAAGACAAGTATACAGTGAGGTGGAAGCTAGAGACTGTAAGGAACAGGATCATGAAGTTAGCATTATCAGTTTAGGCAGAGTGCAGATGAATGCAAAAGAACTGGTGGCCTGAAGTGCATCTACTTTAATGCAAGGAGTCTAGTGGGTAAGGCAGATGAACTGAGGGCTTGGATTGGTGCCTGTGAGTATGATGTTATTGCGACCACACAGATTTAGTTGAAGGAAGGACATGATTGGCAACTAAATGTTCCAGGATATAGGCGCTTCAGACAGGACAGGGAGGGAATAAAAGAGGGGGAGGAGTTGTATTGCTGGTCAGGGATGATATCACAGCTGTGCTAAAGGAGGAGACTATGGAGGGCTTGAGCAGTAAAGCATTATGGGTAGAGCTGAGAAATAAGAAAGGTACAATTACATTGTTGGGACTATACTATAGGCGTCCCAACATTGAGCATGAGGAAGATGAACAAATAGGCAAACAGATTATAGAAAGATGTAGAGGCAACAGGATGATGGTGATGGGAGATTTTAGTTTTCCCAACATTGACTGGGGTACACTTGGTGTCAGAGGTCTGGATGGAGCTTCCAGGAAAGTTTTCTAGAGCAGTATGTCAATAGTCCAATGAGGGAAGGGGCCATATTGGACCTAGTGTTGGGAATGAGCCAGGCTGAGGGTAGAAGTTGCAATGGGGGATTTCTTTGGGAGTAATAACCACAATTCTGTAAGTTTTAGAATACGTGTAGACAAAGATGAGAGTGGTCCAAAGGGAAGAGTACTAAACTGGGCCAAGGCCAATTATATCAAAATTCGGCAGGAGCTGGGAATTGTGGATTGGGAGCAGATTTGGAAGGAAGTCCACATCTGATATGTGGGAGGTTTTCAAAGATAGGTTGAAGATAGTGCAGGATAGCCATGACCCTTTGAAAACAAGGGATAGGAAAGGCAAGATTCATGAACTGTGGATGACAGGAGAAATTGTGCAACTAGTCAAGAGGGAAAGGGAAGCATACATAAGGTCCAGGTAGCTAAGAAAAGAACAGGCCTTGGAGGAATATCGGGAGAGAGGAATCAAGCGGGCTAAAAGGGGTCATGAAATAACTTTAGCAAGCAGAATTAAGGAGAATCCCAAGGCCGTCTATTCATACATAAAAAGCAAGAGGGTAACTAGAGAAAGGGTTGGTCAATAAAGGATAAGAAAGGAAGGTTGTGTGTCGAACTTGAGAAAATGGATGAGATTCTCAATGATTACTTTGCATCAGTGTTCACTAAGGAGAGGGACATAATGAATGTTGAGATTAGAGATAGAAGTTTATTTACTCTGGATCACATTGACATAAGGAGGGAAGATGTGTTGGGTAGGCTAAAGGATATTAAGCTGGACAAATCCCCAGGACCGAATGGGATCAATCCTAGGTTGCTAAGGATGGTGAGAGAGGAAATAGCTGGGGTCCTGACAGATATCTTTATAACATCCTTAACACAGGTGAAGTGCCGGAGGACTGGAGGGTTGCTAATGTTGTTCCCCCTGTACAAGAAGGGTAGTAAGGATATTCCAGGTAACTACAGACCAATGAGCCTGACGTCAGTGATGGGAAAGTTGATGGAGAAGGAACTGAGGGATAAAACCTATTTATGTTTGGAAAAGAATGGGCTTATCAGTGATAGGCAACATGATTTTGTGTGGGGGAAATTGTACCGTACCAACTTAATAGAGTTCTTTGAGTAAGTGACCAAGTTGATAGATGAAAGAAGGGCTGTAGATGTCATTTACGTGGACTTTAGTAAGGCTGTGATAAGGTTCATATGATATGGAGAAAGTGAAGTCACATGTGTGCAGGGTGTTCTAGCTAGGTGGATAAAGAACTGCTTGAGCAACAGGAGACAGAGAGTAGTAGCTTAAGGGAGTTTCACGAAATGGAGAAAGGTGACCAGTGGTGTTCCACAGGGGTCAGTGCTGGGGCCACTGTTGTTTGTGATATACATAAATGATCTGGAAGATGGCACTGTTGGTATGATCAGTAAGTTTGCAGATGACACAAAGATTGGCAGAGTAGCAGAAAGCATAGGGGACTGTCAAAGAATACAGGGGAATATAGATAGACTGGAGAGTTGGGTGGAGAAGTGGCAGATGGAGTTCAATCCGAGCAAATGTGAGGTGATGCATTTTAGGAAGTCTAATTCTAGAGCGAACAATTCTGAAGCACCTTGGGAAAAGTTGATGAGCAGAGTGATCTGGTACACTATACCCTGAAGATAGCTGCACTGGTGGATAGAGTGGTCAAGAACGAATATGGTATGCTTGCCTTCATCAGATGGGGTAGTGAGTATAAGAGCTGGCAGGTCATGTTAAAATTGTACAAGACTTTGGGTCGGCCGCATTTAGAATACTGTGTAGAGTTCTGGTCACCACATTAGCAAAAGGGTGTGGACGCTATGGAGAGGGTGCAGAAAAGGTTTACGAGGATGTTGTCTAGTTTGGAAAGCGCTAGCTTTGAAGAGAGGTTGAGTAGGTTAGGTTTGTTTTCATTAGAAAAAAGGAGATTGAGGGGGGACCTGATTGAGGTCTACAAAATCATGAAGGGCATAGACAGGATGGATACAGCTAAGCTTTTTCCCAGGGTGAGGGATTCAATAATGAGAGGTCATGCATTTAAGGTGAGAGGAGAAAAGTTTAAGGGGGATACACATGAAAGTACTGTGGGTGGTAGGTGCCAGGAATGCGTTGCAGTCAGAGGTAGTAGAATCAGGCATGGTAGATTAATTTAAGGTGCTCCAAAGGGCCTGTTCCTGGGCTGTAAATTTTCTTTGTTCTTGTTCTTCTTTGTCTTGCCAGAAGCAAGCAAGTAGAGTGACCAGAAAGGTTTCCAAATGCTGCATATTTCTTTAAGGGCACCATATACCAATCCAGACAAGGCTTCTACTTGCCTCAATGTGCAGCTGATATGCGACCCTTGCGGGTCAATTCAACAATCACAATGTCTACACCTGAGTCATCACGACAAACTGGACACAGATCACATGGTTGATGACTCCTGTTCACGACCTATGCATAGCGAGTGCTCAATCAAAGCCAAGCTGCCACAAGAAATGTGATAGATCAGACCACTAGCATGCTGAAACAAGACTTCCACTACTTACAGCACTCTGGATGAGCCCTGAGGTACTCAGTTATATGGGTTTCAAGATTCCTAGTCGTGTATCGAATGCTCTCTATCCACACCATCATAATGGGATGGTCCTTGTTATTACATGTGAAGAGGTGTAGCATCCTGAAGAGGAGGAGGAGCTGGAAGTGGAGGAAAAAGAAAGAGGCTGCAACCTCGACAAAATAACCATCTAAACCAAATTTATAAGCTAAATTATTTCAAATTACAAGCAAACTTAAACTGATCAGCTTTCTGCATTCTCATAGTGCCATCTTCATGTATTGTTGGCTGTGCCAGTGCTCCTATGCAGTGCTAATTCAGTGGTTGCAGCCTGGAATTTCAGTGGAGAATACAATATATGATCTTGGTGAGTAGCTTTGAGCCTGGCTGAGCTTCAGGCTTTACCATCACCAAGCAGATGGCAGCAGTTAGCTGACAGAAAGAGCTTAGGCAGAAGTTAGGAGTGAGTGTGTAAATGCCTGCAAACCTGACAAAGAAAAACACATTTACGCTTCATGGAGCCACTGCCACTCTGCTGGGATAGCACCTCAGCAATCCTAATAATTTGTTAGAGGATGTGCTGATGCTGAGTTTCATCAGCTCGCTAAGGTTGCCAGTTAAATCCTGCTGCATCTCATGTTAACCATGCTTCAACCAATCAATACCCTCTTCTTATGTTGCATAAAATAATGTTCCCTTTCAAATTTTGGTTTCTTGCATGTGATTCCTGATGAATGCTAGCAATGTTTAAAGTAAATAAAATTATAAACTACATGCTTGTAGCAACTGTCCTTGGACAGAACTCATCTGTGGGCTGTACTCCAAGTAGATGTCAATAACTGTGCTGGTGCTCAATTGTGAAATTAATCATTTCAATGTGAAATGAATCATTCTTTTGGTTTTCTGCTTTCACTGCCTAGTCAGATCAAACTTGTCTTTCTGATATAGAAGAGGCACAAGGGTGCTCTTGTGGTGAAAGGTGGTGGGAAAGCAGGAAGTTCATGGTTACCATTTGCAGCTTGCAAGTCAGAGAAAAATGGGGGAGGAGAGCTAAGTGGAATGTGAGAAGTAAGATCAGGTTTGTTAGGAGGATAAAATCATCTTTAATGGGTTTATCTGAGTCATTAGCCACAAAGTCAGCAATGGCCCTTCCAGGAATGACTAGCACTATCTCCTTTATGGGCATTACAGCATGTAATCCCAATATCAGTCCAGGGGCTTGGGCTTCTTAATTAGGTGAATATGGGACGAGAAATAGCATAAGAACACCCACTTGGCTTTACAGAGAGAAATCTTCTATTACATGCAACAAAGTCAATTCCAACTTCTGAAAGGTTTAATCCCATAGTATTAACGATACTTGTTTGTTAATGACATCAGGACTCACATGCAAGAAACCAAAATTTGAAAGGGTACACTACTTTATGCAACATAAGAAGAGGGTATTGATTGGTTGAAGCATGGTTAGCATCAGATGCAATAGGATTTGTTAACTGTCAACCTTAGCTAGCTGATAAAATTCAGCACATCCTCCAACAAGTTATTAGAATTGCTATCCAACTCAGATACCTAGATCAAGAAATTTATTAACAAATAAAATACGTACAACCAGTCCTTTAAGTACAAAAGGTTCCAGAAACATATTCCTGCACTGGGATCAGAGCAGGGTGGAATCTGATTTTTATTCCTAGTATGAGTTATACCTTAGTTTATCCAGTTCCTTACATAAGAAACTAGTGCTCCTCCTAATTAAAAAGCTGAAACAATTATTCATTTAAAATTAAAGGTTGAGCTTTTACAGATCGCCCATGATCTCATTGAAAAATGGAGCAGACTCAATGGGCCGAATAGGCTACCTTATTTCCTTTGTTTTTAGATTAGATTCCCTACAGTGTGGAAACAGGCCCTTCAGCCCAACAACTCCACACCGACCCTCCAAAGAGTAACCCACCCAGTCCCATTTCCCTCTGACTTATGTACCTAACACTATGGACAATTTAGCATGGCCAATTCACCTAACCTGCACATTTTTGGACTGTGGGAGGAAACCGGAGCACCCAGAGGAAACCCATGCAGACACAGGAAGAATGTGCAAACTCTACACAGACAGTTGCCCAAGGCTGGAATCCAACCTGGGACCCTAGTGCTGTGAGGCAGCAGTGCCAACCATTGTGCCGCCCATTCTTATGGTCAAAGCCAAAATAACCCTGGTATCTTCAAAGGTTTAAGCCAAATGTACTCCAACAGAACATTTTAATCAAGGAATTTAATGCAACCTCATTTGTTCATTTTTTTTTCCGTTTAAACCTGTTTATTCACTTGATCAATGGACGACTAGGTATTGGTGAGTGAAGTGAATCTGGGTGAGCATCAATTCAATGCAGAGTCATCCACCTTTCAAGAGAAAATCAGATGTGTTTCAGATAAAGGATTCACAGTATTTCTGATCCATATTTGTTTTGTCTCTACAATATAGCTTTGAGTTCATCCAATCTTTGAACTTTATCTCATGTACCTGAATGTGAATATTTTGTACGATTAGCTCTTTTTTACAAACAGAGCAATTATTCTAGTGGCTGTAGTTTAAAACAATTAGTCATCTTTAGTAATAGACTAATTACAAAGGGGGAGTTTTCACTATTTTTTAAGGTGGTAATTAACATGTCACTTCCACTGGTGAGATAACTCATCCAATTGCCAGTCAATCAACTTGTTAAAAACTGACAGTGAGTGAAGACAAGTAATCTTGCCCTGTTACAGTCTTTGACACTGGTATCCCAATCAGAAGGCAGCAGTTTCAAAGTCTAAATCCTACTAGGAGTGAGTCCTTTCATTTTTCTGGTTCCTTGCATGAACAGCGAGTGTTGGTCCTAAATAAAATGCTGAATCTGTTTTTCACTTATATGTAGAATTGTGGCTGCTTAGGTTCACAGGTCTAATTATAGGAGGAGTTATTATTAAAATTGTCTAATTTTATATTTCCAGAAAGGGAAAACATTGAAAGAGGAAATTGTATTATAACAACAATACTACAAATATATATTTTTAAATATCTACTTTAAAGTGCTTTAAAAAGTACTTTTATTACTAAAACATACCCAATTCTGTTTCTCTACACAAAATACATCCAGAAAATTCATGCTTAATAAGTTTGGAGCTTGTTCTAGGTGCATCTTTAAAACACAGGCTGCTCCTTTTTAAAATTACTGTCAAATATATTCATTATAAGTCAGTGAACTTGTCAGAACTAGAGAAAGGTTGTTAAAAGCAAGATAAAGCCCAGTCAACCATAACTTTTAATCCTTTCGATCATTTATGCATATAGTTTTACCAGAAAATTAAATATAAAATTAATACCAGAAAAGTAATGACATAGCAATGTAACTAACACTGAGGTAATTTTGAACCAGCATTGCCTGCCATAAAACAGGGCTGTTGGCTTTCTGTCTCCCATGACTGTACTACAGCTCAGGGAGGAACCAAATGGGAGAAACTGGAATGGTTTATTCTTCTACCAATCATCACATAACATTTTTCAAGATCAGGCTAATTAGGGGAGATAATGGTATTACTATCAGCTTATTAATTCAGGAAACCCAGGTAATGCTCTGGGGGAGCAGAGGTGGGGGAGTGGTGGGTGGGAGGGAGCAGGTTCAAATCCCACCATTCAGTTGAATTCATTAACACATCTGGAATCAACAATTTAATGATGATTGTGAAACCGTTGTTAATTTTAGGGGGAAAACCCAATTTGGTCCACTATTGGGAAAGCAAACTGCTGACTTTCCCTGGTCTGGCCTCACATTTGACCCCAGACCCACAGTCAACATGGTTGACTCCGAGCTGCCTTCTGGTCAAATAGGGGTGGGCAATATTATTGGCCTAGCCATTGATGCTCACATCATGTGAATTACTAAAAAAAAATTGCAACTGTACACATGAACATGAGAATTAGGAGCAGCACAAGATCATTCAGGCTAATAACACTCTTGATATCTAGCATTCAAAATGGTCATGACCGATCTGATTACTTCTACTATTCCTGATAACCGTTCAACCAATTGTGTATCAAGAATCTACCTACCACTGGCTTAAAAATGTACAGAGGCTTTGCTTCCACTATCTTTTGAGGAAGACTGGTCCAATGATTTGTTACCCTGCTAACTTCTGTCTTAAAAGGCAAGCCTTAATTTTTAAAAGTGACCCCCAACTGTAGATCCTCCTACAAGAGTAAATATCCTTTTCAAGTCCATCTTGCTCAGAGCCTTCAGGATCATATATGCTTCAATCAAATCAAATCAATGCATACAAACCTAGCCTGGGCAACCTTTCCTCATAAAGTAACTTGTCTTCTCCCAGTATTAGTGTAGTAAACTGAACTGCATCCAATTCATTTACATCCTTCCTTAAATAAAGACACAAGTACTGCACACAAATCAAAGTGAGCTATTCCAAATGGTCCGGAGGGAGAACCATTTCTGAAGGCTTTGGATTTGCTGTACGTAGTGGTTGTCCTAGTCATTAATTTATTTTTTTTTTAGAACAAACTGGTGAATAAGCTTGTATTGTCTAATCCTTGTAATGGAGGAGCATGGTGTTTAGTATTGAACAAATACAACCATTATTTTTAAATTAAATAGTGAGTTGGGTGAAATTTAATTATTTTACTTCCATTTCACATTTCAGTTCAAAAGCATAATCGGAAGATTGATGATCTAAACTAAATCGAGTTACCCATATCCTTGAAAGAGTTACACTGAATTACATTTTTCAGCTTTTTTTTATTTTTACTTCCTCCCAGCTGGGTACCTCTGACTTTAATTTAACCCTCGTCAAGCAACCGCTTGGTGTCTTACAAACCATGTCCATTCAGGTTCTAACTTGTGTTTAGTGCTGATTGATTTTGTAGTGTAGACTATGCCCAGTACAGTGACTCGGAGAAAGTGAAGACTGCAGATGCTGGAGATCAGAGTCAAAAGGTGTGGTGCTGGAAAATCACAGTAGGTCAGGCAGCATCCGAGGAGCAGGAGAGTCAATGTTTCAACCATGAGCTCTTTATCTGGAATTAGCAGGAGGGGGGGTCTCAAGGGGGCTGAGAGATAAATGGAAGGGGTGTGGGGCTGGAGGGAAGGTAACCAGGAATGTGATAGGTAGATGAAGGTGGGGGTGATGGTGATAGAGAGGAGGTGGAGCAGATAGGTGGGAAGGAAGATGGACAGGTGGGACAGTTCAAGAGGGTGGTGCTGAGTTGGAAGGTTGGAATCTGGGATAAGGTTAGGGGAAGTAAGATGAGGAGACTGGTGAAATCCACATTGATGCCATTTATTGGAGGATCCCAAGACGGAAGATGAGGTATTGATTCTCCAGGTGTTGGGTGGCTGGAGTTTGGCAGTGGAGGAGGCACAAGACTTGCATGTCCTTGGCAGAATGTGAGGGGAAGTTAAAGTGTTCGGCCACAAGGCAGTGGGGTTGTTTAGTGCATGTGTCCCAGAGATGATCTCTAAACAATTCCTCAAGTTGGCGTCCGGTCACCAATGTATAGGAGACCACATTGAGAGCAACGGACACAGTAGATGACATGTGTGGAAGTACAGGTAAATCTCTGTCAGATGTGGAAGGATTCTTTGGGCCTTGGACGGAGGGTGAGGAGGAAGGCATGGGTGCAGGTTTTGCACATCCTGCGGTGGCAGGGTGTGGACCGAACAAGGGAGTCGCAGAGGGAATGGTCTCAGCGGAGGGAGAACCATTTCTGGAGGCTTTGGATTTGCTGTACGTAGTGGTTGTCTTAGTCATGTCTAAATTGTGTTGGTCTGAATGTAGTCCGGAGACCATGCCGGATCAGTCGGTTCTGTACGCAGGTGGTGAGGAAGGAAGCAGAGAGACCATTCCCTCCACGATTCCCTTGTTAGGTCCACGCCCTCCACCAATCAACCCTCCACTCCTGGCACCTTGCCCTGCCACCGCAAGAAATACAAAACCTACGCCTTCACTCCTCCCTCACCTCCATCCAAATACTCCAAAGGATCCTTCCACATCCGACAGAGATTAACCTGTTTTTCCATGCATGTCATCTACTGTGTACGTTGCTCTCAATATGCTGTCCTCCACACTGGAAAGACAGAACGCCAACCTGTGGAACATTTCAGAGAACATCTCTGGAACACACACACTAAACAACCCCACTGCCCTGTGGCCAAATACCTTAACTTCCTGCCCCACTCCGTCAAGGACATGCAAGTACTGGGCCTCCTCCACTGCCAAACTCTAGCCACCTGCTGCTTCGAGGAAAAACATCTTCTGCCTTGGGAACCTCCAAACACATGGAATCAATGTCGATTTCACCATTTTCCTCATTTCCCCTTCCCCAACTTTTTCCTAGATCCAAGTCGGCACCGCCCTCTTGATCTGTCCAACCTGTCCATCTTCCATCCCAACTATCCCCTCCATCCTACTCTCCGAACTATCACCATCACTCACCACCCCCCCCCCCCCACACCTTCAGCTACCTATCACATTCCAAGCTACCTCGCCCCCAGCCCCAGCCCCCCTCCCTCCATTTATCTCTCAGCCCCCTTGGGCCACCAACCCATTCCTGATGAAGAGCTCATGCTCGAAACGAATGCTGCCTGACTGGCTGTGCTTTTCCAGCACCACACTTTTCGACCCCAGTACAGTGATTACCAGGATGGGCAATAATTCTTCAGCTTACTGCTGAATTTTAGAGACATAGAGATGCACAGCACAGCACAACTCATCCATGCAGAACAGATATCCTGAATAATTCTAGTCCCATTTGCCAGCATTTGGCCCATATCACTCTAAGCCATTCCTATTCATAGACCCATCCAGATGCCTTTTAAATATTGCAATTATACCAGTCTCCACCATTTCCTCTGGCAGCTCATTCCATAAACACACCAGCCTCTGTCTGAAAATATTGCCCCTTAGGTCCCTTTTAAATCTTTCTCCTCTCACCTTAAACCTATGCCCTCTAGTTTTGGACTCCCCCACCCTGGGGAAAAACCTTATCTATTCACCCCATCCATGCCACTAATGATTTTATAAACCTCTATAAGGTCACCCCTGAGCCTCCAATACTCCAGGGAAAATAGCCCCAACCTATACAGCCTCTCCCTAATGCTCAAACCCTCCAATCCTTATAAGCCTTTCCTGAACCCTTTCAAGTTTCACAACATGCTTCTGATAGGAAGGAGACCAGAATTGCACATAATATTCCAAAGGTGGCCTAACCATTGTCCTGCACAACTGCAACATGACCTCCCAACTCCTATACTCAATACATTGACCATTAAAAGGCAAGCATACCGAATGCCTTCTTCACCGTCCTGTCTACCTGCAACTCCACTTTCAATAGAGATCATAATCATAAGCTATGATTTTTCTAATAAATGACCTTCACCCTGAAAATAACTTATGACTCTGCACAAGGCAGATTTGATCCTCAGTTTTAACTAAAGATAGGGCAGCCAAGACCTGGATATTCATGGGCAAAGCAAAGATAAATTATTGAAAAAATTCGTATGAAATCTCAACATTCATCTGGTTATAGAAAGTGCCATCATTTCAGCGCCGCCTGTATCTTTCTTTCTCTTGTTGCAGGTTTTCCCAGATACTTCCACCTTGTTCTCTGGTAAACTCTAGATTTAAATTGATTTGTACCAGTTATTTACTGGTCTATAGCTTTGCCCTACTGGGACACGATTTATCCCATTATGTTTGTTCTTGTTCTCTGCTCATAAAAGCCATTGAGCTCATGTTTCTTATAACCATTTGGACAGAATTCTATGTACAAACCCATATGTTAGGAGCGGGAGGAGGCCAATAGCACTCATATCTGTTCCTGTATTTAACAGAAATATGGAAATTTAGCAAATAGGGGCAGGAGGAGACCTTTTTACCCTTTGAGCCCATACCACCATTAAATATGACTATGGCTAATTATCCAACTTAGTTTTTATTCCTGCTTTCTTCCTTAGTCCTAAGAATAATACTTAACTCCTTCTTGAAACCATTCAATGTTTTAGCTTCAACAGTTTTCTGTGGGAGAGACTTTTACAGACTCACCATTCTCTGAAACTTCTCCTCATATCCTAAATGACCTACTCTGTATCCTGAGACTATGATCTCTGGTTCTGTATTTCCTGGTCATCAGGAACACCCTTCCTGTATTGATCCTGTCTAGTCCTGTTAGAAGTTTATAGGTTCTATGAGATTCTCCCACCATTTTTTGAAACTCCAGCAGATATAGTTCAAACCGATCCAGTGTCTCTTCATATGTCAGTCCTCTCATCTGAGGAATCAGCCTGATAAACCATTATCATACCCCCTCCATAGCAAGAACAAGTTTCCTCAAATAAAGAGACCAAAACTGCACACAATACTCCAGATGTGTTCTCATTATGGCCCTGTACAACTGCAATAAAACATCCCTGCTCCTGCACTGTACTTCAATCCTCTGGCTATGAAGGCCAATAAACCATTTGCCTTGTTCACTCCCTCTGCACCCACATGCTTACTTTAAGCAACTGGTATGCAAGGACACCCAGGTCTCAATGCACCTTGCACTTTCCCAATCTATCACCAATGATCTTCTTTTCTGTTTTTGCAGCCAAAATGGATAACCTCACATTTATCCGCATTAAGCTTTATCTGCCATGCATGTGCCCACTCACTCAACTTGTCCAAATCACATTGAAGCATCTATGCATTCTCCTCACAGTTCATGCTCCCACCATGCTGGGGTCCAAGCACTAATCCTGTGATACTTCATAAGGCACTGTTTACCACATGGTAAAAGGCCCATTTAGTTCAATTCCTTGTTTCCATCTTAGTAGACTACCCCCAATCCCATGCGTTTTAATTTTACATGCTAATCTCTTATTAAAGGCCTTTTGAAAGTCCAAATAAACCACATCTACCAGCTCTCCCCATCAACTCTACTAATGACATCCTCAAAAAGTTTCAGTAGATTTGTCAAACATGGCTTTCCTTTATAAATCCATGACTACTCTGTCCAATCCTGTCACTGTTCTCTGAGTGCCCTGTTATTTCTTCTTTTGCAATGGGCTCTAGCATTTTTCCTACTATTGATGTCAGGCTAACCAGTCTATAATTCCTTGTTTTCTCTCTACTTCATTTTTTTCAATAATGATATTACATTAACTACCCTCCAATCCATAGGAACTGTCCCAGAGTCTATAAAATCTTGAAATATGACCCCCAATACATCTACTATTTCTAGGTGCATTTGCTTAAAAATTGTGGGAAGTTGATTATCAGGCTCTGTGGACTTATCAGCCTTTAATCCCAACAATTTCCCCAACACCATTTCCCTACTAATACTGATTTCCTTATTACTCCATCTCATTAGTTCCTGAATTCACCAGCATTTTTGGGATATTATTTGTATCCGAGTTTATGAAGACATAATTGTCTGCCAGCTCTTTGCTTCCCATTGTAATTTCCCCTGTTTCTCACTGTAAAGGACCTACATTTGCCTTTACTAACCTTTTTCACTTCAAATACTTCTAGAAGCTTTTATAATCAATCTGTTCCTGTCAGCTTATTCTTGTACTCTAAGATATGATCAGAGCTAATCGGATTCTATGTTCTCACCTCCTCTCAATTCTTTTGACTCCATTGTTGGTCAAGAATCTATCTACTCTGCCTTAAGTGTATTCAAAGACCTAGCCTCCACCACTTTGTAGAAGACTTATAAGTACTCACAACTGTCGGAAAGTAAAAAGTAATCCTCATTTCTATCATAAATGGGAGATCTCTCATTTATAAACTGTGTTGGCTAGATCTAGTTGCTCGCACAAGGGGAAGCATCCTTTTAACACATCTGCCATGTTCCCGCAGATTTTTATATCAGAATAATTGTATCTCTGTTTCTTTTCATGATAGCCAATGAATATAGCTCCATCCTGTCCAACCACTCCTTCTGAAATAATCCCACATACCACAAATCAGTCAAATGAACCATCTCTCAACAAATATTGTATTGCTTTCCATCTATATTTGGAGACTTTCCTTGTTCCCAGTGAAAGTGTGCTCATTTTCAATAAAACTGTTCAATTTTTACAGGCAGAATCAACTACTTCTCTGTGTGAACAACAAGAAACTTAATTTTAAGACTCTACTGGCTTAGTAGACCTTGCTGGAATTGATCGGTTTGTTTTTATATATTCTGATATTTTGGTTTGTAAATTCTGCAATACTAGATAGAAAATTCTGCCAAACACGCAAATGAAAGATAAAACCTTAAAATAGCTAGCCTATTGCTGTTAGGTTTATGTGAAGTGCACTGGAAGAAGAAATTTTTGGTAACGTTCAGCAGCCACACAGCATCTGTGGAGATGTGGGATGTCACTGGCTAAGACAGCATTTGTTGTCCACCCATACACTGTGGAGATAGAAAGAAAAACAGTGTCGGTGACCTGTCATCAAAAAATAAGCTATCTGTCTAAAAATCAGTTTGGTAACCCTGATCACAAAGGTTTTTTAAGACCTAAAAAAATTAATTTTCATCATTTGGAATAGCCCACTTTTAACTGAAGAAGTTTTAGATTTTGGATCATAAATCAACACATGGCAAATAAATACAGTTCATGTTCCAATTCCAGTCAGGTGGTAGAGTTAAAATACTGCTCTCAACAAAACATGGGACAAACCGTTCAACATATAATTTTGTCTGACTTTACAGCTAAACCACGTGTGAATTATTTACAGATATAGTTCATCTGATTCCTGTATAAAATGAATTTAATAATTTGTTCTCATGCTGGTTAGAGTCAAGAAACTTGTTTGATTTTTTTGTGGTTTTTATGCATTTTACATAAATCAAATCCAGAGACAGATTTGTATTGTAGGACACTGTGAAAAAACATGGAATATTTCCCAGCTTTATCTACCAATACCACACACGACAACTATGATTCAGTTCTACAATGCTGCTGTCACAAACTGGAAGTTACACATAGCAGCACCTTCCTGTCTGTTTGGGTTGCTTTGAAGGTTCTGGTTTGTGAGCAATGGAGTAAATGAATATTGGTTACAGCAGGCACTGGAACCCACGGTGGCAGCCTGAGGAAGTTGATCTGTACTAAATAGGCCAGTCGGGATGAGGCCAAGCAGATGGTCAGACTTTTCACTTGAGAAAACGGGAAGCAGATGCAGCATGGCTTCTCTCAGTGCATAACTGGAAACAACCCAGTCACTAAAAACATTTGCATAAAGTGGACAATCTAGTACCTAATTTGTCCCTTTCATGTTCTGCATGGATCCAAGCAAAATTAGTTCCTTTCACTTCTTGTTTGTTAAACATTTCTGTCCATGTTTCACTTATTAGAATTATTTTATTCATGTATGTGCAAATTAAGAATGCCTTACCACTGGAATAAACTTTTTAAACAATCATTTACAGTTTCTGGTAATGGTTTCACTTTGAATTCTTTTCTCGTGTTAGGCGGGCAACATGAGCTGAAGGCAAACTGAGGAAATACTGAAATTACAAACTGAGGGCAGGGTGTAATTTCCAGAAATGGGGAAGGACATGTTACACCCGCTTCTTGTCCTTTTGCTGGATCTCTTTTTTTTCTCTCTCTCTCAGGGGAAAAAAAGAAGAAAGGAGAAGAATGTTTTCCTTTTGCTTCTTCTTTTTGTTCCCAAAACTGCTTGCCTCATTTCCTCTGTGTTTCAAACTGTAGGCTTTAAATTTAAAATCTAGCTCATTTGCTTCCATTTCCAATTGCTCAAAATCTCGAATAATTGTTTTAGTCTGGTATATGTTGTACCAGTGCCTAAAATATTACTGGATAATAATATTTCAGCAATTCCAAAGAACTGTTCAGAAAAATTATGCAAATGTGGATAATTATTGACAAATTCTAATAACCCACATGGTTCCCTATATGCATTCTGGAGTGCGCAAGATCATGAGTAAGCTAATCATTAAATAAAGAAATTGTATGGCACTATGTATGCTGAAACAGTGCAGAGGTTGTTTTGTTCTCATGCACAAACAAAATCCTGTGGTTGTTAGAAACCTGAAATAAGGGCAGAAATTGCTCAGAAAGTCAGACGGCATCTGTAGAGGGGGAGAAAGAGAGTTACCATTTCAGGTCTATGACACTTCAACTGGGCCTTGCTTTTCCAACAGTTATTAGTTGTATTATTGTGGTATGTCTCACTATATCAGGGTACCTCAAGAGACACATTCATGATACCATCACTGTATCACTGCATGTGACCTGAGGGACTAAAGATCTGTAACTCCAATTTACCCTGGAATCGCTTCAAGCATGATACATCATTTGGACCATACTGTTCTGATGTAACCTACTAAATCAATATTACTTCATAGGAACTGAAATAAGCCATTCAGTCACTCGAGGCTATTCCACCATTCAATGGGATCATGGCTGATCCATAGCCTAACTCCGTATCCATGCCTTTGATCCATACTCCTTTGCCAAACAAAAAAAATTATCTATCTCAACTTTAAAATTGACAAATGTTCCTGCTTCCACTGCCATTGGTGGAAGAGTGTTCTAAACAGCTAGCAACGTTTGTGTAAAGAATGGTTCCTAACATCTCTCCTGAACAGTCTGACCCTAAGTATCAGACTATGCCCCTGGTTCTGGAATCCCTAACCAGTGGAAATAGTATATTTTTATCTACTCCGTCCTTTCCTGTTAATATCTTGAAGGTTTTGATCAGGTCACCCCTTAACCTTCTAAATTTTTGAGAAAACAGGCTTAATTTGTATAATCTGTCCTCATAACCTAACCCCTGAAGTCCAGGTATAATTCTGTTGAGCCTACATTGTATCCCTCCAAGGCCAATCTATTCTTCCTAAAGTGTTTTTTTTTTAGATTCCCTACAATGTGGAAACAGGCCCTTCAGCCCAACAAGTCCACACTGACCCTCCGAAGAGTAATCCACCCAAGTGTGGCCGAGATCTGCTCACAGCACTCCAAATGGTGCCTAACCAAGGTTTCATATAACTACAACATAACTTCTGAAACCTTGTACTCCAATTCCACAAATATAAAGGCCAGCATTCCATTTGCTTTCTTGATTATTTTCTGCACCTGTTTGTGACATTTTAAAGATCTATGCAACTGTACCCCGAGTCTCTTTGGACATCTATTATATTTAGCTCCATACCATTTTGTTGATCTATACTTTTTTGTTGAAAAATTGATAACCTCATTCTTGCTTACACTGAACTCCATCTACCACAGTTTCATTCAATAACTTAGTGTATCAATATCGCTTTGCAATTTTATACTTTCATCTACATTATCTATAATGCCATCTAATTTTGTATCATCAGCAAATTAGAATATATGACTTTCAACGCCACCATCTAAGTTGTTAATAAATAATGTGAATAATTGAGGGCCCGACACAGATCCTTGTGGGACTCCACTGGTCACATCCTGCCAGTTTGAATACCAATTCATTATCCCTAGTTTCTGTCACTCACCACTCAACCAGTTTCCCTACCATGTCACTAATTTAGTGGGTTTCTACTTTAATTAAGAATTTCTTTATCAAATGCCTTCTGCAAGTCCATATAAATGACAGTCCAGAGACACCCCCTGTCCATTATCTTTGTTGCCTCTTCAAAAACTTCACTGAGGCTTGTCAGTCTTCACCTACCTATCACGAATTCATGCTGGCTCTCCCTGATTAATTCAAAGTTTTCAAGGTGTTCAGTTACCTTATCCTCGATTATAATCTCCTATAATTTCCCCACCACAGATGGTTGGGTGAGTGGACTGTAATTCCCTGATTTTCCTCTTTTGCCCTGTTAAAAAGTGAAGGGACAATTTTCAAATCCAGAGGATGGCTCCTGTATCAATGGATCTCTGAAAAATGATAGTTAGGGCATCTGCAATGTATTCCCCAATTTCCTCTAACACCCTCAGGTGGAAACTGCTAGGTCCGAAGGATTTGTCACTCTATATCCATTAATTTCCTTATTGTCAATGTTGTACTTAGGTTAATTTTATTCACTCCTTGTTCCTGATCTGCTATTAATTGGCACTGCAGACACTTAAGTGCCGGTGAATATAATATTCATACATAATAGATAACTGTAATATATGTCTGTTGGATTCTTCAACACAACATATCCACACTCGGTTTCTTATATCCTAAGAGATAATATAAGCACTGCTGCATCAGATAAAGTGCCCTGCTGGAGGAAAAATGCACATCATGGTTAGCAGCAGTGATTATCTATTTTTTAAAAAACTACAGTATCAAGTATCTTTGTGGTAGGTATTTGAAGACAAATTGTACAATGGATCTGGACATAAAGAATTCAATCAATAGGTATCAATTTCTTAGATGTACAGAACTGCAGGTGGGGCATTAACCATCAAGAAAACAGGAATGATTTACTTTTGATGAGAATGCAAATTCCTTTGAGATACAAAAAAATATTGATATGTTCCTTTACTTAAAATAGAAATCTGAAATTACAATGCAAGGTAAACTGAAGGCTACAGCACACTGACCAATCTATCTCTCTGTCCCTATACCACTTCCTCCTCATGTACTTTTTAAAAAAAGGAAAGGCCCACTTAACTGATTTTTGTTTTAAAAACAGCAGTTAACAGGCATAAAAGCACTTCTCCAAAGCTCCACTAAAAGAAAATACATCTTAAAGATACTTTATTTAAAAAGTAGTTTTATGAATAAAAGCCTTACTTGGGTCCAGAGATCAGTGCCACCATTTTATTTTGCCAAATTGGCACAAAAATTAAAAAAAAGCCTGTATGATGGAGTACCAGAAGTGTTAGTCACAAACAACAGACCATGGTTTATTAGCAGAGATTTTGAGTATTTCCTAATGTCGAATGGCATTCAGCATATAAAGATTAATCCAAAGCATCCATCGTCCAATGATCTAGCTTAAAGAGCAGTCCAAACTTAAAGGAGGCTTAAAGAAAGAACCTACAGCTTCATCTGATACCAAACTGTCCTGTTCCTTTTTTGATTATCGGACCACTACAGGGATAATGACAGCAGAGTTGCTAATGGGGAGAAGACTCTGCACTTGGTTAAATCTGATCTTCCTAGACCTGGGGGGGGGATGGCAAAACACCATCAGGAATGCCAATGCCAGACTCAAGACTCTGAGCAAAAGAGATAGTTTACTTCAAGGGATGAAATTTGGTACTAAAACTATGGACATGGGCCTACTTAAGTAAGAGGCATGGTTGATGCAAGGTCAAGTCCTGTTACAAAGAAAGTTTGGATAAGTGAGGCATTCCTGAACAAGCATATGGACCACATGAAAGCTACAAATTCATATATGGGGCACAAGTAAAACATACCTGGGTGCTCAGAATAGCCAGAAAGGCTGTCAAAACCTGTGGGTTCTCCCCCTCCATCTACATCTAAGAAATCTTGAATACGGCGGATATCACAGCCTCAACGCCTTTACACCGAAGAAGAGGATAAATTTCATCTGAGCCACTCCAGTTGCAAGATGCAGTCTCCGGTCCAGTCCAGGCTGCCTGTATTGAAAGCCAAGTTGGGAGGAACTGGGCCCAGTGCAAAACACCCCAGGAAATGCTACAAGAGAAAGCCTCAGAGAGGGATGGATGTAATGATTGTAACGAGGTCAGCCGAGTGGTCTTTTTGAATGTGAGTTCCCTGATTGGGGCTGTTAACCTGGTCCAATCGGGGAGTCCTGGGTGACAGATATAAATAGGAATATCAGATGTTGTGTTCACTCTGAGAGCTGGTGTTGAGGAAGCCAGATCAGTGTCAAGTATTATACATGTGTAAATAAAGAGCGACTTGTTGACAAGATATCAGCCTCTGTGGAGTTATTTTAGATATGGGTCCAATGCAAGCAGGTGGACCTGGCTTAATTTGGGAAAATGTTTAGTGTGGATTAGTTAGACCAAAAGGTCTGGTTTCATATTAAATGACTGCATTACTCTATGATGTCATACTCATCATTTGGTATGAACTCCGCCTATAAGGCAGAAACCCACTACTACAAGCCTGCAATCTTAAAGCAAGTTTTAAATGGACCAAAGCAGCAGTCTTAAGGAACCAAGGACATAATTATTTGAAATAATTATTTTAGTTATTGGTACAGTCAGTGATACACAGGTTAAAGTTAGTGGTACAAAATTCTTAAGGCTGAATCATAGATAGCAGAAACCTCATTATGGATTGGACAGTACCTAGTAAACACTTTAACTGCATTACAATGTTTCAAACAACAGTTCTATTTTACAGATCAAGCATAGACAATCCCAAGAAAAGAGCTATAAAGGTCTAGATTTCCATCAGCAAAGAGGTGTTTCATTGAATTAACTCATCCATTTGTCTGTAGAATCCAGCAAAGATTTGGAAAGTTCTTGAAGACCAGTTAAAATAAGAATTAACTTCAGGCTTAACAGACCACAACTCATCATAGAGGGAGCAGAAAACATGGGTTTTGGATTGGGGTAATGCATTTTTTTTTTAAAAATAAGGCAGGATGTGGTCAAAATAGACTAGGAACAGTTGTTTGAGGGTAAATCAACAGCATAACAATGGGAGACATTCAAAAATGTACTGATGTGAGTACAGGCCCAACATGTTCTCTTTGAGGTGAAATATGGGAGCAACAAACCCAAAAAACTATGAGTATCTAGGAATATTCAAGAATGGATAAAAAGGAAAAGGCAGATGTATAACAGTAACCAAGGGAACAAAACAACAGAGCCCCTGCAGCAGTGCAGGAAGTGCAGGGGAGGGGGAATCTCAAGAGAACGATCAGGAGATCAAAAAGGGGGCATGAGTAAATGTTGGCAGGCAAGATTAGGGAGAATCCCAAGATATTTTACAGGTATGCAAGAGAATAACAAGAGGAAGAGTTAGGCATATTAGGAACCAAAGAGGCAATCTGTATGTGAAGCTGGAGGACACTGGGGGAAGAAGCATGCAAGTATAAAATTTGAGAAGGTGGACAATGAAGTTCTTGAGCAGATTGATCTAAGAAGTGATGAAGTATTGGAGGTTTTGGCAAACTTAAATGTGAACAACTTCCCAGGTCCAAATAAGATTTAATCCAGGCTGTTGTGGGAGGCAAGGGAGGAAATTACAGGAACGCTGACCCAAATTTTTAACTTGCCTCTGGCCACATGGGAGGTGACAGAGAACTGGAGGATGGCTAATATAGTTTCACTTTCCAAGAGGGGAAATCTAGACCAGTGAGTCTCACATCATGGTAGGGAAACTATGGAGAAAATATTGAAGGGGAAAATTAATCTCAATTAAGTGAGGCCAGGTTTGATCCGGGATAGTCAGCATGGTTTTATTGCAGGAAAGTAATGCTTAACAAGTCTGGTGGAATTTTTTGAGGAGGTGACCAAGTGTTTGGATGAGGTTAGGGAGTTTGATGCAGTTTAATGGATTTCAGCAAGGGCTTTTATAAGGTCTCACATAGGAAACTGACAAAAAAAAATGCATGGGATCCAAGGTAATGTGGCAAAAAGGATTCAAAATTGGTTTTAGTGATAGGAGACAGAGGGTGGTGATGGAAGGCTGGAGTCTGGTGTGCAGTAGCATTATACACGGATCAGTGCTAGGTCCTGTACTATTTGCGATATTGATAAATGATGTCGATGAGAATGTAGGGGGGATGTTAAGTAAGTTTGTGGAACACTTGCTGGGTTGCTTAACAGTAAAGAGAGAGGTGTTAGGTTACAGGAAGATATAAACAGATTGATCAGGTGGGCAGAACAATGGCAGATGGAATTTAACTCTGACAAATATGAGATATTGTACCTTGGAAGAAAAAACATGACAAGGGAGTACTCAATGAATGGCAAGACATCAGAAAGTTCAGAGGAACAGAGAGATCGTGGGGTGCTTGTCCACGGATCCCTGAAGATGGCAGGGCAGGTTAATAGGGCCCATGTCTTTATCAGTTGTCACATGGATTACAGTATAAGAGCGGAGAGGTTATATTGGAGCTGTACAGAACTTCGGTTACACCACAGCTGGGGTACTTGAGCGGTTCTCATCTCCATATTATATGAAGGATGTGATTGCAATACAGGGGATTTAAAGGCAGTTCACCAGGATCTTGTCTGTGATGGAGCATTTTAGTTAAGAAGAGAGATTGAAAAAGCTCAGGTTGTTTCCTTTGGACGAGCAAAGGCTAAGGGGACACTTGATAGAAATGTATAAGATTATGAGGGGCCTGGGCAGAGTGAATAGTTGATCCCTTTAGTTGAAGGTTCAGTAACAGGAGGGATAATTTTAAAGTGAAAGGCAGTAGGATTAGACAGGATTTGAGGAAAAACGTTTTGCAACCAGAGGGGTTGGGGGTCAGAAATGTAGTGCCTGGGAGGTTACTGAGCTGGGAAGCTGATGTAGGTAGTTGGTGGATCAGTGACAGCAGAACCATTACCTGGCATTTGTGTTGTTCAAATGTTACTTGCCACTTTCTCAGCCCAAGCTGGGATGTTGTCCAGATCTTGTTACATTCAAATGCTTCAGTATCTGAGCAGTTGCAAATGGTGTGGTCCTACTAGCCCATGACCTCCAGGATTGTTACGGAAATGGATGTAATGGTGTTACAGTTAAATAAAGGTAACTATGAGGGCATGAGAGAGGAACTGACGAAAATAGACTGGAAGCAGAGCCTAGCAGGGAAGACAGTAGAGCAAAAATGGCGGGAGTTTGTGGGTAAAATTGAGGACACTGTACAGAGGTTCATCCCCAAGAAGAGAAAGATTATCCGGGGAGGGCTTAGACAGCCATGGCTAACAAAGGAAGTCAGGAAATCTATCAAAGAAAAAGAGAGAGCCAATAAAGTGGCCAAGAGCACTGGGAAATCAGAAGATTGGGAAGGCTACAAAAACAAACAGAGGATAACAAAGAGAGAAATACGGAAGGAGAGGATCAAATATGAAGGTAGGCTAGCCAGTAATATTAGAAATGATAGTAAAAGTTTGTTTCAAAACATAAGAAACAAACGACAGGCAAAAGTAGACATTGGGCCACTTCAAACTGATGCTGGAAGCCTAGTGATGGGTGATAAGGAAATAGCAGGAGAACTTAATAAGTACTTTGCGTCAGTCTTCACAGTGGAAGACATAAGTAATACCCCAACAATTAAAGGGAGTCAGGGGGCTAAGTTGAGTATGGTTGCCATTACAAAAGAGAAAGTGCTAGAAAAGCTAAAAGGTCTTAAAATTGATAAATCTCCTGGCCCTGATGGGTTACATCCTAGAGTTCTGAGGGAGGTGGCTGAGGAAATAGCGGAGGCGTTGTTGAGATCTTTCAAAAGTCACTGGAGTCCGGGAAAGTCCCAGATGATTGGAAGATCGCAGTTGTAACCCCCTTGTTCAAGAAAGGATCAAGGCAAAAGATGGAAAATTATAGGCCAATTAGCCTAACCTCGGTTGTTGGTAAAATTCTAGAATCCATCATTAAGGATGAGGTTTCTAAATTCTTGGAAGAGCAGGGTCGGATTAGAACAAGTGAACATGGATTTAGGAAGGGGAGGTTGTGCCTGACAAACCTGTTGGAGTTCTTTGAAGAGGTGACAAGTAGGTTAGACCGGGGAAACCCAGTGGATGTGGTCTACCTAGACTTCCAAAAGGCCTTTGATAAGGTGCCACATGGGAGGCTGCTGAGCAAGTGAGGGCCCATGGTATTTGAGGTGAGCTACTGGTATGGATAGAGGATTGGCTGTCTGACAGGATAAAAGGTTCTTTTTCGGAATGGCAGCCGGTGACAAGCGGTGTCCCGCAGGGTTCAGTGTTGGGGCCGCAGCTGTTCACATTACATATTAATGATCTGGATGAAGGGACTGGGGGCATTCTAGCGAAGTTTGCCGACGATACAAAGTTAGGTGGACAGGCAGGTAGTACTGAGGAAGTGGGGAGGCTGCAGAAGGATCTAGACAGTTTGGAGGAGTGGTCCAGGAAATGGCTGATGGAATTCAATGTGAGCAAATGCGAGGTCTTGCACTTTGGGAAAAAGAATAGAAGCATGGATTACTTTCTAAACAGTGAGAAAATTAGTAAAGCCAAAGTACAGAAGGATCTGGGAGTGCTAGTTGAGGATTCTCTAAAGGTAAACATGGAGGTTGAGTCCGTGATTAAGAAAGCGAATGCAATGTTGTCAATTATCTCAAGAGGTTTGGAATATAAAAGCACTGTTGTGCTACTGAGACTTTATAAAGCTCTGGTTAGGCCCCATTTGGAGTACTGTGTCCAGTTTTGGTCCCCACACCTCAGGAAGGACATACTGGCACTGGAGCGTGTCCAGCGGAGATTCACACGGATGATCCCTGGAATGGTAGGTCTAACATACGAGGAACAGCTGAGGATCCTGGGATTGTATTCATTGGAGTTTAGAAGATTAAGGGGAGATCTAATAGAAACTTACAAGATAATACATGGCTTGGAAAGGGTGGACGCTAGGAAATTGTTTCCATTAGGCGAGGAGACTAGGACCCGTGGACACAGCCTTAGAATTAGAGGGGGTAAATTCAGAACAGAAATGCGGAGACATTTCTTCAGCCAGAGAGTGGTGGGCCTGTGGAATTCATTGCCACAGAGTGCAGTGGAGGCTGGGACGCTAAATGTCTTCAAGGCAGAAATTGATAAATTCTTGATGTCACAAGGTATTAAGGGCTACGGGGAGAATGCGGGTAAGTGGAGTTGAAATGCCTATCAGCCATGATTGAATGGCGGAGTGGACTCGATGGGCCGAATGGCCTTACTTATGGTCTTACGGTCTTATTTTTTTCATGAGCATGGTTAAAGACTCAAAATGCAGAAGTCAAAATTAAACCTCTCCAGACTCCGCAATTTGCAAGCTTCAGGGGTGGGATGGTACTCATGCGGCCAGGCCTTGGGCAATCAACATCCAGTCGTATCCAGAGAGGCTTGGAGCTGCCTGGCGAGGTGCTAACAGCCACACTGTTGCAGAATAAGCTGTCATTTACACCTCCAGTGAAGCTGCTTTGTTAGAAGAACGTTAGACAGATTTGGTGGCACCTCGCTCAGTAGGAGGCCAGAGGCATAGTATGACAAGGACAGCATTTGATATTTGAAGACTGAAAACCATGTTCTGCAATCTCCAAACATAGAAAGTAATCATCTCATTGGATCTTCCTGCTCCCGCCCAATGCTAGTTTTAGACGCAAGCCTCAGAATCTTCAAGAAGGGCATGAAAAAGGGGGATCAAAAAGGTAACTTGGAGCCCCAGCTCACTTCTACTGCAGGAACTCCTGCAGAGATGTCCTGGAGCTGAAATGACTGATCTCCAACAGCTACAGCCATCTTCCTGTGTATTATTGAAGGAATCACTTTCAGTCAACTTCTCTTCTTCTGGCCAAGCACAAGCAGTTCAATCAACTTCATCCTTATTTTTGTAACATATTATCAGTATTAGGTTTGAAGTTTTACACTTCGGAATTGTCAGTGTTCAAATGCATGAATGCTTTTGCCATTTGAAATAAAGGGGTAGATGTTTTCCAAAAATATGTAATTTTACCCAGCTTGATATTTCTTTTAATAAAAACCGAAAGAACTGCAGATGCTGTAAATCATAAACAAAAGCAGAAGATGTTGGAAAAGCCCCTCATCGGTAAAGAAAAAGTTAATGTTTTGGGCTCGGTGACCCTTCCTCAGAAGGGTCCCTCTGAGGAAGGGTCACTGGATCTGAAATGTTAACTTTGATTCCTCTTCACAGATGATACTAGATCTGCTGAGCTTTTCCAGCAACTCCTACTTTTGATATTTCTTTCATTTGTTTAATTTTGTCACCAAAACTGAGATGGTCTGATCAGCTGCCTATACATTTCCCTTGCTTTCCCAGCACGTTAGATCAAATTTCCTCTACTTATCCCCCCTCCTACTAGCCCTGGACTCTTATCTTTCTCTAGTTTCTCTATCTTCCCTCATGTCCTCTCTAAGCTCATCTTGTTCATGAAAGCCAGCCCTGCTATAAATTTGCTATAAATTCTGTGTCTTACAATTGTGTACTCCACAACCGCCTGATGAAGGAGCAGTGCTCCGAAAGCTAGTGCTTCCAATTAAACCTGTTGGACTATAAGATGGTGTTGTGTGATTTTTAACTTTGTACATCCCAGTCTAACACTGGCATCTCCAAATCAGTCTTAATAAAGTTGTTGTGGAAAGAGTGCATCCTCTTGTTGCCAGTCCAGAGCTAGGGGCTACTGTTTTAATACTAGGGCCATCCATCTAGGACAGAGACAGGCAGTTTATTTCTCTCTAAGAAGGTTGTGCAACTTCTGTACTCTGTGCCTCAGAAGGCAGTGGAGACAGGTTCATTGATTCCTTTTAAGACAGGCTTAATTGGATTTTTGTAAGGCATGGAAATCATAGATTATCAGGAGTGTGTGTGAATATGGAATTCACAACACAAACAGATCAGCTATGATTCTATTGATCGACGAAGTGGGCTTGAGAGGTTCTCTGGCTTACTTCTGCTCCTATTGCATACATTCATACAGAATAGAATATCCTTTATTGTCATGTGTACTCCAGTGCAGAAGTACAAGAGTACAATAAAAGATTTTTACAATGGCTGTCTCTAATGGTGCCATCTGAGGAACAAGTACCTAGTTACAAATTTTGGAAATGAAGAGGAATAAAAGTGAAAGTAGTAGCACTACGTACAGTGTCTAAAAATAAGCTAGAAATAAAATAGTTATAACATATTTAGAGGATTGACATTACAGTCTGGTAAAGAGTTTCAAATAGATATTACATTGCTGCTGCCCAGCAAGCATGGTCTGACTGGCCACATCTGACCCTATACACCACAGAGCTCCTTATTGAGGGATGATACTGACCTCCTTACAAAGCCTCCATGGCACACTGTGTCACATCACAACAATGACACTTCATTGCAATCGATGTGCGGTCTCAGCAGTACCATTTGTAAGGAGGACTTTGTAACAATCCTCTTGGATTATCTGCTAACTCGCCTGACATGGCACCATGGTGGCTAGAGTCCCTGCGATATTGCTTCAAATACGAAGACAACATCAAAGTAGACAGCAATTGCCAAGGTGCCAGCAAACCTAGCCAAAACCGTAACTTCCACCAGCTGCTGTACTGCCACCAAAGGCAGAAGCAGCAGGTGAAGATCCCGCGAGAGAGCAGAGGAGAATGGTTTAACCCTGCATTTTCTGGCCTTGTTGTAATTTTATACCTCTATCAAAAACACAGTGCAGGCACAGACACAGATCTCGAAGACCTTCATTAAGGTTTGTCATTTTCTGAAGCAGGACCTGTGCTCTAAAGGATTGGGTAGCCATCACAATCTAGTGGTCACCAAGGTTTCATTGGCCCTGAATTTTTATGCCAGTGGCTTGTTTCAAGAAGGATTTAGGAACATGTAGGGCATCTCCCAATTCTGCATGCATAAATGTCTCCAGGAAGTCATTGATGTCACTGCTTCCAGTAGTTCAAATCCTTTCCCCATGATGAGGACTATCAAGCAGCCCGGGCACTGGGACCTCCACCATAGCTAGGAACCCCTTGGTGCACTGTGCTATAGACAGCACCCACATTGCTTTGAGAGTGCCCTATCACAAATCTGCAGAGTTTGTCCACTAAAAAGCCTCACAATCCATCAATGTTAAAACTATATTGATGTTCACCATTGATGCCATATTTTGGAGGTCCTCACTAAAAACCTTGAGAGTTGTCATGATGTGTACCTACTAAAGATTCACCGACTTCTGTCTCCCTCAAGATCCTCAGACATACAGAGCTTGCTGCTAGGAGACAACAGTTACCTTCTTCAAACATTGTTCATAACTCCTTTACAGATCCTTCAAACTATGCAGAATGAAGATACAATACTGCCAACTGCAATATGCTTCATAGAATCCATAGAATCCCTACAGTGTGGAAACAGGACATTTGGCCCAACAAGTCCACAACAATCCTCCAAAGGGTAACCGATCCAAACCCATTTCCCTACCCTATTACTCTATATTTACACCTGGCTAATGCACTTAACCTATATATCCCTGAACATTATGGGCAATTTAGCATGGCCAATTCACCTAACCCGCACATCTTTGGAACGTGGGAGGAAACCGGACCACCCAGGGGAAAACCACGCAGAAACAAGGAGAATTTGAAAACTCTCCACAGATAGTTGCCTGAGACTGGAATCAAACCCGGGTCCCTGGAACTGTGAGGGAGCCGTGCTAACCACTGGGCCACCATGCCATCCCTTTTTTTCACGAACCAAGTTTTTTTACTCCAATGGGCTATAGTGGATCAGTCTATTGGCCTCCTTAAGATGCGATCTTGATACCTGAACTTTTCGAGAAGTGCCTTACAATTCAACCCGGAAAGCATGTGCCACATCGTTGTGGCATGCTGTCTCCTCCACAACCAGAACAAAGTGAAGATATCCTGGATTCAGAGGAAATGGGGAGGACATCAACAGCAATCTTTTGAGGATGAAGGTCACAATATTGATCAAGAAGGACAATCAAGACAGTGTGTTGGAGCAATGTGTCACTGAGCCCAAGAAGCTAGGCAGAATCTAATTAAAATCTGTTTCTAATTTGAATAACTGTGCTGAGCTTGTATTTCTTTTCATTGTTTAACATTGCATTGGTTATGTGGCAAGTATTTATTGTAGTATATTGCTTAGTACAAACAAAATGTGGACCTGGTCTCTTTTTTGTAGAACATGCCTTTTATTATTGCTCAGTAAATGTTTTGTTAACCATCTGATTGCATGCCTGATATCTTTGGGTAATTCCGTTTTAAGTATTTATACATTTCCTACTGGCCATGAGGGGAAAAGGCAGCAGTCAGTGACATAGTGAACTAACATTGCAAGATAATGCTAAGGCCAGGCAGCTATTAAACCTTCAGTCAAGATATGATATTTGAAGGTTGTACAGTGAAATCTTGCGTGATGGGCAGCAGGTTGAGAGGAATCCTAAGGCATCACCTTTTGACCCTCCCATCATCGGTTAGGCCTCAGCCTTTGAAAGTGAACATGGATGGTTAAATTGCTCTGAAATGTTTGGGCATTTTGTAGAGGAAGCACTGGTGCAGCTTTACCCAGTGGTTTATTACATTTTGGAGAGAATGGTGATGTCAGCTGCATATTGTATATTTCCCAGCTTTGAATAGCAATGTGCTCCATTAAAAAATTGATAGAGAATGAAGGTTTCCCTGCAGAGATGTGTGGAATCATCACTGATTTCTCACTCAGATGGTGGGTGGAAGTGTGAAAGATGTCTGCAGGCAATATCCTCGCATAATCTCAGCATATTAATCTGGAACAGCACTGCTGGTAAACACAAATTGCAATGACATGGCTGCAGTCATCAACATCACAGTTCAAGAATCTGATCTAACATCTGATGCTATCTGCACCAAAGTGTCAGTTGTTTGTGAGAGATGAGCAATGCTTGGCTATTAAAGCCTATTTCATCCTGACAATGCCTGAAGAATCTGCTTATCTCTCATACGGTTATGACCAGGTCTGACAACAGCAAATGCATGAGAGCAAACATTTGAAGAGTGCAAGTGCACATACAGAAAATAGAACACAGAACTCTACAGCATTGTACAGGCCCTTTGGCCCTCAAGATGCACCGACCTGCAAAATTAATCTGATGCCCATCGAACCTACACTGTTCCATTATTATCCATATGTATGTCCAATGTCAGTTTAAATGCCCTTAAATTTGGTGAGTCTACTACTGTTGTAGGCAGGCCGTTCTACACCCCTACCACTGTCTGAATAAAGAAACTGCATTTAATATCTGTCCTAAATCTATCACCCCTCAATTTAAAGCCACGTTCCCTCATGTAAGCCTTCACCATCCAAGGAAAAAGGACCTACACTGTCCACCCTATCTAACCTTCTGATTATCTTATACGTTTCAATTAAGTCACTTCTCAACCTTCTTCTTTCCAAAAAAAAAGCCTCAGATCCCTCAGCCTTTCCTCATAAGACCTCCCTTCCATACCAGGCAACATTCGAGTAAATCTCCTCTGAACCCTTTCCAAAGCTTCCACATCCTTCCTAGAATGCGATGACAAGAACTGTACACAATACTCCGGGTGTGGCCGCACTAGTGTCTTGTACAGCTGAAGCACGGCCGCGTGGCTCCGAAACTCAATCCCCTTACCAGTAAACGCCAACAAACCATATGCCTTCTTAACAACCCTATCAACCTCGGTGGCAACTTTCAGGGATTTATGCACCTGGACAAGGAGATCTCTCTGTTCATCTCCACTGCCAAGAATTTTACCATTAGCCCAGTACTCTGCATTCCTGTTACTTCTTCCAAAGTTAAATTCCTCACACTTTTCTGCATTAAATTCTATTTGCCACTTCTCAGCCCAGCCCTGCATCTTATTAATGTCCCTCTGTATCCCACAACATCCTTCGGCACTATCCACAACGCTGCCTACCTCAGTGTCATCTGCAAATTTATTAACACATCCTTCTACACCCACCTCCAGATGATTTATAAAAATGACAAACTGCAGTGGCCCCAAAACAGATCCTTGTAGCACTGGTAACAGAGCTCCAGATTGAACATTTCCCATCAACGACCACTTTCTGTCTTCTTTCAGCTAGCCAATTTCTGATCCAAACTGCTAAATTACCTTCAATCCCGAAACTCCTTATTTTGTGCAATAACCTACCATGTGGAACCTTATCAAACATCTTACTGAAGTCCAAATACACCACATCAACCGCCTTACCTTCATCCATCTGTTTTGTCACCTTCTTGAAGAACTCAGTAAGGTTAGTGAGGCACAACCCACCCTTCACAAAACCATGTTGACTATTCCTAATCAAATTAATCCTTTCTAGATGATTATAAATCCTATCTCTCATAATCTTTTCCAACACCTTACAACTGAAGTAAGGCTCATCAGGGTTGTCCTGACTCCCCTTCTTAAATAAGGGAACAACATTTGCTATCCTCCAGTCTTCTGGCACAACTCCTATCAACAATGATGATGTAAAGATTGAAGCCAATGGCTCTGCAATTACCACCCTGGCTTCCCAGAGAATCTGAGGTTAAATCCCATCTGGCCCCTGGGTCTTATCTATTTTCAGATCTTCCAAAATTGCTAAAACCTCTTTGTGAACTTCAATCCCATCTAATCTTGTAGCCTGTATCTGCATATTCTCACTAATATTGCCCTTTTCCAGTGTGAATTCTGACAAAAAGTATTCATTAAGTGCTTACCCTATGTCCTCAGATTCCACACACAACTTTCCACTGCTATCATTGATTGGCCCTAATTTTACTTTAGTCATTCTTTTATTCCTGATACACCTATAGAAGGCCTTAGGGTTTTCCTTGATTCTATCCGCCAACAACTTCTCATGTCCCCTCCTTGCTCTTCTTAGCCCTCTCTTTAGATCTTTTCTGGCTAACTTATAACTCTCAAGCCCCCTAACTGAGCCTTCATGCCTCATCCTCATATAAGCCTTCCTCTTCCTCTTGACAACAGCTTCAACTTCTTTAGTAAACCATAGCTCCCTATCTCAACAACCATCTCCCTGCCTGATAGGTATATACTGTACTTATCAAGAACCTGCAGTAGCTGTTCCTTGAATAAGCTCCATAGTTCAAGAATGCCCATCCCCTGCAGTTTCCTTCCCATCCTATGCATTGTAAATCTTGCCCAATCGCATCATAATTGCCTTTCCGCCAGTTATACCTCTTCCCCTGCAGTATAGACCTATCCCTGCCCATTGCTATTGTAAATATAACTGAATTATGATTACTATCGCCAAAGTGCTCACCTACCTCCAAATCTAATATCTGGCCGGGTTCATTGCCCAGTACCAAACCCGATATGCCATCGCCCCTTGTTGGTCTCTCTACATACTGTGTTAGAAAACCCTCCTGCATACATTGAACAAAAACTGACCCACCGAAACTACTTGAACTATAGTATTCCCAGTCAATAATAGGGAAGTTAAAGTCCCCCACAACAGCTACCCTGTTACTCTCACTCCTATCGAGAATCACCTTTGCTATCCTTTCCTCTACATCCCTGAAACAATTCAGAGGCCTATAGAAAACTCCCAACAGGGTGACCTCTCCTTTTCTATTTCTAATCTCAGCCCAAACTACCTCAGTAGATGAGTCCTCAAATGTTATCTTAGCAGTTGTAATACTACCCTTGATTAACAATGCCACACCCCTGCCTCTTTTACCAACTTCTCTGTTCTTGCTGATATTTATAAAAGTACAAGATTTCAATCTCTGCAACTAGGGTGGAGGCAGCCTGCTCTGTAGTTGATGCTGTCGCCTGGAAAGACTTGGGCGTTCATCCCTGAGGATGTTTGGGCCTCAAGTCCTGATTCTTGCCCAAATGCAGACCAAATCTGAAATTCTAGAGGCTTTGCCATCAAAGGCAGGGGAGGAGTGGGAGGACCAGGCACCTCCAGGGTGCGTGAAGAAGATTCTGATGGTTCTGTATACAGGTCCTCCTGTCTGCTGGTGTTTGCTAAGACCAGCCTGTCTCCCTGATAGGAAGGAGCATCTGGAGAGGTCAAGGTTCCCATAGTATCTCTCGTCTTGCCTCTGATAATGAGCACTTAAGTGTCTGCAAAGGAGTGCAGTTGTGGCTATGCAGCATTGACTGAGTGTATTGGATCTCGGTTTCCACGCTGGTTGCCAGAGCCTGTATAGTACTGATATCAATGGTGGTCTCTTCCATCCTTGGATCCAGTTCTCTGACTGCCTCTGACAAACCTGCCTCCTGTTCCTGCATTTCCACAAATCATTAATGTTCTAGACCATGGCATAATTTTCTTCTTGGGGCTGACCAGGTCTGTAGCTTTGCATGTCAAAGAACTGGGCTTTTTCTTCCTCAATCAGCTGCAGAGATGTGCAATGTTCCTGCTAATTTCCTTCTCTTCTGCACAGACATCTGAAGTCCATGCACTGTAGTGACTTTTGGAATGGGGTGTCAATGTTGTGATTAGTCTTGGAATGCCACTTGCCATGGAAGGACCCTCAGAGTAGCTACCCACAATTTAGAGGGAAGTTGGAGGCATGTCCATGATATTCTTTGAATTACACTAGCAGGTATAAGTCCCTGAGCTGGTGGAGGGTACTGTGAGTGCATTCTTGTCCATCCTCTGAGAGCTCAGTGACCTCATCTCGCTAGGTGGAGGTTGGAGCTGTGGGTAGCCAGCATTTGTCTTTTCCAGATGGAGATTCACTGCATAAGAAAGGGAGTGCCTTGGGTAAGAGGGCTGAACGCTTGTGCAGGTTAGGATTGAGTTACATTAGTGTTAATGGGACAGCAGTGTAGAACAATGAAGCTCACTGAGTCAGTTGTTAATGGAGCTCTCCCTTTGGCCAGGTGAATGCCTGTGCTCTTCTCCATCCAGCTCAAGTAGTTTCTCCTCATGACATGAGGAGATTTATGTCCATCACACCCTCTCTCCTCACCCCCGGGTCTCGATCCTCTCAGCTTTGTTGTTGGACAATATTTTCTTGCAATGAGACAATGGGAGGGATTGAGTAAGATTCAAGAGTAAGATAGAGGAGCCATTAGTGGTGATGCTAGAGCAGCAAGCTAACTTGCTTTTCTGCGCCATGTCCTTTATGACAATAATGTAGCACCACAGTGTGAAGAACAGTTCCCACTTGCAACATTTGTAGTGATGTGTTCAGTATCAGTAGCATCTGGAATGTCCTGGCAGTGCCTCTGTCCCTCCCACTGCATGTTTCCACAAAATGGGTGCAGTAGAGCCTAGATGTGTAATGAATGAATTAGGGAGAAGAATATTGTGTGAGCCATGTGGACTGGCTGCCTCGAATTTTACTCAAAAATACACTAACTCAAAATAGAAAAAACTCAACCCTGTGATTTATCAGAATAGATGAAAGCTACCTGGATATTTTGCCCAGAAGGCAGTCACACCCCTATGTCTATTTACTTCAGATTTGTTTCTTGATCAGAAACAGAAGGGAGTGATTATGAACAAGATTACATGAGGATTCAGAAGGAAGCGACTCAGCCTTTGCAATTCTCTGACCATTTCAAAGTTCTTAATCTTTTCAAATGAGAGCAGAAACTGCTGAGAGAATTAACAAATTGACTATAATACCATGGTATTGGAGTCCACTCAAATGGAGGTAACGAAACGAAACGTAGATGTAATAGGAGATAGAATAGTTAGCGAATAGATGCTGTTCCCTGCAGGCAACAGCAAGAATCCTGCAGACTATATTGCCCGCCTGGTGCCAGGACCAAGTACGTGTTATCAGGTCTAAGCTAGAATGTGTAGTGAAAATGGAAAAATCCAGTTGTTGTGGTACACATGGGGGCAAATTGCAATGGGAGGACAAGGGAAAGGTTTCTGCCTTTCTGTCACCCAAATAAAAAAAATTGTGCAAAGCAGCACTTGATGAATTGCACAACTGCTTTTTAAATAATGGCATCAAGAATCCTAGGATATCCCAGCAGGACCAGGTACTTCTGCCTGTGGCAAGAAGAAGAAAATGATGAGTGGAATGTCAATAGGGGTCTGGTGCGTAAGAACAAGTTTGAGAAGATTGCATGAGCAACCCTGCTGGGCCCTGAAGATAGAAACCTCCCCAATGAAACTTTTCAAAATTCACATTTGGCTGATTTCTGGTAAAATTGCCTTGAAGAAAGAAAGCAGTTAAAAAAATAGTAATACTTAGAAATGAATTCACTAGTCATACAGGTCCTATATTTTGAAGTATACGAGATGAGTCAGACCAGAATGTCTCACTCACCAGTTTTATCGATTTTTTCTTCTGGGTCAGCCCAATTACAGACATCACTGCTCCACCTGCACTGTCCATCCCCATCATGAGCAAGTCTTAGAGCCCAAACCCATCCATTTCATTGCATGGGTCGATTATACAACAAAGAAGATCATCAATAAATTTAAACTTCTGTCTATTGTTCTTAATTCCAATTGCTATGTTTTATTACTTGGTGATATACAGAAATGATTCAAACTTCAGGTTTTGTCTGCACAGGAGCTTTATGTACACTTTATAAAGATTTCTGCCTGCATGCTTATATCACCTAACCTCGGATAAGTCTCTTGTCTTTTTACATTAGAGGTGCTCATCCTTTTGCAGCCAAGGGCACATACATACCAGAGAATTTCATATGGCCTGATTTCTGTTTTACTGGTGCACAAATGTACAGCTCATTCACTGAGTTCTCATAATTAATCATTACATAACTTACATGAGAAAGATCACAGGTCAGGAAAAAAATGATGTAAAGTGAAAGTTTATTGTTATTTGATTTTTTTAACATGTTCCTTTATTCATATTTTATTTGATACCAAAGTTGCTCATAAATGGTCATTACCAGGAGACAGCATTAATTGGAACTAGCCACCAATATGCCATGCAGCTCCTTAATGTGTCTGGATAGGCATTTTAAACTGGAATGAACTGCCTTTCTGTAGCTTATCCGAGTACTTGGCTTCAGCTCCTTCACCAAGATGCAATTTTATGCTAAAAGTAGGATAAACCAATGTTTAAGTCAAACACTTCACATTGGTTACTTCCTTAACTATTCAGCACCTAAAGCATTTGGTGAAAATCACAGTCTCCAAGTCTTGCATTAGCGTAAGGGAAGCTTTATAAGAAGATAATTCTGGAAGGGGTTGTATAGGACAGAGCCTTCTATCTTCATCTGTATTTTACTTCCAGGCGACATCACCTGCAGAGATGGGCTCAGCTTCCATGCTGATTATACTCCGTTCTGGGTTCTTTCCCATGTTTATTGACCACTCCATTACCTCGATGTTGTGAACATCAGTTTTGGAAGAACCACAATTTCCTCCAATTAAACAGTCGGTATATCAAAATCATCATATTCAGTCCTTGTCGCAAATTCAATCATATTTTCCATCCTATGTCAGAGATTAAGCCAGTTTGTTTGCAACATCAGTGTCCAAACCGTCAGTGGAGCTCCTGACTGCCTAACCTCTCCATTATCGCTCCTGACCACACTTACTTCAATGACAACAAGCTGCTCCATCTGTACAAAGAAAATCTGCTGCCGGAACAATTTTCCTAACTCAATCGTTCTAATGCTTTCCTGCCCAGTCTGCCATCCTCTGCACTTGGTAAACTTCAATTCAGCCATAACATTGCTGTGAATGACCTATCACTTACCAAACTCGACTTGCATATCATCTCTGCACATGCAGACCTGATCGGAACAGCATTGTTAAGAGGAAGGCTCCTTGAAATGCAAAAAAAATTGAACTGATTATTATACCAAAAAGTATTAATGTTTCTAACAATGTTCATCTCCATGTTATGGAAGAAAGCAACTTAAAGATCAACATTGACATCCAAAGTAACCGATTCTGAAAATACAAAGCTTTCTAGCATATTACTCCAACAACCACCTGATGAAGGAGCAGCGCTCTGAAAGCTAGTGCTTCCAAAAAACCTTTTGGACTATAACCTAGTGTTCTGTGATTTTTAACTTTGTACACCAACAAAGTAACATTCATCATACCAGGAATATTAGAGGATAATTTTCAACTCTGATATTTCCACTCATTGTGGTAGTTGGTAGTCTATATGTTTAAACTACTTAAGGCAGAATTAATAATAGTTCAATTAATCTAATGTGAATTAATACACCAGTGGACCAAATAAATGTCAATGAATGTAGGTCTGGTTGGAGAAGGTGGTAAAATAGATGGGATACAATTACATCACACTTCATCTTCATGTTCAAAATGTCACTAGAGGTTTGAGTCACATTCAGATCTTTATTCCAATCCAGACCAATTGACTTAATTTAATTTATATTATTTAATTATTCTGATTGAATGCATTGAAAAGAATGCAAGGGAAATACTTACACAGAAGCAATAATCTATATTTCAACTGCCATAAACAATTCTCTTAATAATAGCAAAATACACGAATAAATAGATTAAAAGATTATCAAATTCAAAATAGACTGAATTTCTGAAGATTATTTTTGTTAAATGTAATATTAGCTATTAATTATTTTATTTAGTTTCCTTTTTGGCAACCTTTTCAAGTAAACTGATATATTTGTGCATTTTATAAAATACTTGCAGTTTCATATGTCATTTTGCTTTTTTAAAAACATTATATAGTGAATAATGCAGCTTATTTGTTTTGGAAGATAGCAACAGAAAGGCTATTTAGCCTTTCAATCCTGCTCAGGCATTCAATGAGATTAAAGCTAGTATGCAATCCTGCACCTGCCTTGCCCTCATATCCATAATATTTAGGGACGAGCAATAAATCCTGTCCTAGCCTTCAATACCTACATCCCATGGTCAAATAATAAAATGAAATTACTGGCAAACAGGAATCTGCAAATTGTATTTTAAAAACAATAATTGATCTAATATTAATTGCCATTTTTGAAGAATTTCAAATATCCCCAATGTCTCTAAATTGTCAGAATGTTTGACTGACATCAGGTAATGGATGAGCAGATATTTAATCTAAACTAAATATTGGGAAGACCAACATCATTGTATTTGCTTGCTTCACAAACTCCACATCTCAGACAACTTCATTCTTTTCCTGGCATTGATCTGAGGCTAAACCAGACTTTTCGCCAATGTGGGACAGTACTTAATGAAGGAATATCTCAGCAGTAAGGGCAGCAGCAGTTCACAGTAGGAGTGGGCATCTTTTTTGTTTATTGTTATGACAAAAATAAAAGTTCACCTTTGAATGAAAACATTTTAGCATTTATTTTCTGTCATATTTCTATCAACGTCCATCCCGTTCATTTGATCATGTTAACTACACCTTTTTCAACAGTACATTTGAATGGTTTTAAGCAACATTCATTTTGATGTTTTACTTTACCCTAGAGAGCTTCATAACTCGCGACTACCGGTATGCATTTAATATGTTCCAGCTATGTGGAAGGGTCTCAAGGTAACTGTTTAAAAAACATTCACTTGATTGCTCTGAGTTTATGGGACTTCATTCAGTTGTGCACAGCTCCATCTTTTGGTAAATAGACACAATGCATTTTATTCACAAAGCTTTGAAAAAAAGTTTCACGTGAAAAGTTAACTCCTTATGAAGATTTGAAGATGCCAAAACAATAGATTGCAACTCCCATCTCACCCAGAAATATATTTTTTACTGCAAAATATACTTTATTTGTAAAACAAAATTATCAACATACACAGAAAATATATTTTTAAACAAACAGCAAAAACAAACATTAGATCAAACATTTCTCTGCCAAACTATTTGCCTCTCTATTCTCTCTGCTCCTTTAAGATGCTTTGAAAACCTACCCCTCAGATCAAATGTGTGGTCATCTATTCTGATATCTAATTTCATCGTTCACTGTTAAAATGTTCTAGTTACAACATGCGTGGAATGATTTCTGCTTTAAGGACACTACATAACGCAAATTGCTATTTCTGTTATAATAATCTCCCTTGTTCAATAAGGTTCTAATACTTTTAGAACCATGGAATAGGTACTACATGGAAATAGGTCATTCAGCACATTGTATTCTGTGCCAACTCTCTGCAAGGCTTAACCTTATCGCCCTGTGATTCTTTCCTCATCCTATAATGATCCACTTACATGTGAATTTCACAATTCAATCTCGTTATGTACAGAAAAACATACAAATTAGGAGCAGGAGTAGGCTAAAAAAAAGACTTTCATCATGCCATCATTGCCACATTTGCCACTAGCTTTAATAGCTGTGGTTCTTTATCCTTGCACTGCTGTAACACCTTTGCCCTATCTACTTCTATGCAGACCCCTCAGGATTTTAAATACCTCAATCAAATTTTGTATTTTGATTTTAGTGCACAATTCAATGTCAATAGTTTATTATTTGAAAATCTGACGTGGGTACATACCTACAATTCATTTTATTCATTCATATGATGTGGATGTCGCTGGTGCATCCTACACCCAATGACAACTGAATTTTATAGTTTGTTGCATTGGAGTTTACAATTTCCCTTGCTGACAGTATTCTCAGTTAACAGCAACTCATCAAAGTAGCGTTCTCCTCTAGATACTTACATTTACTTCATCCATTAGCATTATTCTCCAAATTAACATATTCTAAACATGAACAACAATCTTAAATAAAGCCAATTACATAAATACGAGCACAGAACTAAGGTTGATTATGTAAATAGACTGAAAAGTTTACACTGTAAATATTTCAATGGGAAGCATTTAAAAACAGTTCAAATGTTCAACAAAAAAAAATCCACTGAAAAGCAACAACTCAGAAAAAAAATGAAACACTGAGGAGGAGAAGACTATTAAGCCTGCTCTGCCAAGACCTACCTGTGGCTTAGAAGGTTAAGGATTGTATTAAATTAAAAGAATGTTGCAAAGAACAATAGCAAGTCTGAGGAGAGAGAAACCTGCAAAGGGTCAATAATAACTAATAAAAAGGAAAAACATAGATTAATATTCAACTAACTAGGAATGTAAAAACAGATTATAAAAATTTAATACACTCTGACATTTTAACGACATTTACATTAGATACACAAACATTTTCACAATGATCATATTCTACAGAAATTTGGTTTGTTCACAAGTTTTCCTCAATATTTGCTCTTAAAAAAGCATCAACTATAACATTGTCTTTACCTGCGACACTAATGATTTTCAAATGATATGGTTTATAGTATTAATCTCCAACAAAAACAGACTCAAGTCATTGCCGTTGAATCATTCCTGAAAAATGAGGGAATTGTGATACATAATAGACTCTGCAAAATATTGTTGAGCCAACACCAGGCTCAGACATTCCTTTTTCCTCATGAATATTTTTGTTGGCATGAATTCAAATTTCTAGAAGCATAACTAACTAGTAGTTTGACTCCATCTTGTTTTCCTGTAACAAGACTGCAAAAAAATCGAATCCCTCAATTTTGTTTCTCTAGATGCATAGAACATGGATCTTCTGCCCTTGATGTTGCTCCGACCTGTGGAACCAATCTGAAGCCTATCTATCCTACACTATTCCATTTTCATCCATATGTCTTTCCAATGACCATTTAAATGCCCTTAAAGTCGGTGAGTCTACTACTGTTGCAGGCAGTGCATTTCACACCCCTGTATTCTCTGAGTAAAGAAACTATCTCTGACATCTGTCTTAGGTCTATCACGCCTCAATTTAAAGCTATGTCCCCACATGCTAGCCATCACCATCCAAGGGAAAAGGCTCTCACTGTCCACCCTACCTAACCCTCTGATTATCTCATATGTCTTTGGCCTTGTATCACAATATAGTCAAATAAGACATATTTACATTGGCAAATTCACTTTTCATCAAATTTATGACCAAATTAGCTCTTTATAAATGATCAAACTATTAATTATACTGGTGTAAATCTCCTTTTCAGATTTAGATAAACACAACCTAGTGATCTGTGTGTGAATCCAGATGCATTATCATTTGATAATCTAGTTGTTTAACTAGAGCTATAGAATCATAAAGATATACAGCAAGGAAATAGACCCTTCAGTCCAACTCGTCTATACCAACCAGATATCTAAATTAATCTAGTCCCATTTTACAGCATTTGGCCCATATCCCTCTAAACCCTTCCCTTTCATATACTTATCCAGGTGCCTTTCAAATGTTGCAATTATACCAGCCTCCATTACTTTCTCTGGCAGCTCATTCCAAACATGCACCACTCTCTGTATGAAGAAGTTGGCCCTTAGTTCCCTTTTATATATTTCCCCTCTCACCCTAAACCCTCTAGTTTTAGACTCCCCTACCCTGAGGAAAAGACCCTCTCTATTTATCCTATCCAAGCCCCTGATTTTATAAACCACTATAAGGTCATCTCTCAGCCTTCGATGCTCCAGGGAAAATAGCCCCAGTCTATTCAGCCTCTCCCTATAGCTCAAACCCCAGGCAACATCCTTGTAAGTCTTTTCTGAAAATTTCAAGTTTCACAACATCCTTGTTACAGCAGGGAGACCAGGATTGCATGCAGTATTCTAATATTGGCCTAACCAACGTCCTATACAACTGCAACATGACGGTCCAACTCCTATACTCAATACACTGACCAATAAAGGCAAGCATGCCAAAAGCTTTATATCCTATCCTAGCTACCTGCAACTCCACTTTCAAGGAACTATGAACCTCCACTCAAAGATTTTTTTGTTTAGCAACACTCCCCAGGACCTTACCATTAAGTGTATAAGCCCTGCCCTGACCTGTCTCACCAAAATGCAGCACCTCACATTTATCTAAACTAAACTCCATCTGCCACTCCTCAGTCCATTGGACCATGTGATCAAGATCCCATTGTAATCTGAGATAACTTTTTTTGCTGTCCGCTAAACCTCCAATTTTGGTTCATCAGCAAACTTACTAACTATACCTCCTATGTTCACATCCAAAACATTTGCTGAAAGGTTGTTAGTATATTTTTCTTTGCAAACTTTTTTGATAAAGTTCATCCAGCCAAAGAAAGGTTGATACTTCTCTGGCTGTGACAATGGAGCTTGTCAATGTCCTTTTAAGTGGTCAATTTTTGTAACAAACCATGCTATTCCAATCCTCTCAATACAATAGTCCAATCCTGGAATTGGCTATGAATTTACCTTGGCATTGTATCCACTTTGCAATCATCTATATGCAGTCGATATAATCCATCTTGTTCCAGCATTATCACAATAGGTCAGCTTCAGCTATGAATCAGTTTAGTAATGGACCTTGGAAGTGGGCATGGCAGAAAAAAAAAAGTGGGAACACTGTTAAGAATATTTTTGGAGTAATGTATCACCTACCTTAACATTGTGCTGAGCTAAAGACATTTTCTGGATTTTTCTGGATATTTACACAAATTGACTGTAATAGCTTTTCTATGAGTCTTTCATAATTTTTGGGGAGATGCATAATATTCTATCATACATATAAAGTATCTCCATTTTGTCCAACTCAATTATTTAAGGGTCAATTTTTGAATTTTCAATTTCTGATTCATCCTCCAATCATTCTGATTTTTTACTTCACTCCATATTTTTTTCATCCATTGCATATACATGTCTGTTCTGACTATCTCTCTTTTGATCTTGTTATTTTAACATACCAACATGACACAATTACTGATATAAAAACCAAAAGAACTACAGATGCTGGAAATCAGAAATAAAAACAAAAATTGCTAGAAAAACTCAACAGATCTGGCAGCATCTTTGAAAAGAAATCAAAGTTAATGTTTTGGGTCGAGTGACCCTTCCTCAGAACAATTACTGATGTTTCTATCTATCTAAAGGATCCACAAACATAATTTATATTGAGTTTCTTTTTGATTTGATAAAATCCAGTGAACGTTTGCTTCTAACTCAGAGACAAATTACAGTCTAACACTTTGATTCCATTGACAAAATTGATTTTATCTGCATTTGTTTTATTCTTGATTGAGCAGTTTTCAAAATTTTTGACCAACTCACACACTTCAGTTAGTTTTTCCTCAGAGAGGAAAAGTGTGGTCTCTAATCTTTAATTTATAAAAATTTGTTAATTAATTTAAATAGTAATCTCGCCTCAAGGCATGACTAATAGAAAACTATAACAATGGAATTCCTCATCTCATTCATTCCAATATTCTTGGCAATGATTTCCAATCATGGTCATTAAAATTCTGTGCCATCTTTCCAATTCTCATTGAGATTGTAGATATTTTATGTATGTGAGTTGCTTTATTTCCAAATTATTAATTATTTATTTGAATATATGTGACACGACATTTGAATACAAATCTCATTGTATTTCCTTGGGCAAATTATGCTTTGCAAAAGAAAGTACAAACTTTTGCACAACAATATTTGCTGTAATTTTCCCCCAATGCATTGATTCAGGAAATCTGACTGAAACATCTCTATATGTCAAAATCCACTCCTGGATTCATGTGGGGCCCTTCACAGTCTTTGTAACCTTGTCAGTTAAGTAAGATACTAAAGACTGAAGACAGGAGATATACTTCACTGAGATTGCAAGCAATGTCCTTTCAGTAAATTTCGGCACATTTGCTGCACATGGCTTTCTTTATTTCTCGCAAAGACACATATAAATATGCTAACTCAATGACTTTTCTTACAGTACTCTGAGAATACCTCAGGGCCTTTTTTCGGACCAGTCTACTTGGATTGCTAAAACAACTTACATAACTTTTCCTGCTCTGATGGCCTAGAAACTGTCAAAACTAAACTTTTCATCTGATGGTTGGATCTTTTCTTCTGAATAGAACCTGCCTCTAGCGTTTGATTTCTTTTTTTGGTTGGTCATAAAAATACAACTCAGTAAACACTGGAGCAATCATCTCAGCAGATAATATGCCTAGTCATTTAGCATATGTCTTTATGATATCTTGGAAACACGGTTTTGACACATTGCTAAAACAAATTGACCTTAATCAAAAAAAAATCACCTTCATGGAACTAGAATCAAAAAACCAATTTACATCTACTTTAGAATCCAAGATCCCAATTAATAATGATCATAAATCTTAACCATGAAAGAGTCACCAGAATCCTCTTTTTTGGTTTTGTATTCTATGGCTCAATCTATTCATGTATTTTATTTATTCATTAAATGTGAACATTACTAGCTAGGTCAGCATTTATTGCCCATTACTAATTGCCCTGGAGAAGCTAGTAGTGAGGTGCCTCCTTGAACCACTGCAGTTCCTGGGGTTTAAGGTTACCCATAGTGTGTTAGAAAAGGAATTATAGGATTTTGACAGTGACATAGAAAGAACAGCAAATATCTGTCTAAATCAGGATGGAGTATGTCTTGGAGGGTAACTTGCAGGAGGCAATGTTTCCAAACGTCTACTGCTCTTGTTCTTCTGTTAGTCAAAGTTGAGGATTTGGAAGTGCTGGAGAAGGTTCCTTGGTGAGTTACTGCAGTGCATCTTATAAATTGTCCATACTGCTGCCATTGCGCATCAGTGATGAAGGGAGCAAATGTTGTCCATGATGGAAGGGATGCCAATCAAGTGGGCTGCTATGTTCTGGATGGTGTCAAGGTTCTTGAATATTATTGAAGTTGCACTCGTTAGTCACGTGGGGAGTATTCCATCACAATTCTGACTTGTGTCTTGAAATAGTCAACAGACAATGTGGTGTTGAAGGTGAGTTATTGGCTGCAGGATTCCTGCTCCAACCTGCTGCTAAAACATTTTAAGTTGAAATGTATTGTACTGGAAAAGCACAGCAGGTTAGGCAACATCTGAGGAGCAGGAAAGTCGACTTTTCGGGCATAAGCCCTTTACCAGGAATGTGGAGGGGGAAGGGGACTGAAAGATAAATAGAGGGGTGGGGTTGGGCTGTGGGGAAGGTAGCTGAGAAGGGGATAAGTGGATGCAGGTGGTGGATAATTGTGATAGGTCGGTGGGGAGAGTGGAGGGGATGGGTGGGAAGGAAGATGGATAGTTAGGACAGGTCAAGATGGCTGTGTGAAGTTGGACGGTTGGATCTAGGATGAAGTGGAGGGAAGGGAGATTTGGAATCTAATGAAGTCGGGTTGATGCTGTGTGGTTGAAGGGTCCCAAGGTGAAAGGTAAGGCATTCTTCCTCCAGTTATCAGGTGGCTTTGATTTGGCAGTGGAGGCCCAGGACTTGCACATATTTGGTGGAGTGAGAGGAGTTGATATGATTGGCCACAGGGTGGTGGGGTTGTTTGGTGTGTGTGTCCCAGAAATGTTCCCTGAAATGCTCCACGAGTTGGTGTGCTGTCTCTCCGATGTAGAGGAGACCACATCGAGAACAATGGACACGCTAGATGATTTGGGTGGATGTGCAGGAAAATCTCTGCTGGATGTGAAAACATCCCTTGGGACCTTGGATAGACGTGGGGGGGGGGGGGGGGGGGGTGTATGGACATGGGTTTTACACCTCGCAAGGGAAGGTGCCAGCTATGGAAGGTGGGTTGGTGGGGGGTGTGAACCTAACAAGGGAGTCATGGAGAGAATGGTCTCTGCAGAATGCAGATAGGGATGTTGAAGGAAATATATCTTTGGTGGTGGGGTCTGATTGTAGTTGGTGGAAATGGCAAGTGATAATGTGCTGGAGACTAGTGGGTTGGAAGATGAGGGCCGGGGGGGGGGGGGGGGGGGGTTATCCTTGTTGCAGTTGGAAGGGTGGGGTTCAAGGGTGGAGGTGTGGGATATGGAGGAGATGTGCTGGAGGGAACATGGGAGGGGAAATTGTGATTGAAATAGGAGGCCATCTGGGATGTCCAGGAGTGGAATTGACCTTATAGAGGTTTACAAAATTATGAGGGGCATGGATAGGGTAAATAGACAATGTCTTTTCCCTGGGGTCAGGGAGTCCAGAACTAGAGGGCATAAGTTTAGGTTGAGAGGGGAAAGATATAAAAGAGACCTAAGGGGCAACTTTTTCACAGAGGGTGGTACGTGAATGGAATGAGTTGCCAGAGAAAGTGGTGGAGGCTGGTACAATTGCAACATTTAAGATGCATTTGGATGAGTATATGAATAGGAAGGGTTTGGAGGGATATGGGCCGGGTGCTGGCAGGTGGGACTAGATTGGGTTGGGAAATCTGGTCAGCATGAACAGGTTGGATCGAAGGGTCTGTTTCCATGCTGTACATCTCTATGACTCTATATGGTGGAGGTGGAGGAATTGGGAGTAATGGATCGCGTTTTTACAGGGCGGGGGGGTTGTTTGAGGAGGTGTAGTCAAGGTAGCTGTGGTAATCGATGGGTTTGAAATAGATGTCTGTGTTGAGTTGGTCACCAGAGATAGAGACAGAGCTGTCCAGGAAGAGGAGGGAGGTGTCAGAGATGGTCTATGTGAACTTAAGGTCAGGGTAGAATGTGTTTGTGAAGTTGATGAACTGTTCAACCTCCTCATGGGAGCACAAGGTGGCGCCGATACAGTCATCAATGAAGTGGAAAAGTCTGGTCCATTGAAGCCCCAGGATTGTTGATGATGAGGAACTCAGTGACATTAATGCCATTGAACAACAATAGTGCTAGTTAATTTCTTTCTCGTTGGAGAGGGTCATTATTTAGTATTTGTGGAGTGTCAATATTACTTGCCATTTATCAGCCCAAGCTTGGATGTTGTCCTGATCTTACTGTGTATGTACACCATCTGTTTCCGTAGCTGAGCTATTATGTTGAATATTTACAGTCATTGGTGAACTTATTTACAGTCACTTCTGACCTAATGATGGGCAGGTCATTGAGGAAGCAGCTGAAGATGTTAGGGCCTAGAAAACTATCATGAGGAACTTCTACAGTGATGTCCTGTTACTGAGAACATTGATCCCCAGCAATCTTCTTCTATTCTAGTAGTGGCTCCAACCGTCTGAGAGATATTCCCGATTCTCATAAACTCCAGTTTTGCTAGTGCTCCTTAATGCCACTATTGGTCAAATGCTGCATTGATGTCATGGGCAGTCACTCTTATCTCAATGCTGTTTATTAGCTCTTTTGTCGATGTTTCGACCAAGCCTGCAATGAGGTCAGGAGCCAGGTGGGCCTGATGGAGCTCTGGGCATCAATGAGCAGGTTATTCCTTTGTAAGTGCTGCTTGATAGCAAGGTAAGCAACCCCTTCCATCCCCTGATAAGACTGTAACTAGCCAGATTGGATTTGGCCTATTCTTTGTGCCCAGGTCTTACCATGGTGATAGGTAGATGCCAGTATTGTGGCTGTACTGGAACAGCTTTGCTTGGGCTATTGTTCGTTCTGGAGCATGTCTTCAGTCCAGTGCTGGAATGCTATCTAGACCCATAGTCTTTGCAGTGTAGAGGGCATTTAGCTGTTATTTAACATTATGTAGAGTGAATCTGGAAGGTTGATGATTGTCACCTGTGTTGCTGGAGATCTCTGGAAGAGACTGACATATATCATTCACTCATCACTTTTGATTGAAGATGGATGCAAATATTTCAGTCGATATTTTTTTGCTTTGTTGTCTGGGCTTCCCCATTATTTGGGATGGGCATATCTATGCAGCCTCCACCTCCTGTTACTTGTTCATTTGTCCAACACAATTCATGACTGGATGTGACAGCAGTGCAGTGCTTATGTCTGATGTGGTGTTTCTGAACTCTCTCTATTGTATGCTGTTTCAGCCATTTGGCATCAAATAGTTCTGTTTTTGCATCAGCCGGTTTTCACCTTATTTTCAGGTATACCTGTTGCTGCTTCTGGTATGCGCTCCTTTTCATTGAATCAGTGTTGATCTCTCAGTTTGATAATAATGGTAGAGTGGAGGATATGCTACAGAATGAGTTTACAAATCATAATTGAAAACAATGTTGCTCCACCTGATGGCCCACATCATGTCCAGTTTGTGTTGCTAGATCTATTCAAGTTCTATCAATATTAGTAATGTCACACAAAACAATGGAGTGTATCATTTCAAGGACTGTACAGTGATTGTCCCTGCCAATACTGTCACAGATGGACACATCTGCAACAAGTAGATTTGTGAGGATGAAGGCAATTAGGTTTTTCCCTTTGTTGTTTCCTTCAGCATTTGTCACAGACCCATCCGCAGCTATGTCCTAAAGGTGGGTGCTGAGCTACTCCTAGTGATAGAAAATTGAAGTCACAAGTTTATAAGTCACAAATCACCTTCACATACTTAGAACCACAGTGTCACAAACCCATATCAATCTGTTTATATTGTTATTGAATGACAACTACTCTATACAAACAGTATTCCCTAACTCATACAGGACATTATGTATAGCAGTGTTAGTAGTATCTAAATGGTGGGCAGGAGGCATAGCTTCAACTCCATTTCCTAGTGGAAGAGACAGTGGTCGCCATCATTAAAATAACTGTGGTCGAGCACATAGCCATCAGTGCGATTTACACGGTTAAAAATGACAGTATCCCTCTACCTAGTCCACCTTCTCATATCTTACTTGCCATCATCCTACAATCTCTTCTGATTTAAAAGCTACTTATGATGTAAGCATTCACTTCTTGGTTTCCTCCTTCATTGCACAAACCTACTTTTGTGGCACTTGATTTCCACATACTCAAATACAGCAACATGGCCAAGAAGTGGTGGAAACGCCAGAGATAGAAAAGCAGGAAAACAGTGATGCAGAAATATTGTGACTTGCTTGGAAACTTACACCCAGCAGCTCATATACAGGTAGCATAGCGTAGGTCATGGTACACAAGTCAACGTGGCTGCAGCAAGGGTAGGAACAATTATGATACGAGGGGATGTTGTGCATACGTTTTGCTGTAGATTTCGATTAGATTTTGTTGAAGAAGCTTATGGAAAATTGGTGGATGATCTTGCACAGTTAAATACCTGGTGTATTGAAATGCTTGGCAGAAAGCTGATTAGCTATGTCAAGCAGTATGAAGTTTGGTACCAACTTGGTACGCTCTTGGCTTCACCTCATCTAATGTGCAACTTGTCGTCAAATCAATTAGCAGATTTTTAATTTCTTTTTGGCTTGGCACTACAAACAAGGCCAGCATTATTGCTCATTGTGTAATTGGGAGACAGTAATGTTGAACCACCTGCTTGAATTGTTGCAGTCCCCTATGGTGTAGGTAAAGATTTGGTAATGTCAGAAAAGGAATTTGATGATTTTTACAGAGGAACAGCAAATGAACAATCCATTTTTAAGCCATGGAGCTGTGAAATTTGAAAAGCAACTAACTTCTACAAATATGATCCAGTTCTGAAATGGCATTTAGTGAAAGATGTCTTTACTTCTGATGCAGCACGAGCAAAAGCCACCTATCAATGCTAAATGGAAGCTCCGTAAGATTTGGGGTTCACTTTAGTTTTAATTGTAAGACAAGGACAAGCACAAATCACAAAAATGTTAGGTTAACAGGTTCAGCAGATAGTTGGGAAGGTAAAGAATGTCGGCCTTTATTTCAAATAGAATAAGGCATAAAATAGGAAAGTGCTGCTATATATAAAGCACTAGTTATACCATACATAACACAGTGAATAGTTTTGGTCCCTTTATTTAAGGAATTATATAGTGGCACTGGAGACAATTGAGAGACATTTCACTAGGTTTATCCTGGGCATGGGGGAATTTTCTTAAGAGGACATATTGAGTAGTTTGGGCTTGTAGCCATTAGAGTCTAGATGAATGGCAGGTGACCTTATTGAAACATAAGGTTTTTTAGAGGCCTGACAGAATAGATTGTTTTCTCTTGTGGGAGAATACAGGACCGGAAGCCATAATATTAGAGTAAGATAGCTGGTTTGGAAACATCTATGGAGAAACAAACAGTTAACATTGAGTCCAATGTCTTTTCTTCAGAACTTTTAACTGTTATCACAGTGGTGAATACTGAAAGATCTATTCATACTATGAGATCAGATCCCTTATTCTATCCCAGAATTTATCTATTTTTATTGTGTTTAGCACTAACAACATATTATATCAATGGCAGCCAAGCATCAGCTACTAGAATATAGATGGACGCAAAGTAACCAGTTAAAATCACGGGCTTTTTTTGGGAATCCACCAATTTACTCCATAGTGTCCTTTTATAATTCTATCTTCTCATTATCTTTTTAACAACCAACATAGCTTGTAAAGCTGTCAGTAACAATTATCCAAAATCTTCTTCCAATTAATCCTCCAGCTGCTTTAATGCATGTTTGGATGGCACAAGGGAAACTTAAGAGATCTATCCCTATTTTCCTAGCATTTATTTTCATTTAATCCATAAAGCATTTTAGTTCAAATCCTATTGGTTCTTACACATCACCAGCATATCAATTATTTTTGTTTTACGTTCTTCTTTTGATACCAGGGATTAGTGTTTTCATTTAGCTTTAGAATAATTTTAAAAGTTTCAATTGGTTATTGGCATTTGTGCTATCCCTGCTAAAGAGGTCTACCTAATGTATATATTTCATATTCTCCTTCATTTTTGTAAATGTAGCTGTCCTGTAATCCAAAAATAGAAAGAAATTATCAGTCACATTTGTCTGGATGGCCATCATGAATTTGTGTACATTGTATGGTAATTTCACGTGTTCAACTAAACATTAGTGAACAAAGGTCAAAACAGTGTGTAGCAGATGAACAATTGTCTCTATGCCAGTGTTCAGGAGAAAAAAAATCACAAACTAGGAAATCCAGTCATAAAGTTCAAGCTTAAACATAAAAAGGGGGCTGGTTTGAATGACATTGTCTGACAGAGGTAAAGATTCCCGCAGCCTGAATTTTGACAATGTGCTGTCAATATAGAACAAAGCGATTTAAACTGAATTAAATATAATTACATTCCTGAAAACATTTCTGCAAGATATCTTTACTACACTTGCTTGAAAGAACAAACATCCAACATCATAAAGGTAACTTTGTAAAATTCTGATAGATGTTAACCTTTATGTTCTTAAATTTCTATGCAAATTTTCCATAGTCATCTGCCACAACCAAACGTTTTATTCCATTCCTCATACAGTTCAAGGTCTTTCAGAGACACACTTGGTCGCACATTTACCAATGCGTTTTTAAAGTCAATGAATGCAATAGGCCGTACTTGGTCAGGTGTGATAGTGGAAATGTCTGCTATCTGAATGCTGCGGATTGGCCCCAAAGCTGCCTCACGACAAAGCTGAGTCATGTCAGCTCCTGAATATCCTTCAGATTGTTCAATTATCAACTCTAATTCCTCTGGATTTAGTGAACAGTTTTCATGAGACATTAACTTCATTACTATCTGCCTCCTTGCTGACATTTCTGGTAAAGGGATGTACAGTCTTTTGACCAGACGTCGACGAGCTGCTTCATCTATTTCTTGGGGCCGGTTTGTGGCTCCCACCACAAGAATGCGATCATCTGCTGAAGTAGCCGCACCATCTAACTGCACCAAGAACTCAGTTTTTATTCTTCTCGAAGAATCATGTTCACCATCAACTCTTTGAGATAACAGAGAATCAATTTCATCAATGAAGATGACTGCAGGCTGGTGGCAGCGTGCTACAGCAAACATCGCACGTACCATTTTTTCACCTTCTCCAACCCACTTGGAAGTTAGTGATGAAGCACTGATGCTGAAAAATGTTGCCCCTGACTGGCATGCAATGCATTTACCAATTAGAGTTTTACCTGTTCCAGGCGGGCCAAATAAAAGAATTCCTTTGGGTGGACCACGGAGACCAGTAAAAATATCAGGTCTAAGCATTGGCCAAACCACTATCTCCTTAATTGTTGTTTTAGCAAACTCCAGCCCAGCTATATCATCCCAGTTCACTGGGGGGCCATGGTCCATGATCTCACTCATAATAAGTTGAATCATTTTTGGCTCAAGGTTCTTCAAACGCTCATCCACAAGTAGGGAGGCTTCAGAAGAATTGTTCTCTTGAGGCACTGCACACAGTCCAGCATTTTCATCTCCATTATCCTGTTTTGATACTGGAGAAACGAATTTGCCAAATAAGCCACGTGACCTGACTGTGCCTAAAGACTTCTTTGAACTATTGTACAATGTTGTTACTGGTAGTCGCTGAGATTGAGACCGATTTCCAAACTTTTTCTGTTGAACAACATGTAGTTGCTCCTTTGCCGTTTTAAAACAAGTTATGAAACCTTCATCAACAGCAGCAGTACTACAATCTTCAGATTTTGTATTTCTGGTCATATTATCAAAATTCTTTTGCTTATAATTAGTCCAGTTTCGATTTTGAAAATGGCCATACATCATGTCAGTATGCGAATCACCATCTCTAGATATCTGGGAAGACTTTCTCTTAGATGTGCTACCTGGTGCATCCGGGGCCAAATTGCCATTAAGAGGCGTACACTGTCCAGATACCGTTCCTATCTGAGGTATAGTACAATATGCCTCTGTGCCCAATCCAAATAAAGGGTCACCATTGAGATTTTTTAAAATTGTTGATGAAACTGTACCTGTAGACTTTAAAGCACTAGTGTCATCAGTCACTGACAGAGCAGCCGAGAGACCTTGCACCATTTTCGGACATGTAAAGGCACTTGCGGAGTACTTGTCTGAAGGATAATTTTCATTAACATTTCTTGAAGGTACATCAGAGCACAAGATTACATTTTTAATTTTAGGAACTGAGTCTTTTGTATCAGTGGGTGAAGTTTCTATTTTATGACAGTCTAAATTTGCCACACTATTGGTTTTACCGACTACTATTGAAGCATCAGATGCGGGTACCAGCAAATCCCGAGCTACTTTACTAGATTTAAACATCTCCTGCACACTTTTTAACTTGAAAATATTGTTTTCGGTTAACGACGACTGCCACTGATTGCTTTCATTCTTTTGGCATCTTGACAAACTGAGAATACTGCCAGCATAATTATTCAGCCCAATCTTTGCATTATCCGAGTCAATAATGGCTGCATATTTTTCAGTGCATCTCCTGAACGAGTTGGCAGTGCAGTCCCAACTGATATCAGAGTTTGCCCATGCATACTGCAACTGTAAAATTTGTCCACGGTAAGCATCAGCCTTCTGTCCGGGTGTGCAATCATTGGAAGTTATATTAAAATAATGTTTCTGCCATTCGCTGAGGTGTACCTCATCAGCAGGCTGCATTCTATTGAACCTAAGTAAAAGAGAAGACAGAAGTAAAAATGGCTTTGATTTGGCACTAATTAATTGCACTGTATTTTTCTTCAACAAACTTTCTTGAACAAAAGCTCTGTTAACCACGGGCAAACACTTTGGCTTAAACTGCTCAGCCTATGCCATTGGCGCACGAAATGACTTAATCCAAACCAGCAACAAGATTATCTTTACAATGTTTCCTAAGGTTTACTGATTTTGTTCACCGACTTAAGTTTTTTTTTCCCCCCTTGAGCCAGTTTGTGTGTGTTTAACCCCCGTGGCAAGCAGAGAGAGTGAGAAAGAAGAGGCTTTTACCTCAGTCCGCACTACGGGGGAAGGGAGTCATGTACGGCGGCTGGCCATCAATCCCCCATCACCATAACCTTGGAGCCATTGCGGGAGCCCTCTTCTACCAAAGCTGACCAAATGCCTACTGTGACCTTTGACCCAGCCCTCTCGAGCCGTCACCCTGACCCAGGCGCGAGATGCCCTCTCGAGCCGTCACGCTGACCCCTGACCTATTTCTCCGGCTCAGATCCGGACGCTCCCAACGGCTCGAATCCCGCGCTGCTGCTAAGGATGATTGAGTGAGAGGAAAGATGGGAGCCGCCAGCCGCCAGCGCACTCAGCGCCCCCTCGAGGCTCAAACCCGAGTGAACGCTGGAGCTCAGACTTGGCGCACTCCAGGTTGGTAGGTGATACAAATAAAATTGACAACACCTAAAAGAGCAGCCCCAGAGAACACACAAGGTCGAAAACAAAACACAACAAATGCTGAAAAGCAAAAAAAAAACAGAAGTTGCTGGGAAAGTTCAGCAGGTCTGGCAGCTTCTGTAGAGAAAACATTTCAGGTCCAGTGACCCTTCCTTAGAACTGATGGTAACTGAGCATTTCCAGCAATTTCTGCTTTTGTTTCTGATTTCCAACATCCACAGTTCTTTCGGTTTTTATGTAGTTTTTAAACTCACTGCCACATCTCTTCCAGTCATGTCTAACTTGAAGAAAGTTAAAAAAAATCACCCACCAGTCCAACACCAGCACCTCCAAATCATGACTACCTTAAAGAAGTTATGCTTCTTTCTCCGATAGGATCTCCGTTCCAATCTTTTCTCTTGTCCACGTTCATTAATTTCACTGTCTTCTCTCTCATTGGGCTCTATTCCCACCTATCATTTACTCCTTAACTGTGAGGAACAAAGCTCATGTATTAATAAATTTCACTCTGAGTCAAATTCTGAAGCAGCGAACTTTATTGAAACGTTCTTGCAAGACGGGTGGCTAACAAGTAGGCACACCAATCCAAAAATTACTTCACAATTTATACAATTTAATTGAGTCTCTCTCGGTACTTCCCCGTTTACTTCATTGGCCTTGCATATTATGTGTCAAACCTATCAGTATTCCTTATTGTATTCTGCCCCTGCCTAGTTGTGCTCCGCCCTTGTTTACTTCTCCCACTACTCTAAGCCTGGCGCCCCTTATTCTTTTTTGTTTTATCCCTTAATTGCAACTAACTTGGCTCATCCTGGTGCCTACGTGAAGGCAATGTGCTGAGCTTGCATGGCTCAGTGTTCTTTTCCTCCTTATCGACCTGTCCATTAAATATTCCATTGTTGTTGTTCCTAATCTTAACTTTTGCATGCAAGTTTAGCTAACTCAGCTCTTTGCTGAAACAACTATACAATTGTGTAAGTTAGTTCATCACCTTGCAGAAGCAATTATAGCTGCAGAAGCAACACTGCTTTACCTATATTCCACAATTTTCCCCTTTTTTTTAAATAACATTTGTTGTCTTCTGCATTTTCCTTAAATGTCGCCTCCAAGTTGGCGAGCATCATCCCTGAGATTTCATTTATTTTGGAAACCTCTCCGAGGTCACTTATTCCCTCGTTGTTCAACAGGTAGAGCCCCTCTCCCCGATCGCTCTTTAGGGGCATTTGTGAGGCCAAAGCTGTTTCAATCAGCCTTTGGGTTAGCCCTCGTGCGCAAGGTAGGATACAGTATCCTATTGCGATCAGTACTCCTGCCACCACGATCAAAGAGGTAAGGACTGAAATCACCACACTCTTCCACTTTCCAAACTCCAACTCCACCCACCCGGTGAGTGATGTGTTGACTCCTGAGTTTTTGGCTAGTTCTTCTGCCAGTGTTGTTAGGCCTTGCAGGGCCCGAGTAATAGACCCATCTAGGGCTGTGTTATTTGGAATAAAGGTACAACAGCTCCCTCCTAACATCACACACACACCCTTTTTCCACTAGGATCATGTCTAGGGCCATTCTATTCTCCCAGGCCATTCTGCTGGTTGCATCAAGTTGTTCGGCTATGCCTTTAATTGCGTCTCTAGTGTAATTAATGAACCTTTGCTGATTATAGAAAATATAATTTATCCAGTCCACATTTTTGTTGACTGTTACCCACCAGAAGAGAGCCGATTCAAAACCTGCTGTGATCTGGTTACGAGTCTTGAACTCATCGGGTACCCCTCTTGGAATTCCTATAGAGTCCAGATAGATCCGATCATCAAACAAAGTATCCAATAGTGATCTCTTACTCCGTCCCCCTTTCTTTACTATCTCTTTCTTTTCAAATGCCAGGGTGAACGGGATTGCCAATTGCACAATCGCACACATGCCCCTCCAATCTGGAGGTAGGGTGGGTCTCAATATTTTCCCTCTGCAGTACCACCACAGATCCGCTCGGGGAATCCTTAATGCTGAGTAGTTCTCTCCCTTGTCTGTTTCCGTCACATACTCAATTTTGGTACATGATTTCAGCTCCCCAAGTATCTGGACCAATTTGTTCCTCGTCTGTTTACACACGATGTGTGATTTCTGACCACGACAGAAAACATGGGGGGTATTTTTAAATCTTCCTTCTTTAAGGGAGGGAACATTAATAGAAGGGGTTACAATTTTCATTACTTCATGTGGTGTCATCCTGATACAGGGCTATCATGCATGTCATGCCCCTCCTGTCTCGCTTCCACCTGAGCAGAAAGGGGACTACTTGGGCCATTGGTCTCCCAGAGGCACATGCATAACAATTGCTTTTATTCAGACTTTTCACAATGAATTCTACCCATTCAACCCAGGCATTTGTATCCCCATATCCTGTTTCTACTTCAATGGTCTGTTTTAAATCTTTTACCTTTACAATTTTATCACCTTAGGGTCAGAGTAAGGGACTTTATTATTCCTTTCTACTTGGGTTCCGTCTTGCACCTGTATATTGAAACAACATCCCAAAAAATCCTTCCCATCTGCTTTCATCTCTGTCCCAAATATTTTGTTTAATTGGACCTGATAGGTTCCTCCCCCCAAAACTGCTTCATGCCATGAGGTTTTATTTATTGTTAAATATATAGGGTTACACTTTTAATCGGGACAGTCAAGAGCTGGCCGGAAGGGGCTCCGGTGTACTGTGACAAGTGGATTAATCAAGAGATCACCTTTATGGTCTTCCTGCCTCCGCCATCCTTTACATCCTCCACCCCAAAGATATCCCTTACACTTCTCTCTCTGAGACACTTTCTTCCCGTCAACCCTACCCCATGCCCCCCCCCTTCGGGGCCTTCTTCATAGAACCTAAGATGTATCTCTGAGTTACTGTATTGCCTCTGACTTCTTACATCTCCGTAATCCACTAGGCTGCAGGCATCTGTTTCTATGACTTGTGGATTTGTACTTTCTGGAACCGTTATCTCTAAGTAAGATGACCACACCGGGGTCTGACAGAATCCTAGGACTAGAAGAGCTAATATCGTGTACCTAAACATCCCCCCCATTCTACAATGGTACTGAAGCACCAAGAGACTTAGCATACAATACTATAGAAACTAACCTGCGCTCGCACTGCCACTGTATAATCAGTTATTTAAAGTCTTTTTAGCTTGAGTTTAAGTGGTTCTTTTGTTGATTTGGTTGTTCAGACTTCTCTCTCAACTGTAGATTCCACAGGCCCCTTAATCCGGGTGTAGTGAGTCCAGCCTTTCTCTGCCGTTCTTATCGCCGTTTCAGTAGTTAAAAGAGCCTGGTACAGCCCCTCCCAGTCTGGTTGCAATTTGGCCTCAGTCCATGATTTGACTAGGACCCAATCTCCCAGTTGGATCGGATGGACAGTGAATTCAAGGGGTGGAATCTGTGCCAATAAACTCTGTTTCCTGAGGAAAAACAAAGAGGAGGACAAGCCCAGTATATACTTCTTTAAGAACAGATCTTTAGACTCCAGGGTCAGCAGTTCCCCTTTCGTTTCCAGATAGGGCAGGCCAAATAATATCTCATAAGGGGATAGCCCCATATCTTTCCTTGGGGCCGTTCAGACTCGCAAAAAGGCTACAGGTAAACACTTAGTCCAAGGGAGTCTGGTTTCTATTACTAGTTTAGATAACTGCCTCTTGAGTATCTGATTCATTCTCTCAATCTTCCCTGATGAAGGTGGGTGCCAAGGGGTGTGGAACTCCCAGGAGATTCCTAACCCCTTCATCATTCCTTGGATACCCTGGAAGTAAAATGAGTTCCCTGATCCGAATCTATACACGCCAGTATCCTGTATCTGGGGATTATGTGTTCAAGTATTATCTTGGACACCCCACTTGCGGAGGCAGTGGCTAAAGGATACGCCTCCACCCATCCAGATAGGTGATCAACTATTACCAGCATATACCTCAGTCTTCCCACTCGGGGTAATTCGGTATAATCTAACTGGATGCTCTGAAATGGTCTTAGTCCAGGTTCTCTCCCTCCTGGGACTTGTTTCCTTAACACCTTTTTGTTTACTTTTTTGCATGTTATACATCCCTCACATATCTGTTTGGCTATTGTATATATCCCTTTGCATCCATATTTCCTTAAGACTAAATCACACATTGTTTGCGCTCCCCAGTGACTCCCCGATGTAAGACAACCATAATTTCTCGCATCATCATTTTATTCAACATTTCCCTCCCATCGGGTAACATCCAGTGCCCATCTGCTGTCTTTGCAGCCCCTAAATCTTTTAGTTCCTTTTCCTCCTATGCAGCAAACAACGGGGCACCCTGAAGATCTGGAGTTGTAGGTATTAGGGAGTATATCACTGATCCTTGTGGATTTAGGGCTGCTTCTTTAGCTACCTCATCGGCCAGTTTATTTCCTCTTATTTCCGGTTCATTCCCCTTCTGATATCCATTTATATGAACTATTGCTATTTCTCTTGGGAGTAACAGCTCTTGTTTTATCAATTCCTCATGCGCTAGTTCTTTTCCTCTGCTATTTATTAGTCCTCTTTCTTGCCAAATTTTTCCGAAGGTGTGTACCACTCCAAAAGCGTATTTGGAGTCTGTGTACATCGTTCTTTCCTTGTCTCCTAAGGCTCTGAGAGCTCTTTCTAGGGCATACAGTTCACAAGTTTGGGCTGACCAGCTGTTAGGCAGTCTTTCAGCCTCGATAACGCTTCCCTCTATCCCGTCTACTACAGCATATCCATTGTGTCTTTTACCCTCAATCATCAGGGAGGACCGGTCGATAAACAACTGAGCTCCCGCATGCAGTGGGATGTCCCTTAAGTCCATCCGCACTTTCGTCTGATATTCAATAATATCAAGGCAGTCGTGTTCTGGATTGCTGAGGGCCTCCCCCTCTCCCCGCCATAGGAATGCAGCTGGATTTAAGCAACTGTCTGTGACTAACACAAGGTCATTCTGCTCTATTAAGATTGCCTCATATTTCAAGATCCTAGAGTCTGTGAGCCATCATCCTGCTTTCTGTTTTAATATGGTCTGCACCTGGTGAGGGGTGCTGACTATTAAGGCTCCCCCAAAAGTAGGTTTCTGACTTTCCTCTACCAATAAGGCTGTTGCTGCCACTGCCTGCACACACTCTGGCCAGTAATGTAGCTTCCCATTCTTTACTTAACAATGAATTAATGCAGTCATGTTTTAAATTAGCCATGAATTAATATGACAGTTCACTGAGAATGTGTGAAGGAATCCTGCCAATTAATATTGATTCAGGCTAATACAATTGATTTATTATAAATATTAATAATATAAATAATAATATATATAATTAATAATAAATATTTATAATAATAAATAAAATAATCATTATCTGTTATTCAGGGTGGAAACCCAACAAGTGACTAAAACATTTTAAAAACTGTACTCTGCTGCTTTATCCTTCTTATTGATTTATTCTCTTCCCTTCTGTAGTTGATCTCCTGGCCTTTATTTTCATTTTAACCTCATTTAACCAATTTATAAATCCACTATAATTACCTGGTTTTAGTCCCTTAATTTAAATCCAAAATTAGTTTTCTTCAGTAGTCCTGACCAGTCATTGCTCAATTACAATGCTATAGGTCGTGAAATAACCGGAGCTGCCTTAAAAGAATTTGTCTAATCAAGTTAAAAAAAAACTTCTAATGCATGAATAATGGCCGAATCCAAGGTCACGGATATTAACCATAGGATTTTTTTTTGATGATTTATTACAATCTAATGTTGAACTGAAACTTCAACTGTCATTGAGGGAGGGGACTTTCTAAATAAAGCTATGGCTGGCACATCATAATCACCAATGAAACACATCAATCTTAAAATTAAGTGAAAACAAATGAGTCTGAAACACACAAAAAAAAGGTTATAATGTTGTTTTCCTCTGTATTAAGCTGATTTGAAATCGAATAAGGTTGGCTTTTATGTAAGGATAAAAGAGATTAGTTAGAAACTGATAGTAAGGCAGTCATGACCTGTAAAAAAAACAGGAGTTAACATTTTATTTCATAATCACTGTAAAATCCTTAACCTTAAAATAAATCATGTTAAATTTCCATAATAGAAATCAGATTCAAAACAGTCCCGGATCTCAAGCTCCAGGAAACAAAGCACAAACATTCAATCACCAACAAACAAAGGTGCATTCAAATCGAATCACAAAGGGTTAAACTTTCTATTAGCTGTAGAGCTCTTTTTCTCTCTCTCACACACACACACACACACACACACACACACCCCCCATATCTCACAAACACTTTCTGAGCTTTCCACATCAACTCCTCTAGAAGCTTCTCGCTCCACCCCTCTATCTTTTGAATCTTTTTCTGGATGTCTGGCCATAACTTGGTTATGAAGTGTACCCTCACTAGCCCTTCAGCTACGAGCCCTTCCAGGTCCATCCCAAATACTTTCTCATAGGATCTCTTAACAAGTACTATGTTTCCAATTCCTCAACATCCTCCCCAATGGACTTTCTGGAGGTATGTTGTCGGGGGCCCCGCCTCCATTTTCATCTCCCTTTTCCCCGGAGGCTCTTTCTTTACTCCCAGCACAACCCATACTGAGTTCCTTCGTCAGTCCCCTATTAACTACTAGAACTCAATCCCAGCCACCAAGACAGTACTTAAAAGTCAATTTTATTACCTTGGTCCATGCATAGAGTTGCCTGGCTTGATGTCTCCCTGTGCCTACTTAAATTTCTCACTTCACAACCCTTTCACCTGGTTCAGGTAGACTCTCATTGGATCTTGATCAGTCAACCAGAACGGCGAACCCACCGCCGAGGATCACGGGACCGTTCTAAAAGGAATGGGATGTGTCTTCCCAGCCGTCGACGGTGCCTACCCTACTGGTGATGATGGACATCCCGGACGAGCCCCCAGTTGTAAGGATCAAAGCTCACGTATCAATAAATTTCACTCTGAGTCAAATTCTGAAGCAGCGAATTTTATTGAAACATTCTTGCAAGACGGGTGGCTAACAAGTAGGCACACCAATCCAAAAATTACTTCACAATTTATACAATTTAATTGAGTCTCTCTCGGTACTTCCCCTTTTTACTTCATTGGCCTTGCATATTACGTGTCAAACCTATCACTATTCCTTATTGTATTCTGCCCCTGCCTAGTTGTGCTCCGCCCTTGTTTATTTCTCCCACTACTCTAAGCCTGGCGCGCCTTACTCTTGTTTGTTTTATCCCTTAATTGCAACTACGTGCCTACGTGAAGGCAATGTGCTGAGCTTGCATGGCTCAGTGTTCTTTTCCTCCTTATTTACTTGTCCATAACATATTCCATTGTTGCTCATCCTAATCTTAACTTTTGCATGCAAGTTTTAGCTAACTCAGCTCTTTGCTGAAACAATTATACAATTGTGTAAGTTAGTTCATCATCTTGCAGAAGCAATTATGTATTCCCTTCATATAGTTTCATCTTTGCATGCAAGTTTTAGCTAACTCAGCTCTTTGCTGAAACAATTATACAATTGTGTAAGTTGGTTCATCATCTTGCAGAAGCAATTATAGCTGCAGAAGCAACACTGCTTTACCTATATTCCACAAGTTTCCCCTTTTTTAAATTAACATTTGTTGTCTTCTGCATTTTCCTTATATGTCGCCTCCAAGTTGGCGAGCATCATTCCCGAGATTTCATTTATTTTAGAAATCTCCCTGAGGTCACTTATTCCCTCATTGTTCAACAGGTAGAGCCCCTCTCACCAATTAGCCATTCCCCCTACTCTACCTTCTGCATTTTCCGAGCAACCATAGTACTGTTTCCCTTTTACTGCAGGAAACATCCTTTCCACCTTTACCATGTCAAGATCTTATATATCCAGGATCTTTTAAATTCCAATCAAGTCACTCTTTACTCCTCCAAACTCCAATGACACTCCTGCATTTTGGGACAGCAAATCTTAGCAGGACTTATACTCTTAATGGTAAGGTCCTGGGGAGTGTTGCTGAACAAAGAGATCTTGGGGTGCAGGTTCATATCTCCTTGACCATAGAATCACAAGTAGAGAGGATAGTGAAGAAGGCATTTGGTATGCTTGCCTTTATTGATCAGTGCATTGAGTATAGGAGTTGGGAGCTCATGTTCCAGCTGTACAGGATTTTGGTTAGGCCATTTTTGGAATACTATGTTCACTTCTGGTCTCCTTCCTTTCGGAAAGATGTTTTGAAATTTGAAAGGGTTCAGAAAAGATTTACGGAGATGTTGCCAGAGTTTGGAGGTGCCGGTGTTGGACTGGGGTGAACAAAGTTAAAAATCAATACTGCTCTGAAAGCTATTGCTTCCAAATAAACGTGTTGGACTATAACCTGGTGTTGTGTGATTTTTAATGTTGCCAAGGTTGGAGGGTTTAAGGTACAGGGAGAGGCTGAAAAGACTGGGCTATTTTCCCTGGATGTTGGAGGCTGTGGGGTGATGGATATAAAATCATGAGGTACACAGATTGAATGAATAGACAAGGTCTTTTCTCCAGGGTACGGAAGTCCAAAACTAGAGGGTATAGGTTTAAGTTGAAAGGGGAAAGATATAAAAGGGACCTAAGGCACAATGTTTTCATGCAGAGGGTGCTGCATGTATGGAATGAGCTGCAGAGGAGGTGATGGAGGTTGGTACAAGCACAAGATTTAAAAGGCATTTTATATAAAGGTATATAAAAAGGAAGGCTCTCGAGAGATATAGCCAAATGCTGGCAAATGGGACCAGATTAATTTAGGATATCTGGTCGGCATGGGAGAGTTAGACTGAAAGATGTGTTTCTGTGCTATACAGCTCTATGATTCTAATTAATAACCTCACCGTAAAGGATCCTCTAGGGAAGTGTGATTATAGTGTACTAGAATTTCAAATTCACTTTGAGTTCCATGTTAGTGTTCTGGTATTAAATAAAGGTAATTTATTTCGGTAATATAGGTCTGAAGACAGATTTGGTCCTACTGAACTGGGCAGAAATACTATAAGTGGGACAGTTGATGTATGGTGGCAGATATTAAAGGAGATATTCAATTCCTTTCAACTAAAATATATTCCAGAGATGAAGGAAGATTCTAGGAGGGGTATAAGGATTCAAGGCTAAGCAAGGAATTCAAAGATGGGGCGGCACAGTGGTTCAGTGGTTAGCACTGCTGTCTCACAGTGCCAGGT